>NC_133363.1:67985439-68187207 GCF_049309525.1 Garra rufa
GACTCTTGCCTTGGAAATCCTGGTTCAGTTTGGCCACAAACACCTTTTGTTCCTCAGGTTTTTGCACTCATCTACTTGATTTGTTATAACTTTTGGCAGTCTGTAGTTCTCCAAATGTTTTTCCCACTTAGTACAGCCCAAAACATGACAATAATTGACCATTTTCAGCAGCAATAATTAGCTAAATTTGCGAGTTTCGTTCGGTTCAGTAGCATTATTTACAGTCAGTGCAGCCAATATGGCCGATTGATGACTTGTCGTGAAACACTCTATACTTTGGTTTTTATACATATATGCAAAGCTATGTAGATATATGAAACAACATTTATGAGATAGATCACATCAGATTTTGTTTCTGATTTATTTGAAATGTGTGTGATAAGCAATATCTGAGATTTCAGAATTTCCCTAGTCAAGCAGATAGAACTTTGTCTTGGATGCCTAAAATACCATTCTGGATATGTAAAAATTTGAAAGCTTTGATTTTGACAGATAAAATTTTCTAGTGTGCATGTGTTGAGCACCTGTGTTTGTACAATAAAATATAGAATATACACTTGCTATCGTTCACTTCGAAACTAATGTATACTTTGGCCTTAAAGAGCAGGGTTTTTGAAAAATATCCTTTTTGCCGTTTGTAATGTAGCTATACTTCAATGTAAACAGTCTGCAAAGTTAATCAAAACTGTGCATGATAAATAAGGATACTGTTATTTAAAAGAAAGAGTCGACTCTGAATCACCTTAATGAGTCGTCATATTTTCAAAAAACGATTCACTTGCATTGTATATGGAAAGACCAATCACAACAGACTTCCCCAGCTGACCAATCAGAGCAGAGTCTGCTTTTAGAAGAGAGGGGGTTACAGACCCTAAGCTCAGAACTGCTTTGAACAAATTGTTTCAAAATCATTGCAAAATAATTCTAATATTAAATGTATATCTGACCTTAAGATGCATTTAAACCTGTAGGGGACTCCAACACAATATTAGGACACTGTAAAATACCATATGACCTGCTCTTTACCTATCAGCTAGCTAACTAAACAGCTTGCAAAATACCTATACCCCAAAAATGTGGCACATTAACAGCACTCCATGAACAAGTGCACAATGCAAACATACACATGGACCAAAACACAGCAGTGGACAGGATATTCTGGATTATATGAAACATAACCTGCATAATTGTGGTGTTAAATTAGACATAACACATTCCCCTTAACAACCTGCCCCAAACAACCCATAACACAGTGAATGCCAAATCCACTGCTTTTCCATCTCATTTAACAATGCCTTGTCAAATTCACACACACACACACACACACACACACACACACACACACACACACACACACACACACACACACACACATATACAATGTTAAAACACAAGGCAAAGCATCCCCAGATAAAAAAAGAAAAGCATCTTAGTGCAGTGGAGAGTAAAGTACATGCTGTTTTTAATGTGCTGTAAAATATTGATGTGGAAAGTGTGTGGGGGTTTTTTGCACAGGGAAACACCAGCCAATCCAACATGAGCTTTGCGAGCTACTATTTCACGCTGATCTGAAACCGGTGGCTCCATCTAAATTTGAGTCTTAATTGCACCAGGGGTAACCACAGAGATGATCTCAGCTCAGGGTTGTGGGTAAACAGAAGGACCAAAGGGCAGCTAATTTGTTCATAAGAAAAGCCAGAGAGTGGATGTGTCGTCTTACAGTAATGTGGTCTAGCAGTGGCAACCAGATATTTTATGCATGTCTCCCACATACACTTATACAAGGCTGTTGCTCACTACTGAACCAGAGTTTGTGTGTTTGACTGAACTGTGAGACACCTGATAGTAGTTCTGAATATCTATCAGCAGCACTATCGGAAGCTCTTACCACTTTATCTTACTCATCCAAGAGCGGTTCTCAAACTGCAACTGATAAGAGGTCAAAGTTGACTCTGATCACCGAGGAGGCATTAGAATGAAACTGGATATGGCCTGAGCTCTTTGTGATCATAATCGTGCAACAGGAGATGCTTTCCTGAACTTAAAAGCTTCAAATGCGATTTGTGCTTCATAAGCAGTGTAATACATCTAATTTATCTTCATTATCCATGTGCATGGACTACAATGAAATCTATCATTGTGCACACAGGTTTTCAGAGGGCACTAAATTTTATCTTGCTCTGCAGCCTGAGGCAGAGGGCACAGGATCCACACTCACACACACACTCTCTCTCACACACACACACACACACACACACACACACACACAGAGAGAGAGAGAGAGATAAGACCCGCCATTGACTACTATTAATCCTGGCTGATTTGCATTGTCAGAGCGCCTGTGTTTGAACAATGCTGTTGTTTCCTTGTTTGCTAATTTAGGAACAAACATTTGCCTGTGCAGCAAACAAGCTCTCCCAGGATGTGTTATTAATAGGCTAATTAAGCCAGCGGTAATGAGCAGGATTACAGCTAATTATGACAAGATTTGTTTTGGCGTTCCGTCTGGGAAGAAGCAGTGGAGTGTGTACATCTACCTGGGAGTTCATTACTGCCATCACCGTGCACCTGAGTGCACAGAGTACGCCACTGGGGGAGGAGGGGGAGCTCTGTGTGGATTTATGTAAAGGAGGACGAAGGGAAAGAAACCATGAAGGTGTGAACGGTTAGGGTGGCGGTGTCCTGGGCTATGACATACAATACAAGACAAATAATACAGTTGTGTTGTTCGGTATTCAGTTACTCACCCGGTGAGCTTTTCAGCCATCGTATTGACGAGAGGCGAGACAGACACTTCACTAAACTCCGCCCCCTTGATTACTGTTGCTATAGAGAATCTTAACGAACATTCCATTTGGAACGAAGCAGAATGAGACGTGCATTTAAAGACTTTAGATATGAAAAACAAGTTGCACTCATGCTACTTATGAATGGAAGAAAGTACAACACGCACTATGGCGGAATAGTCCCGTGTTCTAAATAAAAGTGCAAATCAGAGACGCGCATTTAGGACTGCACATGCGCACTGGCAGAGCTGGCTAGATTATGTACAAATAGTAATCCTCTACTGATTTCAAATTACATTACACATTTTAGGCAATATAATCAGACTACTTTTTACTACAGATTACTTGTAGATAATTTTTGACCTAACTCATTTAGCACATTGATTTAAATAGGATAATGTTGTACCATATTGACATAAAAATACAATGCATTTGTTGTTATTCACAACAAGAAGGGCATTAAACAATATATTATGTCAAGGTTCCCCAAACTAGTGTTTGTGAAGGACCTTCAGGGGTTTTTTGAGTTTAATGACACTAATAATTATCTTATAATTGTTAATTAATAATTAATTAAATCATAAAAATGTCAAATTAAAATAAATAATAAAAAAAAACGTACTATATATATATATATATATAATTTGTTTACCGTCATGTCATGCAAATATGATTATGTAATTATTAAAAAAAATTATATATATATATATATATATATATATATATATATATATATATATATATAATCAAGTCAAATCAAGTAAATATATTAGGTGAAAGAGGATCGGGTGACAAAAAAAGTTTGTGAATTTGTGCATTTTAATGTGTTTGAAAGACAAAAGCCATCCAAAGATATTGAAATATATAGTTAACCAACAGAGTTATAATTAAAATAAAAATCAATGTGTTCATCAGTAGTTAATGCAATGTTGAAACAGTTCTTAAACCTTTAAATGATTATGTTAAATAAGTGGTCAAATGCTGTGTCGCTACCTGAATAATGACTTGAAGACTTTCTTAATGTATATAAGCAGTAGGCTATTTTAGAAAGTTAAATTTAAAAGATGATGAAGAGGAATTAGGCAGAATCAATAAATTGTGAATAATATACTGCTATTGTGTAAATGTAATCATGTAATCCAAACAAAGTAACTGTAGTCTGATAAGTATTTTAAAATTGAATTTAATCTAATTACAAGTACTTAATTTTTAGAATCTGATTACGTAATCCAGATTACATGTAATCAGTTACTACCCAGCTCTGCGCATTGGCCCAAAACATTTGAATGCTATTTGAGCATGAGAAACAACATTTATGACAGTTGTTGTCAGATTTCACTGATGATTTCAAATTTGTAATTTAATCGTAAATCGTAAATTCGCTTTGGAAAACTATTTTTGCCTGAAGACTACAAAGGGGGTGGGGCTTCCAGAAAGGCAATCACAATTGTTCATTAGGCCACTCCCTTTTTTTTAACCCTTGACTTTCAGTAAAATGATTGGATATTAAAAGGATAGTTTACCCAAAAATTCAAATTGTGTCATTAATTACTCACCCTCATATCATTCCAAACTCGTAGGACCTTCGTTCATTTTTAGAACACAAATTCGCTCTAAACTCAAATTTACCGTGCACACAGTTGCCAGGTCCAAACTGTCTATTAGCTCCTAGAAGGAAACAACGGTGTGCTGTATTGCTACCGAAAAATCATTGTCCTTACCATTATCTCCATACTGAAATCTCAGTTGGCAAGTGATAAATTGTTTCTGAATCTTAAAATATTAGTATCGAGGACACTGTGGTCCAGAGACTGTACACTGTGAGCTTTTAAAAGCTTAGATTAATTGGAGGCTTGGACCCAGAAACAGTATTTGATATGTCTTAACAAACATAGGATCATATTTTTCATTTGATGCCAACTTTAAACTTTAGCATTGATAAAACAGCAGTTGCTAAAGTAGGATTAAGCAGTAACATTTTAAGAGCGAGACTTAGTGAATGGTCAATAAATTGCTGCATTTATCAATAAACTGAAAGTTTTGTAAATGCAAACACCACTGCTACAGTTTCTCTTCAGTTTTGGCAACAGTGCAATAATCTGAGAAACCAAATCCATGTATTTTATGTTTCAAATATATTTAAAAGCTTTTAATCCTAATTTTTGTAATACCCCATGAAAATATGTGCCAGCTGATGTTACGAGACGTTAAAAAGACATGTGAAAAGACAGAGAGATGACTCAGGGTTTGAATTAAATGCTTACAAAAAAAAAACACCCACATACACATACATTTCTGTAGCTCAGGATAAGAAAACTGAGATTGGGATTTACAGCTAAGCTTTATATTTTCACCCTTGTCTCTCTAAGAACAGCCAACACCAACACGAATCCCTGCATCTCACATGCACTGAAAGTGAGAGAGAGAGAGAGAGAAGGGAAAAAGAGAAATAAATATACTTTCTTGCGAAAGCTCCTTTTGAACAGATGAATTTATTTGCCTGGATCAAAGATTAGGTCACATGTAGAAACTCAGCACTAGAAATGATTGCTCACATTGTTCCCAGCATCCAGAAAACATAAATCACACAAGCGCACACATTGAACAAGCTTCCTAAATGGAGACTTTCCATTAACCTCTATTGTTCTTAAATCAAGCTAATTATAATTTCTATAGACCAGTCTTAACCCAAACGGACCATAAAAATATTCTAAAAATGATTCTGAGGTCTCTTTATGAACCTATTATTTTCTTTTGAAGACGTCCAGGCTTTTTCTTCTCTATGTTTCAGAAATCATGTCTCTAAAAATATAGATAGTCCATAAATAGACCTGCATGTCCACAAATGTCTCTTACATTTTCCATTTTATTTAAAAAAGAGAAAGGGTATTTGCTGCTATACTCGAACAACAGTTTTCCCAAATAAAACTGCTTTTATTCTTCTCAACATGTGTTCACGAAGATTAGGCCACTGTAATCTTTCAGGGTTTAATAATACACACACACACACAAACAGAGAGGGAGTGAGAGAAAGTTAAAACAGAGAAATGAAACAAGGCTACACTGCTTCAACAGATGACTTTAATCCTGTTTATTAAATTATAAAGAATCCATGAGGATCAGGAATAGAGAGTCAAGGATTTAAGCGATTTGTGGATTTTTTTGCAGAGTTATTTGATGAAATGGGATTGTAGTGAAGTAGGGGAGCTTTGTGAGCGTGTGACAGCAGACGTGAACTGGGATAAATCGCTTGAGAAACAGAGCACAACCGACAGGATCAGACGCAGACGTTTATTTGTTCCAAATGCATGAGGTATTAAAGGGAATAATTCACTCATTCTCACACAGAGGGAGGCAGATCCAAGAACAGCATGTGATTGATGGAGTACTGACAGCCCATAAAACAAACAGAACAAAAAATATCAATAATCAAATCAGAAATCCGCAGGCTGTATTCATAAACGCAAACAACAAACAGGAATCCGAGACTGATTAATGAAAGTCTATGTAAATAAAATCGGATTTCAAAATGAAAGCACGGGGATGTGCCGAATTACAAAGACTCATTTAAATGGCTAATTTTCATGCCGCTGATTATAGGAGCTTTATATCTCATTGACACGCATTTAGGAACAATGGCGGAGGCAATTTGTGACCTCAGAATAATCTTCAGAGCGCCTTTTTGTGATGTCTTTTAAGAGATACTTGGAGGTTGCGATTTGGAAAGATTAGAGCGAATGAGAATTAGCTGGCTGGTTTTGGTTGGATGGATTCGCTCGGCTCTTGGGGACCTCTATGTCACTGATAACTTTCACTGAGCTGTTTGCTAAGAGGATAGACTGTGCTAATCCAAGTCAAAAAACATACCATGTGAATTACATCCCCAAACAGATTATTCCACACAGATTAGGATGAAAGCTATAAATCTTGTCATGTCGTTCTTGATGCTGCTATACGCAGAAATCAGAACTAGCAGATGATGTTGAAATAAGTTAACACGTATTAAAGTCAACACTAAGCAAAGAGCCATGAGAAATTCATCACAGGTGTGAAAATTTGATTAGTAATCTGAAGTGCAGTGTAGTGCTAGAGCAGCCGTCTCTATGCCTTCTTGGGTCCACTCTTAAATATAGTTTTAAGCAAGGATCAGCGTTTATTTTGCAAGATTTGCTATGCGGATTTTGTCTAGTCCACAATGTTTTTGTATTTATATTGTATTTAGAGTGTGTTCATGCTCCAGTGGCCTAGAGAAAGAGATGTAAGAGAAAATGTTGTTACACAAGTTAGTGTCAAGTTGAAAAAGAAAGAACATCGCCCTTCTGTCATTATTTACTCACCCTCTTGTTGTTGTTACAAACCTGTATGACTGTCTTTATTCTATTAATAGTGTGAATTTAGGTAAAGTAGGCTGTTTAAGTTTGATTGTACTGTTCTCAATAGGTTTGGACTTTCAGAGCGTAACAATAGCTCTTAATTAAAGGGAGACTGTTTCTCTAAATGATCAAATAGTTTTGGTTGATGCAATATGACAATGTTGGTTGTGGCCACAACTCAAAGGAGGACTGTGTCATGGTGAAAGGTAGAAACCCCTTGGACATAAGATTTTCATTTCCAAATTTTAATGTTGCTCACTAAATGGAAACAAATATTTTTGAGACAGTTCTGTTTTTGTTTCCACAGTTAACGGGGAATAAAATTCTTTTGAGGTGTTTAAATAATGCTGGCCCGCTTTGGCTGAATGTGTTAGATAAAGTGGGCCAATGGGATTCAGGTCCAATGGGCTGACCTTTAATCTTAGTAATTATACTCAAATTCATTAAGTAAATTGACATTCTCTGGTTATTTTATAGTGGACATGTATAATTTACTTTTTTAGAAAACAGAAATGAGACTTAAGTCATGAAATTTAAATCAGAGATGGATGAAAGCAAAAGAGAGAATAGAAAGGCATTAAGGCATTGAGTTCAATATGAGAAGTGAAGAAAGGATAAAAGGAGCAAAATGTAGATGCAGAATATAATTTATATATATATATATATATATATATATATATAGAGAGAGAGAGCATATGTGATGTGATCTAGGAAAACCCGTCGGATGTCACGCTGGGACATTTTCAGGAAATTGAAAAAATAGGTAGAATGTCAATTTTTTTGTCAAAATTAGGTTTTCATTAAGTTATTATTCTATAACATCTTGTCTATCATCTCTGAAAAATAAAAAATGTACTTGTTTATTGCAGAAAAATAGCAATTTATTGCAGCAAGCAAAAATGGCTGCAAAGGTGCTTTCTCTGAACACCACAAAAACAGTTAACAGTTAACAAAAAAAACACATAACATATGTAAAAAAGGTGTATCAATGTTCCATTCAAGAAAATCATAGCTATCAGCCAACTTAAGATAATTTTTGTTCCATTCAAGCTATTGTTTTGGAAAGGACTTGAACCCAGCTTTCATATGGCATTAAAACCTAAAACAGGTAAAATTTCACCATGTGTCGGGTTTTCTTAGATCGCATATGGTTACCATTTTAAATGTTCTTCTCATTCATTTTTATAGACTTTTTGCTGTTGCGTGTGCTATAGTCACATTTTAACATATTGTTGAGTTCATTTTCATAATTTCATCAATATTCTGATTTCTGAATATTTCGATATTCAGATTTAATCAAATTTAATGTCAACACAACATGTTCTTTCAGTTGTCTGGAATTTCACACATGAATTGAATTACTCATAACCTGTAGGTTATATATTTGCTTGATTTGGTCTGATACTATGTGTTAATAAATTGTTTTTTAATTAAGATGCAGAATAATTTTTGATAAGTAAGGGATGGCCCACTTTACCTTAAAATTTCTTTTTGTGGAGTGCATGATCAAAAAATGTTTATTAGTATGTTTAAAATAACACTTTATATGAACTAGCCTATGTTCAAATTTAAATATTATAGCTGGACGTTAAAGTTAACAAAAGTAATAAAGAAAAAAAACATCTAGGTATCTAAATTTCATGTTTTACAAAAAGTGGCCCACTTTACCTAGATTCACCCTATTTTATTACAGAGGTGCTTAAACTCATTGGGGTCCAAAACAGTCGGCATAGACAAGGAGCTGAGCAAATTTTCTCTGTTTTTCACCTTTAATATCTAGAAAAGTTCTAATTTGTGTTAACAAGCAATACCGTAACCTTGGTTCAGAAATAACAGACATGCCACAAGAGCCATTCATGCATGGCATATTTTTAATGGAGAGCAGTAGCATCATTATCAAGAGAAATTTAGAGTCCAAATTGGGGTGGACTGTAATTATCTGTCGTCTCACACCTCCACTCCCCTTGCACCCAGAGGGTGTGTTCAAATAAAGCGAGAAAGAAGAACAAGGCAGACAGGTGTGTGGTATTGTCTGTCTTGAGCGTTCGAAACAGTGGCACCCAGGGAGTTCCCGGTGCACACATTGGCATAGATGCGCATAACACATACCCACAATGCATCTGGTCACCTAACACCCCACCCAAAAAATAGCTTCACTATTAGATAAACACTCTTTTTTTCCCACCTGTGAATGTGGAGGAAGACAAAAGGGCAGGAACAAAGAGAAGAGTAAGAGGAGGTGTCAGATAGGCATGCTATAGGTCATCAAGATTCTCAAAGGCATTACATCTGACTCACACCTGGGTCACACTCGCTGACATTCTGGGACTGCGGGGAGCAGGTGTGTGCGTATGTGTGCTTTTATGCGTGTTTGTGCAACCACATCGAGCAGATGGCGAGAGCAATAACTGATAAACCCTGAGAGGGAACTGAAAGCACCTAATAATTATCCCTGTGTTTTCTGCCACAAACACGCCAATTAGAATCCCAGCAACACCTTGCCAACACACACGTTTCTATGTCTGACACTGAGACCATGTGTACAAGGATATACTAAAACAACACGCTATTCTGAACAAAGGGCCATTGTTTACGCTGAGAATGACTCATAATAACATGTTCTTGCTTTCTTTTTTCCTCTCTGTGTTTCGGTCTCTCTGTCTTGCGGGTCTCTGGGGGGTAAAAGCAGAGATGTAGCTGTGGATCCCAACAGATGGAACGCTTGTTAGAACAAGAAGTGCACTTACAGGACCCACTAGGCTCCCTAGAGGACCCTCCTCTCAGACTCAAGATACATTCAGATTCAGCTAACGGCAAAGTTCACGTTGCTTTGTCGAATTTTAAGCTGTCAGTATGTTTACATGCACACTTGAAATCAGGTTTTTGTGCAGTCAAGTTGCAGTCTTCATCTGTCTGTCTAACATGACAATGAATAAATTGAATTTTTGTGGTATTATAAACACACCATGCATCACCTCTGTCTTTCAGAGCAATATCAAGGCCAGCTGTAGTCTGATTAATGTGTAGTACAATTTCAGTCATACTAACTGTTAGCATACCAACTGTTTGTAAATGGAAATGCAGTTAAATGAGAATTCTGTCATTGTTACTCATTACATTCCCTTTAAGTCAAAGACTATATAAATACAAAGACAGCTTACTTATGAATGGGAGAAACTGCAATGCACAATATGTCCCACCTTCTAAATGAAAGAGCCAATCCTTAATTGGTAAAGTCATTGTGTCACTGCAGCAGCCGTTAGAAGCAACTGCAATTGCGTGCTTATGTCTCGCAGTTCTGACTTTTAAACTTGCAATTGCCAGTTTATATCAATGAAGTCAGTTTATATCAAATGAAGTCAGAATTGTGAGTTTATATCTCACAATTCTGACTCTATAACTCGCAATTGTGAGTTTATAACTCATAATACTGAGGGGGAAAAAAATCTTAATTGCGAGTATGTATCACGTAATTGTGAGATAAAAAGTCAGTGGCTGAAACAAGCTTCCATAGAAAGCTCTAAAATTGACTCATATGACGTTTTTCAGACTCATTTCGATTGAAATCAGAATGTTCCCCTCTGTCAGCGTTTTTAGTTTATGGCATTCAAAGTACAAAAAGTGCTGGCAATTATCACATGAGTCAGATCCCTTGACTACATCCACTTAAGATCTGCGTTCCAACAAGGCGAAAAGGCACTTCAAAGCAACGTCTATATGATAGTATCAGAGACTGAAGCACTCTGGTAATCCAACATTAGGCTTGGTTATAAAACCTGTAAAACTGTATAACAATATAGATAGATAGATAAAGTAAAATATAGGTAAAGAAGATAAAGCAAGAGGCAATTATAGATCTATAAGCAATGCACAGTCTGATCTAGAATCAAAACAAGTGACCTGACTTGGGTCAGTGTAGAGGTTGAGGAGGCTGGTATAAACCGGACACCCCCTAAGGTTCATCCTGATATAAAATCAGAGACAGACATGATATCAGTTCCGCTCCTGTCTGGGAAGTGTTGTTCTGTGTGAAAATGCTAAATTGCTAAATAAACCTCAAGTGATGGCTTAGGTCATTCCAGACAATTTTGTGGTTACCAACTGATCTGAAAAGCTCATTTAAATGTAGATATTTAGATGAATGCCTTTATATTCATGTGTTTCAAACAATATAGCAACCACAGCATGGAGACTGACAGGCTAGAATGTGCTATTCTGCATGCTTTGCTTTACTCAGCTATATGAAACCTAATGCCTGGGACGTTTTTACATAAGCCATCATATGCTCTCTTTCTTTCTGTCTCCACCCACTCTTCTTACTCGCAGCGCTGAAAATTAATCCCCTGAAACTGTCTTAAGGTAAACAGCGAGTGTGAAATCAGGAGAGAGAGCTGCAGGTCTTTTGAGGATCTAGCTCAGCTTCTGAAAAGTATTCTAGACTTTTTATGCAGTGATAAATCATGCAGACATTCAAAATTAAAAACATCACGATTATGTACTACTTTCTTGAGGTATTTTTATGACAGACATTTCAATTATGTAGCAAGTGACTGATCAATACTCTGTCAATTGAGACATATGGCAGGAAAAGGGAATTGGATAACAAGACCGGGAACACAGCAATATGAAAAAAAAAGAAAGCTGAATTATTTACAGACCAATAGTCTGGTCACAGTGGTTAAGGATCTCGGCTGGTGACATGGAGAATGAAACACAATGTGTGATACATGAACTGGACAGATAAAAATGCCTAAAACAATTCCACTTGTGTTGGATAAAATAAAATAAAATAAAATAATGGATAGAATGATAATAGAGGGTTTGCACTTACAATACAACTTAGTCAGTTACCTGGATGCGTGGCCATACTGGCAATAATCAGATGTAAACAACAGCATGGATTCCACAGTTAATGTACTACTGAATATGTTGTTGTATGATAAGAACAAACATAAATTTTGTCAAGATTCTTGCCCTGGAAATCCTGGTTCAGTTGTGACCAACCACAAATGCCTTTTGTTCCTCTTTTTTTTTTTTTTTTTTTTGCACTCTTTTCCATGATTTGTTATAACTCTTGGCTATAATACTACATATGTTTTTCCTGGTCCGAACGATTAGTGCAGCCCAAAACATGACAATAATTGATAATTTTCAACAGCAATAATCAGCAAAAAATGTGAGTTTCATCTGGTTTAGTGGCATTTTTTACGTTCAGTGCCGCCACTATAATATAATATAGTAATACACTGCTCCTCACCTCTTTATTTTATGGAGAAACAAACACACTTCACAGGTTCTTTACCACAACCTCTTAATTCCCCTTAAATAATTACAACTGCTCTCAGGCATTCAGACAGCCACTTAAACACAATCAGATTAAACAACCTTTCAATATATTTGATTGACTCCTCATCAAACTGAGGCAGCTTAATTGTATGATGAAGTAAAAAAATGACACACTCACATCTAAAAAAATAGAAATTGTGGGAAAGATTTCCACAATTAAAAATGACAAAGAAGAAGAAGAAGAAAAGAAAATCAGCTGTGCCCTAAAACCCTCCATTCTCATTGGATTTCACATGTACATGTCTTCTGAGAGGGATTGTTGGAGATTTAAGCTAGCATTAGACAAAATACTACTTGAGTCTGATCTGTAAGAATAGCTTCCCAGCACCTAATCAACCCGAGGCCTGTGCTGTCTGTCCGCCTGGGTGCCTTGCCTTTGTTGCACCCTGAATAGACGCTAAATATCCTCCCAATCTCCATCCTGGCTCTGGCTGAGCTCTCAGGACCCAGTCTATTCACATGCTAATGCAGACAGGCTTGATTCCTTAATCACAATCCTGCTGAAATCCAGGAACAAGGAGATGTAATAGGGAGCCATTTCCTCATTGTTATTTCATTTTTTCCTCTCCGTAATTCTCTTACCTTCTCGGTTTTGTCATGAATTGCTAAGCAGGGCGACAAGAGCGGAAAAAGTTGGAGTCTGAGATGAGCTGTTCTTTATTGTAGCACTGGATGGTTAGTGGCAGCGACTCTCCGCATCAATTCAGTGGAGGATTTGATTTGTTTCTGTTGACGAGCTCTGTTAATTTCCTCTCCCGCCTCATTAAGCTCTAACTGCCAATTAATGTCTTTTGTTCTCGGTAATGGCTGCCGCCCAAACAGAGCTGCGCACACACACACTCACGGACACAGGCTTACACAACAATAAGGGAAAAGTATCAGTAGTACACCCCTACAGACGGGAAAAGAGAGCGAGAGAGGGAGTCGTTGATTAATTGGGACCTCAGTGGAACAGCAGGCAGACAGGATCTCTCATTAGCTCCTCTCCAAACTCCACCAGCACTCAGACACCACTCATAGCCCCTCAGGACATGAGGTCATGATCTCCCATGGCAACAGTTGGACAGACTAACAACGCCCTAATTGCAAAGACCTAAACAACGACACCATAACTTTACAAGTTTGCACACATACAAACACTTTGGACTACAAAAGCTTTGGGAATCGACAGTAGTTAAGGAAGACATCAAACAGCCAAAAAAATAGATGGTTTAGGTGGTGTAGTTTGTTTATCTCTAGAGAACCGTTGTGTGTCACAGCACTCATCTCCGCTTCGAGAAATCCTCAACGACGGTCCCATTATTAGCAAAGAGTGGCTTTTTTGAAACACGGGGCTCTTAGATTGTCGAGTGTCGGGGGGAACCACGCTTCACCCTTCGGTCCATTAAGAAACAATGGCTGTTTTTGTTCCGGCCAGGCAATAGAGACAGATACTTTCTGCGAGCGCTCCTATAGGGGCTTTTACGGGAAAATATGATTATGCTGTGATTCGGTTTTCAAAGAGATCCATCTGAAAGGTTTTTGAACCTTACATTTTCAAGATGACCTTAATGAACTTTGGTCAGCCCAACTTCTGAAGGACTGAGAACAGTCATCAACTTTTCATTTGAGCCTGAGAGAGAGTGGGGGAGAAAGAGAGAGCGAGAGAGATCAAAAGAGAGAAAGCAAGAGAGAGAGAGAGGGTTCATACATTTTAGAGCAGTTTTATGGACCTCAAAAAATAAAGGCAGTGGTGTGTTTGTGCATGCAAGTAGACTGCAGAAATCTCATTCGTAATCTTCTCTCATCTTACACAACATTCCCAAACCACGCTATAAACAGTTCAAGAATATTGCATGTAGTTTTTCTTATTTGATAGCTGTATTCGTAATATTGCATATAGCTAGCACCAGCCAAAGCATCTTTCATATATACTGATAGCTTTCACAGATGTTCACTCAAAAAGAAAAAATTCTGTCTTTAATTACTCACCCTCACCCAAACCCATAAGATCTTTGTTCATCTTCAGAACACAGATTAAGACATTCATGATGAAACCTGAGAGTTTCCTGACTCTCCAGACAGCAACGGTACTACCGCATTTAAGGCCCAGAAAGTTCAACTCAGTGGTTGAACCATAATTTTATGAAGCTACAAAAATACTTTTTTGTGCGCAATAAAACAAAAATAACTTTATTCAATCATTTCTTCTCTTTCGTGTCAGTCGCATGTTCACAATGTACCATGATGCACACGTGTGGTGCTACTGACACAGGAGATGGTGTTCTGACGTAGAATCCTAATGCACTGCACCTCGTTTACAAGCAGAAAAAGGCATGTATGCGTTGTGGTACTGCAATTTCTGAAAGAGAAGAAATTGTTGAATAAAGTTGTTATTTTTGTTTTCTTTGCACACAAAAAAAATTCTACGTATTCTTGTAGCTTCATAAAATTACAACTGAACCACATGGACTATTTTCTACCTGATCTCATGACGAAAACATACCTGTGGAAATTTTTTACAAGACACAAAATACATATCAATAAGTACATATCACTGCAGTTTCCAACAGAAATCAACATTAGAGGTGGTAAAACAGAAAGCAGTTGTAATCGTTTTCGTACACAGTTATGACTACAGCTCCATATGTTTAGCTTTCCGGCCGTAACAAGCTTGCTCTGTAGCTCAGTCGGCACGGAAGTGGATTTAAGAAGACGGAAATCTATGGGTACGAATCCTGTGGAAAAACATGACTCACGAGGAAAGAACTGAAAGACACTTTCATATCCCTGCACTGGCTACCGGTTACAGCTCGCATCAAATTCAAGACACTGATGCTGGCCTATAGGACAGCCACCGGCTCATCACCTGCCTACCTCCATTCACTACTACGCATCTACACTCCCTCCAGAAGTCTGAGATCCTCTAGTGAAAGACGCCTTATTGTACCACCACAGAGAGGCACAAAATCACTTTCCAAAACATTCTCCTTCAACGTCCCTGCCTGGTGGAATGATCTTCCCACCCCCCATCCGGAACGCAGACTCCATTACTGTCTTCAAGCGACTGCTGAAAACCCATCTTTTTCGACATTATCTGACTCAATTAAAAAAAAAAAAAAAAAAAATTATTTTCCTCTCTTTCCTGATCTTCCCTTTCTAGCCCGTACTCATCTAACAACGCCTGTCATACAGTATTTTTGAGCACTTCCTATGTTGATCTGCCTCCTTAGGATAAATCACTTGTTGTATTCCCAATTGTAAGTCGCTTTGGATAAAAGCGTCTGCTAAATGAATAAATGTAAATGTAAATGACACAAGAAACAAGCTAAAACAGCATGCTTGCATTTGCATTTTACACTGAATATGTCACGAAACATACATGGCAGTATGTATTTCGCTTCTCGTGAAAAAGTTCCCACAGGTACGTTTTCGCCATGAGATCAGGTTGACTATTTTAACGATGTCTTTACTACCTTTCTGGGCCTTGAACATGTTAGTTGTGTAACTGTCTATAGAGGGTCTGAAAACGCTTGGATTTCATAAAAAATATTAATTTTCCAAAGATGAACAAAGGTCTTACAGGTTTGGAATGACATGACGTCACCTTAGAATTATAAGGTTCTATCTGACATTTTTGTCAAAATTGAGTTATTCACATATTCTTATTCTCTGACAAATTATTTACATTATTTGATGTTTCTTTTGTAAGCTGTGTACATTTTGGGCCTTTTTTTTAGAAAAAAAAAATGGTTCTATCTACAGAAGTCAGTGGAATGCAAAAACTTTGCAGCTCAATATCTCAAAAATGCTCAGAATGCAGATAGAACCTTATAATTCTAAGGTGACGATGAGGGAGTAATTAATGACTGAATTTTCATTTTTGGGTGAACTATCCCTTTAAACGGGGCATACATTAAATGGACCAGCCTGAAAAATACAGTTAAGAGGGGTTTCACAGTGATGCCAAAGGGTCCCCAAAGAACCCTTCTGTGAACAGTTCTTAAAAGAACCAATTTAGAATCAACTTAGTGTGAAGAACATTTCAATAATTCAAAGAACCAACTAACATCACAGGTCACATGACAAAGCCAGCCAGCAAATGTAGTAAGTCTTAATTTCATTCATACAACTGTACATTTTTAACATTCACAAAGTTCTTCCCTCATCAAATGTAGTACAGTACTTACTGTAATTTCGGATGCACCCCATTCAAGTAGATACTGGTCAAGTAGTTTTTTCCAAGATGGTCATCAAGTGGACTTGGCCTAAATAGACTATATACATGTACAGAAAAAAGTACAGGTATGGGTAAATATAATCTGACACCCTATGTGTCAAATACAGTGTCACTGTCTTCTCACTGGCTTCATTTGATAGTAGACATTAACAAGGCAGAAGTGAATGAGGCTTCAACTTCCTGTCACTAAGCAGCTGTTGCTGTGTTTACATATCAAACTGCTGTATCATTAAACCCCTCCAAAGCACTCCACAGAGAGACTTAATGTGAAAGAGGAAGCTTAAAAACAGAAACAGAACAAGCTTAGCCAGTACAGAAACTTGAATTATAAATTAAATAAAGAGTTGAAAGACAGAATAAAGACGCATCTCTGGGTGTGTAGGTGTGTGAGATAAAAAAATGTAATGTTCATAAATGCTTGAACGGATGAAAGAAAGTCTATGTTTGTTTATTGGCAAACTATAAATAGAAGTAGAGAAACATAGAGAGAATCCTGTACCACATTTCAACTAGGAGTCCTATTTTACTTTTTGTAAAAGTTTCTTATGGAGTCTTATGGATGATCTTAAAATAAAATGATGGTAGCTGCTGTAAGTAAAACCAAATCCGACACTAAATCATCTCCAGATCCAGCACAAGCATTTTCACATCCAGACACCCTCCTCTCTGATTCTCTATCCCCACCACTGATCAGTGGATTACACTGATCAAATGAGACAGACAATATGCCCAACATGGTGGCAAAGCAGCCATCCTGCTGTGCCAGGGACTGACAGAACCCACTCACTCGCCTCTGCCAACCCATAGAGGACATGCAGACAGGGGCTGGCACGGGTCCTGAGCCCTGACCACTGCAGCTTCACGCTCATTATCTCTTCCTGGGATTTCCTGTTAGCACACACGCATGAAACAAAAAGCACACACTTACATGCTGCTAGCATTAGCAAGAAATCGTTTTGGCCTGCTAACAGAGCGACAGAAAAAGAACAGACAGAAATATCCATCCCTCACGTTCTGGAACACACATTTCACACTTGTCCTACATGGAAAGTTGAAAGTTTCAAACATTTGATTTAAAACTGAATATAAAAAGTGGCAATTGTTAATATTACACTATAAAATCGTTATTGAAGTATAATGATATTAAACATGTAAAACTGCCCGTATTTAACTTGACATTTGGATTGCTTCAAACTTCGCCAAAGTTATCAAAACAGTTCTTTTATTCTCCACGCAGTTCTGTTTATGGTGGGATTAACTGCTGTCATCAGAGCTAAAGAACTCTCTTCCATCTGTTTTCCATTTCTCTTCTGATTCTCCTTCTGTTTCTCATTATTCAATTTAATAAAGCAATTAAACAATGCAATTAAAAATAAAAATATGTGGTTAATGAGTCGTTTTGTGCTCCATTAGACATCGGTGCTCTGTCTCACCACTTCAATTAGATAGGTAAAACTATGAACACATTTGAGAGCACAGAGCATATTATTTCTGTTGTATGGGTGTGTCATAATTCAAGCCTGTGTTCGCTGTTTTTTTGCGTGTGTTTTAGGACTCTTGTTTTGTAACGTGTTTCTGTTTCTATTGTTTTCCTGGACACTGTCCCTAGCTGCATCTAATTTTGGAGGCTGCATCCTTTGGAAGGTGCATTTGAAGGCTTCATATGCCATAGAGACTCATTTAAGAAACGTAATGGCGTGAACACAGCATAAGAGTCAAATTTATTACAGTTACTTTTCTTAAATAAGACATCCTTGATGATGTATATGCGACACAGCCTTGTTTGTAAACACAAATCTGAAGCACACGCAGAGAAAGTGTCTGTCACATGGCATGTGAGAACTAAACTAAGTTCTCTTTCATGTCTTATTGTACTTAAACTGTCAAATACACACAAGTTTATGTTAAAAACACACACAAGTTACAAAAACAGTAGGTTATGTTTGTGAAAGTAAACAGCTGGTAAAGAAATCAGCATAAGAGTCAATTTTATTACAGTTTTCTTAAATAAGACATCCTTGATGATGCATATGCGATGCAGCCTGCGAAATGAGACACATCACCTGTTTGCTTTACCGCCTTGTTTGTAAACGTACAAATCTGAAGCACACACAGAGAAATTGTCTGTCACATGGGATATGAGTACTAAACTAAGTTCTCTTTCATGTATTATTGCACTTAAACTGTCAAATACACACAAGTTTATGTTAAAAACACACTAAATACATACTAAATACACTAAATAGTTTGCCTTACTGCCTTGTTTGTTTTGTTTTCCTGTGTAAAAACCCAGGTGTTTGCCCATGTTCTTTGTCTAGTCTTGTTTTTCAGCTGGCTGTTACATGTTTGGTTTCCTTCTGTTTAGGGTTTTCTGTTATTTTGGTTTCTTATTAATTCCATTAATAAAATTCATCTGCATTTGGATCCTTGTGCCTTCATCCCTGAATCTCACCAGGCATAACAGAGTGCAGGTATTAGATATTCTTTTTAACTTGAATATGCATATGTATTTTAATTTGAATATTTAATTTGAATATTTTAACACTGATGAAAAAGACTTAAGGAAAATATTTAGTTTATAGTGATTGACATTTTCTTGTACTGACCGTACACATACAGTATATTAGAATTACTATTGTCATACATACTATACATGTTTGCATAAATGTAAAGTGCTTACACAAAAACCAAGTTTTCCTTGCAGCCAAATTTCTGATGTAAAACAGTAGTACTGAAGATAAGCAATTATCCAAGCATTAAGTCTCCATTTGCATCCTTGCCTGACAGAGCAAAAGTTCAACTTTTCTAGTCACTCAGAAAAGAAGAACACTTATCCCAGCAGGTTGTCAGTGATTACTTTTTTTTTTTCTTTTTCTTTTTAAGTCTCCCTCTGCTGTTTCCTCACTTGTGGTAATGCTGTTAGTTAGGAATGGAAAGATGTCGTACTATGCAATGGGCACTACAAGTCAAGCAATGGGATATTAAAGCAGGACATGTTGCATGATTTGCTTCACTTGTCTTAGGTGTCAAAGGTGAACACACAGGATTGGACAAAGTGGGGAAAGAAGGCAAGCTGACTGTATGGTGACAGGTTATATTCTTCACATATGGTTTCATATAAAGTGCAGTGGAGGGTTTATATTCTAGAGATGTGTATAATTACTTATTACAATATGCTAGTCGAATCAGCAGAAGAGGGATGCACCTTTTTTCTTTTACAGCTTTAATGGATAAAATGACTAAGCCAAAGTCTTTGAAAGAGTGCGAATGATATGTTTGGGAATTCTCTTGTAAAGACTGCGTTCTTCCACCTCCACACCATCGCACATCCCCACCCAATTTGTAGCCTTAGGGCTTCCAGCCTCATAAACAACAGTTTCTTTTCTTCTCTGTCTTACTAGTACCCTCCCCCTCACTTCTGTGATCCAGGGGTTTTTAAACATTTTTGATGTCAGGGACCCCCCAAATTTGACAATCCTCTTGGGAAGGACTATTTTCTAAAAATATAAAGGCATTCTGTGTCTGTGAAGTTTTAGCTCAAAATACCCCACATATCATTTATTACATCATTTTGAAAATGCCTATTTTAAATGGAAGCTGTTTTCGTGCATGTAAACCAGTGTTAATTTGGACAGGATTTTTTTTTTTTAATTTAGTCTTAGTCTTTATCTCGAAACGAAAATGCTTAATAGTCTTAGTCACATTTAAGTCATTTGAGTGTTTCATAATTTTAGTCAATGTAAAGTCAATTTAGTCAATTTTTAGTCATTACTTTTAGTCAAACTGCAGTTTTGGTAGCTATTTTACATGTCTTCAAACAAAAATAGTCATTAATTCCTCTCTCTTCAGACCAAATCAATTAAGTTTTTGGAAAAACTGGAATAAATGTTGACAGTTTTCATTTCTGGATAGAGATATAAATTAAACTCATTTTTTAGATACAGTAGGTTTACTTAACATGCATACAATTATTTAACGTCTTTTGTTGGTTAACATTAATGACACCGATAGGTATTTACTTAGCAATTCTGTCCCTTTAAGATGGAAGCCATGCATGTAATACTGACACACATTCAGTTTCCACCCACTTGTTTACATTCACTTAAGCCATAGCTGACTGTATTTACATGAAATACTCAACATGATAGACATTTGGACTATTGTGCGTGTGTATTTGAGCACTAAGAACTGATCGCGCGCTATATGAAAACTGAAAAATTGAAGCATGCACGAGAGAGAGCACTTCTATCAGCGCAATTCCGCACATCCCACCTTCACTAACTTTAAGTTTAACGACAACAGATTGTGACTCCCGGATAAAACGAGACGTCTGGTCACCCTATCCCTAACCCTTCAGGTGCTGAGGCCATTGTTTCAGATCGCTAGTTCTAGTTTTGGTAGCCTATCTATCCACTGTGGCTGTCATAATGAGACTGAGACTAGAAGACGTGGTATAAATTTCATCAAAGTTTTTATCATTAAATTTTAGTTTTAGCTTGTCAACATCTTGTTTTAGTCACAGAAAAAAATGTTCGTTGACAAAAAATTTTTGTTGTCTTTGTTGACGAAATTAACACTGATGTAAACACGCTATTTCGTGCATGTCTCTTTAAATGTAAATGAACTGCTGCTCCCTGCCACCTTTTCCAGAATAGGGCCATGCCTTTACAGCTCATACAGCTCGTACGTCAGATACTCTGCCAAAAAAAACACGTTTGGTTTAGTTTAAACTTCTGATATAGGGTTTTCTAAACGCACAAATCTGAAGCACGCACAGAGAAAGCGGCATGTGAGTACTAAACTAAGCTCTCTTTCATGTCTTATTGCGCTTAAACTGTAAAATACACACAAGTTTATGTTAAAAACACACACAGGTTACAAAAACAGTAGTTTATGTCTGTGAAGGTAAACAGCTGGGATGAAATCACGTTTATATTAGATCTGGCAGCAGTGTAATATAAAGTAAATAAATCAATAAATTCACTGCTCTCTAGTCTCCTCTGAGGCTGGAACTCTAAATAGTGTTCTGTGCTCATCTGTGCAGCCAAAGACAATTCAGTTAGCATGCTTTCCTCGAACCTTTACCACAGCGTTAGAACTGGTACACTGTTGTCACTTGCGAAAACGAAATGACGGCACCGTGGGTGGAAACGTGCAGATTAAACGGCGGTAATATTATAATAAGATCCCGTCCACATCCCTATCGAATGCGCTAGTTAGTTCACATGCTTGCAGAAAAAGTGTTACCAAAACAAAGTAACATTTTCTGGGTTGGTAGATGCACTGGGGACCTGATTATAGCACTTAAACATGAAAAAGTCAGATTTTCATGATATGTCACCTTAACCCTCAAAGACCGAGACAGCCGCCGGCGGCTAAAAATAACTATTGGTCTTAAATGTTTAATAACTTTTGAACCGCTAATCCAATTTGAATGCTTTAAAAAGTCTCGTAAAGTACAGAGTCTGCTCTTTTCAGTGATATCGCATTTGTCTCATTTGGATATTCAGAGGCTCCGTAGTAAGCGTGATTACGTCATCACATTTCCTCAGCACTGATTCGTCAGATGAAATCAACACGTTTTGGTCCTCTGAGCCAAACAGGAACGATTGTTGATGCTTAGTCCCACCCCTGTGCCCCGATTGGTTCAAACTGTCATCTATTCAACCAATAAACATAGGTTTTGGTCTTTTGAACCACCGATTAGTATGTTTCTTTGCAGATCTGAACAGACGCAAAGTGAAAGCAAAGTGCGTCTTGTGTGCATGAAAACATACGCAAAATAACACATTTGCATGACAGCATTCTTTGAAAATGTACAGAAATACTCAGGACAGAGCCCTTTGACATAAAACAAACCAAAAACAAGGATGAAACAGCAGTAGATATCGGATAAAGCACTGGAATGTGGGTTTTCGGTCACTAGGCGATGTCTCGGTAAAATAGATTCCGACGCAGACTACAGCCAGCAGATCCATCTATTTGGTTGTTATATTATGTAACTAATTATTATATAGTTTTTAAAGATTATTTGTTATATTTCTCTCTCATTTTGTGTGTAGTTTGTGAATAATTTGGATTGTTTATTTATTTTTTTGTTGCACAAGACAGTTTGTGCATTTTTTCTTGTGCTACTTTCTACACTATTTGTGTTTATTGTTCATCTTTTGGATTAAGAATATATTTATGAAATAGTAAATTATTTTTTACTGTGTTTTGCTATTATTTAACACTGTTTCTGCAATGACTTTACTCCTGAAACGTTTTTGGACAGATCTATATTGTCAATAAACGAAATGGGCCTGTTTTTCACTGAAAAGCACCTAAATAATATTGTAATAATTGGCTATAACTTGCTTGGGGAATGTTATATATAGACAAAATTTTATTTGGAAGTGTAAAACACCTAAATACAAATTTTTAAAGAAAAAAATCTAAACTTCAGGAGTTTTTGTTTGAGTACACAGTAAAAAACACCCAATTGTTGGTAGCGTTTTTTCCTAAAATTCTGGAAATTCACTAATTTTTAGAGAAAACAAAAGGAAATTTGTAATTTTAAATTAGCTAGACATAAAGTTCAAGTTCTTATGTTTATAATGATATATGACAATTGATGCTGACTGCTAGAATAGGTCTGAAAAAACAAAGAAATATACAGGTGCCTCAGGTGCCCCAAAAATGTTCTAGGTCTTTAAGGGTTAACATATCACCTCAAGATGCATTTAATTTAGGCATGTAATTTTGTTGGTACAGTGTTGTTAGTGAAGCAGAATAATCAATTGCTGAATTGTTCCCATCAAAACCAGCTTTGCATTATGTTAAACAAACCAAATTGCACTCATCTTCGTGTAAACCTGGGGAATGATAAGCAATACGCAGTCGAGCGTATGAATGGCGTGAAGGTGGAGAGTATTTACTGACAGAAGCAGTTGTGCACCAACCACCAACTGTGTCTCTCACACACACACACACACACACAAACATCACCATCTGCTCCTGTGTGCGCCGTTAGCCCGACGTGAGAACATATTAGCATTGTGAAACGTGTGTGTAGGTGGGTCAGCTCAGTCACGGCAGCGATCAGGGACAGAGGCGGAAAAAAAGTATCTCATCAGATTAGGAAGAAAAACGCTTATGGTGTCAAGAGGTATGAATTACAACCAGCCCCATCTGTTCTCACTCTCTCAATGTCATTATCATCAACTCTCTAATTATTCTCATTACGACTATTTATTTTGAGTCACTGTAGTCATTCTCACATGGCAGCGTCATTCACAACATACCTCGGGAGCACAGCGAGATACAAACAGGTCACACTTTACTTGGACTACTGAGGCTGAGGTCTTTAAGAACAACACTGCAACTGAAAATAATGAAAAGAAGATGCTCATGAATATAAAAACATCAGCCTTTAAGGATTTAATGACATTTCTGAGGCAGAGTTGACAACCACCCTCAGTGCACCAGTAACCACAGGAAATCATTAGCAGTAAGAGCTCATTTCAGCTTTAGCTCCGTCTGATTGAGGAGCTAAAGGAGAACTTCATAATCATGTTAAATTAAAGGTCCTTTAGATTTAATCTTACCCTTTCCAATCTCTTAATTACTTATTTGTCCCAATTATTTGCTTTACTGAGCCCATTAACGGCCCTTTTCACCTCAGAATTAACCAGTCGCAGCTGTAATCATGCCAGTGTGAAGCCCTCTTCATTAGAGCACACACACACACACACACACACACACACACACACACACACACACGCTGGAGAACATGTCAGAGGAAGCTCACACTCTTCTGATGAAAACCAGCATTAAAGTCACTTCAGGTGGCGTTTCAGACGAAGAACCCAACTGTGCTGCGATGATCTGTGGCTGTCACACTTTCCTACACAACTCATCACAGAATATGAATCATCATCCAATACTCATGTCCCACTCTTTGTGTGATGTATCACTGCATATGTAATGTAATTTATGTGCAAATAAAATATTTCCTCAAACAGTCACCTTCTCAGCATGGTGCAAATCTTTCATCTCTGCTGTGAATCATCCTGAAGATGCCTGCTCGGCTCGCTCTGCCAAAACAGGATATTAACAATTAAAGCAGCGCCGATACATCATCATTTCTCAACAGCCTAAAATGTTGCTGCATGACGGACATTTATCATTGTAAGAATGAAGATGTGAACTGCATGTGCGGCAATAATAAATCACTGGAGAAATGTGCGATGATTGTGTAAGCTTTGCTGTGTTAAAAAGCGAAGGAAGGAAGGTTAATGTCAGAGTGTTGCTCAAAAGAGCTTCGAAAACATTGTCCGAATAAGGATTAAGGTGAAACCCTCCCAACTTTATCGGTCCATCTGTGCGGAACAGCATGCACTCGACTCCTGCGGTTATTACATCTGATTTTTGTCAGAGAGACGGGCCACAAAACTGTTCGGGGCAGGCCGTTCGAAAAAAATGGACGGTTTGTTGGCACTGCTGCTAAATGACCTTAGCAGAGAGATTGAGCTATTACACTTTTAATGACCACTGCAGGAAACGTTCCTTTAATCCTGTCTGATTGCTAAAGTTATAAATTTCCACTTCCAACAGGTTTAAAGTTAATGACCATTATGGACATACCTGATGATTAACTTTGTAATAATCACATCCTGCTGCTGTTTCCTCTTCCGTCCAGTCTGTCAGAGAGCACTATGATGAATGGAACCTAATGTTAGGTACGATAGCATTTGTACACATGGACCTGGGCAGAAACAATGCATATACACACATATAACTGTATAATTGATTATGTGTGACCCTGGACCACAAAACCAGTCTATCGATTTTTCTTTTATGCCAAAAATCAAATAAGATCAAAATAAAGATCATGTTCCATGAAGATATTTTGTAAATTTCCTACCGCAAATATATCAAAAAATAATTTTTGATTAGTAATATTCTTTGCTAACAACTTCATTTAGACAATTTTAAAGGCGATTTTCTCGATATTTAGATTTTTTGCACCCTCAGATTCCAGATTTTCAAATAGTTGTATCTCGGCCAAATATTGTCCTATCCTAACAAACCATGCATCAGTGGAAAGCTTATTTATTCGGCTTTGATGTATAGATTATGTATCAATCTCAGTTAAAAAAAATGGACCCTTATGACTAGTTTTGTGGTCCAGGGTCTCATATTGATTGAAATACAGGAAAACAGCAATGTAAAATATGTAAAAACTTTAAAATATTTAAAAAATTTAAAACAACTTTTCTATTTTAATATATAAGCTGAATTTTCAACAGCCATTACTCCAATCGCAATGTCAAATAATCCTTCAAAAATCATTATAATATACTGATTTGCTGCTCAAGAAACACTTCTTAAATACATTTCTCCATGCCCCTTGGACCACAAAATATTATGAAGTACAACCATTTTTAGCATTGATAATAATCATGTGAAACTAAGGACTGGAGTATGACTGTTGAAAATTCAGCTTCACAGGTATAAATTAAAAAAGAATTAAAATAGAAAACAGTTCATTTTAAAAATATTTCACAATATTATTACTTACTTTTTTATCAAATAAGCAGGCATTAGTGTGGAAGCCCATTTCCACGACAGAATTAAAAAAAAGTTAATTGTGACTTTTTATCTGACAATTTTAGCTTTTTTTCTCGGAATTGCGAGTTTACATCTTGAAATTCTGACTTTTTTCTCACAGTTGTGAGTTTACCTCTATCAATTCTGAATTTTATTCTTAGAATTGCATGATACAAACTCACAATTGATATTTTTTTCTCAAAATTGCGTGATACAATCCTGCAATTGGCTTTTTATTTTTACCTTTGAATTGCGTGATACAAACTCGCAATTCTTTTTTTTTTTTGCAAATGTTAGTTTGTATCTCACAATTCTGACTTTTTTCTTACAATCGCGAATTTGTATCTCGCAATTCTGACTTCGAATTGTGTGATATAAACTCGCAATTCAAAAAGTCACAATTGATGTAAATAAAGTCGTAAATAAAGTTACCATTTTTTTTAGTGCCAGAAATGGGCTTCCATACATTAGATTTTCAAAAAACGTAAATAAAAATTTTACTGACCCCAGAATTGTACTACAAGTGGTTTATGTTTTACATTTAACAAACTTAACACTGAACACAAAAGCAATGTGGTGAGACTGTCATGTTTGAAGCTTAGCAACACAACTTCACCTCAACTTCCACCTGCAAATGCTGCAAGAAACTCATGAACACCACATACACACACCCAACTGCCCACTCGGTGTCTAATCAGACGGATGAAACTAATCTTCTCACACCGACTTCTCCTCCAGTTCAGTAGGAGTCTCCTCAAGAGCCACAGGAAAGATTCCTGAGCACGCTCATCACGCAGGAGGAGAGAGACGGCAGCGGAGGATGAGTGAGGTTACTGTTTCATCTGGCTCAGTAAGCCTAGACTAATTTGAGGCCTGAGTGGAGAGGGCACTTGTGTGCAGGCCTGATGAAAGCTCTTCAGAGGAGAGAAAAGAGTGGAGGATTGTATCAAATCGCTGGTCGCTCTCATAGAGAAGCCCTTCTCTATCTCCCTCTCTCGATAGGGCCTCTTCGCTCTCTCTCTCTTCAGCGGTGCCACTCAGCAGGATAGCCCTTTAATCTCCACCTATTCAGCTGCTCCCTTATTAAGAGTGAAACTAGGAAGAAACAAAAAGAAAAGGACAAAATAAAAACACACCTTGTCTATGTACAGCTTTTTCACAGAGCAACAGAAATGAAAGAGATGAGAGCGAGCGAGAGCAGAACGAGAGCCTGCAGGAAAATCAGTATGTTGGGATTTGGAGTGTATCTCTCTCTCTCTCCTTCATCCTCTCAGCACTCTTTCTGAGGAGAACATCAAACTCAAGGCTGCCAGCTAAGAAAGGTAAGCTTCAGAGAGACCGAAGGAGAAAACAGAAAGCAACCAAAGGAGAGAGAGAAAAAAAGAACTGGCTTCACAAATGCTAAAAGGCACTCCGTCAGTGTTTAAACAGCATTCGCGGGAAATGAATTAGCTCTGGGTTTGAGATTCTAAAAGGGCTTTTGGACAGGGAGGATAATGCAGATGCCTGACTTGCCAAACAAGGAAAAAGAGTGGGTCAGTTCGTCATCATCTGCCGGAGACAAATGAAATCTGCAGAGATTAGTGAAAATCAATAACGCTCATTTGATCTATCTACTTCCTTAATGTACAAAGCCAGCCACTCATTTAACAGGCTGGTACATCAGTCCAGAGCTGAATCATGAGATCTACTGCTGACACTCCTTTGCCAACAGCATGAAGTTCATCATCCAGGTGTATTTAGACAGGAGTGCCCACATTAGCAGTACAGACTGGACTCATGCTAATGTGAAATAGTTCAAAGCTGTCTGTGAGAGACCAATAGGTGTAAGGATAGGTGACCTTAGAATGCACTACACATTTTCACAGATTTAAAGCAAACTTTAAAGGATTAGTTCACTACCGGAACAAATATTTCCTGATAATTTACTCACCCCCATGTCGTCCAAGATTTTTCTTTCTTCAGTTGTAAAGAAATCAATGTTTTGGAGAAAAACATTCCAGGATGTTTCTCCATATAGTGGACTTCAATGGGGATCAATGGGTTGAAGGTGCAAATTGCCATTTCAATGCCGCTTCAAAGGGCTCCACATGATCCCAGTTGAGAAATACAGGTCTTATCTGGTGAAATAATAAGTCATTTACTACAAAATAAATTCTATACTTTTTAACCACAAATGCTCATATTGCATTAGATCGATTACGTAAATAGTGAAGTCATGGACATGCATCACAGAGCTAATTCAAGACAAGCATTTGTGGTTAAAAAGTATAAAATTTTGGGGGGGTTCAAGTACATAGCACTGAAACCGCATTGTAATTGTTAGAATGGTCACGGATCAGCAATCTCCACACAAAACTGATTGTGCAAACCAAACCGTAAGTCGTAGAGACTTAAAACTTGGAGGGATGGTAGTACTCACACCGCCGATAACGTTGCCAAGGCTCACCGCAGTCGGCCTGACGGAGGCGCAACTGCAATCAAAAGTATGAGATTGGTCATAACTCCTAAACTGTCAGTTGCAGGCCCAAGTGTCACAGATTCACAGATTCAATCATGAGCAAAACTTTCAGGTATTTTGGATTTCTTGGTAAACCTACTTTGCGAACTAGTCCTAGATTTTTTTTTTTCACCCAATTGGAACCAAATCAGTGCAGAAAGATTCTCTGGAGAGCGAATATCAATAATCATCAATAAAAAGTCTAACTTCTGACGTTCTATCATACGATAGAATTCCTCATTCCGGACAACTTTGCCTCTAGAACCACTGCTGTCAATAAAATCGTTTGTTAAATGATTGAGAAAATGTAAAAAAAACTACTTTTGCGAACTAGTCCTAGGTCTTTCGCTCAATCCGGAAAAAACACTGCAGTACAATTCTCTGGACTCCACTTGATGGTGCTATAAGAGGGAAGCAAAATAAATATGGCTATACCAATGAAACAATTTGACCCATCAACGAAAATCGCTGAGCGTGGTCTTGGTCCAAAGTGCCACAAGTGTCTATAACAGGAGTGCCCAACCCTCTTCCCGGAAAACTACCTACCTGCAGATATTAGTTCCAGCCCTGCTCCAACTTAACTGTCTGTACTTATCAAGTGCTACCTAAGAGATTAGCTGGTTCAGGTGTGTTTGATTAGGGTTGGAGCTGAACTTTGTATAATATAACTTTGTAGGATAGTAGATGTCCAGGAACAGGGTTGGGCACCCCTGGTCTATAAGCACATTTGCATATCTCAAAAAATATTGGCCGCTATTGGCCGACGAAGTTTGAGCACCTATTAAACATGGTTAATGGAGGCCGATTGGAATGAAACTTGGTGGGAATATTTGACTCACAGCCTCAAAGGTCTGTGAGAAATTTGGAAGAAATCAGCAAAGCAATATCACGTTTTTCAAGGGCATAAACACACATACACACAATATTCATATCATACGATAGAACTCCTCATTCCGGACAACTTTGCCTCTATAACCACTGCTGTCAGTCAAATTATTTGTTAAATGATTGAGAAGATGTGAAAAACCTACTTTTGTGAACTAGTCCTAGGTTTTTTGCTTAACCTGGAAAAAACACTGCAGTACAATTCTCTGGACTCTCTAGGTCAATAATTATAAAAAGAAATGTTGAAATTTACCCTTTGGGAAGCTCTAACGGGGTCATTTAGAAAAGGGGCCCAAAATTTACCCAAAATCCTATAAAGCCTAAAGGAAAACTCAAAACGTCACGAAACCTGCTGAGCATGTGCGACAGGTGATTCGAAACAAGCATGCAAAGTTTTAAGGAGATCGGACCACAGCTGCCACTATAACAGTCATAAACAAAACATAATATTTCTATGGTAAATTACCTGTATTCGCAAAAAAAAAAAAGACTTGCTACATAATGTCTATGTGCTTAAATGCCTTAAAACACTTGAACCCTGGTAATCACTGGTGTGTATATATATATATATATATATATATTTTTTTTTTTTTTTTTTTTCCCCCTCGCTAGATAGGACCCTTATATTCCACGGCTGGGATCCCGTAGACCTTTTGATGCTGCAATTTGGACCTTCAACTGCTTGATCCCCATAGAAGTCCACTACATGGAAAAAAATCCTACAATGTTTTCTTTAAAAACCTTCATTTCTTTTTGACTGAAGAGAGAAAGAAATGAACATCTTGGATGAAATGGGGGTGAGCAAATGATCAGGAAATGGATCTGGAAGTGAACTAATCCTTTGATACTTCCAAGTTAATGTAATATATATTCTGCCTAATGTTTTCCAGCTGGCAATAGGCATGCACACAGTTTGACACATTTTTAAACCACCTTTAAATGTCACCTAAAATCAGTCTAGACAATGCATTAAAAAGTCCACAGATTTTATCTGGGCTTCTCAGTCTCCAATACCAGTCCTTTTCTCAAAATCAAAATAAGCATCAAGTTAAACATGTTTTCCTCATTCCTTTGACAGTACAAAGTAGGTTCAAGGCCAAAAGCAAAAGCATCAGTTCACTCTTTAAAGGTCTCACTTTAAAAAAAAATATAAAAAAAATAAAAAAAGCACCCATCAGCGCCAAGTAGAATCTCTTTTAAAAAAAATGTTTAAATAACACATTTACTGAAGTGCTATTGTGGGCAGACATTACTAGCAAAGTTCATGGGCAGAGGAAGTGTGAGAAAGTTTAATTTCTCCAAGTTACAGTCATTTTAGAAAATTCTAGAGAAGCAGAATGCAGGAGAAGGTGAAAGACAGACATTTCCTGAAATCACTCCAGAACCACCAGAATAAATCAATTGACACAAACACTTCCTGGCCGATAATCCACCTGAGGTGAGCAAATCAAAAGGGCGTGTTGTGTGTGTCACCAGCTGTGGTTGGGGGACCGCAGGGCATATTTGAGTCAGCTGGGTCTGTGGTTACAACAGATAGCTGAGGCAGCAGAAACTATGTCTCTTTTACACACACACACACACACAACTTCATGTCTCAAGTCTTCAGTCAGCCTTTCAGCAGCTTGACACCACGTTGGAACATCCAGATAACATACCCAGCATTCCTGGCCTCTGTCATTAGTCTCCATACTTAAGACATATGGGGTGAACATGACAACAAGCTTGTGACTCAAATCCCACAACGATGCTCTCAATTAAACCAACATCATGACACACTTTACAAAAAAAAAGTTTATTGAATTATTAACAACTGTACATGATCAGTGCTGACACAGTTTGCTACATACTTTGGTGTGAAGTTGAGAGGTTGTGAAAGGCAGGCGGGTCAGGTTCTGTATTGTACTAAAGACGGAGTTTGCCGTGACCGGTTCTGCTGTGGCCCCATGAAGCAGACGCCAGTTCCCACAGTTAAAACAGTCCACATTTACACAAAAAGGGTTAGCCAGGATCAGGTTTTAAAAGAGCCATTCTCTCTTCTCTCTCTCTTTCTCATGCGCGCACACTTTCACACAGAGCTTCCACCAAAGTCAGTGCAGGCAATGAATATATTCATTAGAAAACTGGCTCAACTTGTACAGAAGCGAATCCCCAATTGACTCCAATCACTCACATAGAAAGTGGTTTACATCAATCTGTGAGTGAAAACAGGGCTGCAGGCTCATTAAGGTGGGGCTCTACAGCAGAAGTAAGCTGTCAATCACTTGGGGTGAGTCACATCCCGTTTCAACAACAGCGAACTACAGTGGGGCTGCTTATGGGATCAGTTGGCAAGTTACTCATTGCAATGTGTGATCCACGCAGAGTCAGCATGTTACAATCACACTTCGCTATCCGAGTTCCTCTTTCCAACAAGACGCCACACAATGCAAAGGGCACAGAAAAGTAGTACAGTTAGTCATTCTCCAAGTTTAATATCGCTGTCAATTTACAAACATCTCCTCTGGGCTGTTTCCGTCGCATTCCGACTTCCGCAGGATTCCAGTCTGATCCCATTTTCCACGAACAGCACGTAGGCTCAAAAAGCGAAAAAGAATTACTAAGATTATTCTGGAACAGGAAGGGGTTTTCCACGTGAGCCTTTTAGCAAATGGCTAGCCCAGAGAGTGTGCTTACAAAATCGAAATTAAAAAGTGTGTCCTAATCTACATTCATCAAGCATTAAGGACATGAGGACAAAGAAACCCATCACAAGTATATCAGGACATGGAAATATATAATTATATATATTTATAAAACGTCTTTATTACTCCATATATACACTTTTTAACAAATTGTCCAGGGAGCAGGAGGCTAAAATTGAAGCACTGCTTCATATAACATCACAGATCGTTCACTTTTCGTCAAAAGGAAGGAAAGAAGGCGGGGGGGGGGAAATACTATGGAAGGAATAGGCACACACAATCCCATGAGCAGACCGAAAGCAAAGGCAAGACAATATTTACTACATTAGTGCCGTCAGGAAGTCCTTGGGACAGTTTAACACGTTTCCGTTCGGATCCGAAGAGGACCGCTCCACTGCTGTAAGAATCCAGGTGGGTTAAAAATAAAAACATCTGGGAACCCATCCCAACGGACCAACCAGTTCCTAACCTGGGTTCCTACTATTAAAGGAGGAAAAGGTGGCGGAGTGATCCCTTGAATCCATTAAATATCAGGCCCAAAGAGAAGCTGCAAACATAGGTCTTTAGATCTCACGAAGCAGTGGATTTAGTAGATCACTTCATACACAGTGGCCTTCTTGTCTCCGGATCCCGTCACAATGTACTTATCATCAGCCGAGATGTCACAGCTCAGGACGGAGGACGACTCCTTTGACTGTGGAGGGAGGAAAGCAGGAAAACGATTAGCTGACATAATCAAACAGAGACTCGGTGACATCATAAACCACAGAGCAGCATGTCAACATCACTCCCTTCTAAATATTAACCGAAGCATTAAAGCCACTCTGAGAAGCAAATAGGTGTGTAGACAACTGGCAACGTATGTGTGTGATTTTTGCCAGAGGCAGGAAGTCTTAAGTCGCTCAATTTAACGGCCATCATCTAATTAAATGCTCCCAAGAATTCCTCTTGTGTTAATAGATTATCATAACAGATTATCATGACAGCAGTCAGACTGAAAGAAAGAGGAAATGTGTGGAACTTCAGGAGGACGATCAAAATCACTATTTTTTTGTGAAAAGTGACAGATGGTGAATGCAAGAGTGTGAAGGGGATTACAAAGACATTTTAAATTATTTAATTCAGGGAATATTGCCTGGATGTCGCAATAGTAGGATTGAGAATCATTTTAAATACACTGCCGTTCAAAAGCTTGGGATTTTTAATGTTTTTTTTAAAGAAGTTTATTATGCTCATCAAGGCTGTGTTTATTTGAACAAAATTATATTTTAATACATTAAAATATAATTTATTCCTGTGATCAAAGCTGAATTTTCAGTACAATTACATTGTATTCAGTGTCACATGATCCTTAATAATTCTAATATGCTGATTTATTATCAGTGCTGGAAACCGTTGCGCTGCTTATTTTTTTTTAGGATTATTTGATTAAAAAAATAAATAAATAAATAATAATAATAATAATAATAATAATAATAAATTAAAAATAATAGCATTTATTAAAAATAGAAATCTTTTGTAATGTATACCACCATTCAAAAGTTTGGTTTCTGTACATTTTTGTTTTGAAAGAAATTAATACTTTTATACAGCAAGCAGCACAACTGTTGCCAACATTGATAATTCTAATAATAAATCAGCATATCAGAATGACTTCAAAAGGATTGACACTTAAGACAAATTTTGCATCACAGGAATAAATTGTATGTGACCCTGGACCACAAGAACAGTCTTAAGTAGCGCGGTATATTTGTACCAATAGCCAAAAATACATTATATGGGTCAAATTTTTATGCCAAAAATCATTAGGATATTAAGTAAAGATCATGTATGTTCCATGAATATATTTGGTAAATTTCCTAGCGTAAATATACCAAAACTTAATTTTTGATTAGTAATATGCATTGCTAAGAGCTTGATTTGGACAACTTAAAAGGGGCTTCTCTCATCATTTTGATTTTTTTGCACCCTCAGATTCCAGATTTTCAAACAGTTTTATCCCGGCAAAATACTGTCCTATCCTAACAAACCATATATCAATGTCTTATTTAATCACCTTTTAGATTCATCTCAATTAAAAAAAATACCATTATGACTAGTTTAGTGGTCCAGGATCACTTATTACTAGGGCCGGGACTTTAACGCGTTAATTTAGATTAATTAATTACACAAAAATAACGCGTTAAAATTTAACGCATTTTAATCGCACTAAGTTTTGCACCGCGGAACGTTTCTCACTGGATGAGATTAGGCGGACCGATTATACTGGAGCACAAACTAGCGTTCAGACAAGCCAAAGACGTCCGTCCTAAATAGTATTGTATGTCCCAAATCGTAGTATGTTTAAAAAGTATTCCAAAGATTCCTGGATGGTCTACTACTTAACGATCAATGCACACTTATAACTGCTAATATTGCCCGCAACACACTGCGCCGTGAACGAGGATTCGATTAGAACTACAAACACGCATAAAAAGTGTTAAAAAAACTACAAACATGGAGGATATACGCGACCAACGGACAGGTAGAGAAAGGGGTTTGAGTGATAAATAATCAGTGTGTAACCTGATAAAAACTATTTTTTTTAAATGTTATCCGCATTATATTCCATGTGCAGCAACTTTTATAATGATAGGTTTGGTCATTAACGTTTAAATGCATAATTAAGCAAACACAAGAGCAGAGTTCTCTACATTTAATGGCAATATTGTACTGGTCTGGTGGACTTGGTTGAACAAAAATAAGCAATATTTTGTTGCTTAAGCTTATGTATTCAGTCATTATTCAATGGTATACTAAAAATCCATGTAAAATTCTTAATTCTCAGGTCAAATATTTACATGCGATTAAAATGCGATTAATTTCGATTAATTAATTACAAAGCCTCTAATTAATTAGATTAAAATTTTTAATCGAGTCCCGGCCCTACTTATTACACAATATCACTTTTTTCCCTGTATTTTTGATCAAATAAATACAGCCTTGATGAGCATAAGAGACTTAAAAAAAATAATAATAAAAATAACATTACAAGTCTTATTGATTACAAACCTTTGAACAGTTGTGTACAGTTGAAATAATGTTCCAGTAAAGCTTTTATTTAACTTTTCTCAAAAAAAAAAAACAAGCACAAATATTGCGGAGCAAACTCTCAATAGTAAACACAGCAAGAAATATGACAAACCCAGAGTAGAGTAGCGGTCAACAGAGTACAATTTTTTCTTTACATTTTTTCTTTAGGTTTTTGGTAATTTCATTACATATATTTATTTTAAACATTTTATTATATATTTGCATATTTTTTTAAACAATTTTTAATAGTTTAAAATTTTGGTTTAATAAAGAAATAAAAAAAAAGTTTGAAATCTGTAGCTGTTCCACTGACACTACTGATTGTCTGTATTTTATGATGTAAATTATTTTGACAAGGCCATTCAGAATGGCTCAAAAATGGCAGCCTTGTTTCCTCAAACTTGCTAGACCATTAAACTCGCAAAATGTTTGTCAACAAAGATGCCATTTTAAGCATTGTAATGGACAATTTTTTGTACAGCAAAAATAAAAGCTATCCCCTAAAGGCCCCATTTACAACAAGGATAAAGGTCCCAAAGAAAGCCTGAAGTGAGAGAATCTATGAATCTTACAATACAAATCACAAAAACTGTATTACAAACTGTAGCAAGGGGGAGGGAATGAGGTATTGATTGACATACCTGGAAAATGCTGGCACCATAGGGAGTCCTCCAGGCATTCAAGAGATTGTCCTTCCCAGTGCTCACAAACCATTTACCTTTAGGAAATGGAACAAACACACATGCACTAATGGGTACAGAGTCAAGGTTGATCTAAATGACTTGATTCACTACAGCTCGACTTATTTGGAAGTAGAGTGGGCCATTAAGAGAAAAAGAGAGAGAGCGAGCGCACTGGAGGTGGTACAAAGTGCAACCTTGCCCCGCTAAAATGGAAAAACACCACTGAATACAAAAGTAAGGCTGAAGAACTCTGTGCAATTGTTTTCCCATGTCATGTCTCAGACATATTTTACAGCAAGTCTATTTTTTTTAAAATTCCATTTATTCTCAGGTGCAAGATGTGCTACATATAAGGTGAAATAACAGTGTCTTACCACAGTAGGCAAATTTGAGGGAGAGGACACAGCTCTCATGCAGGTGCAGCTGGTACTTGTCAGGCTTGGTGTGATGAAGCACCTCCACGTTACTGCTTTCCATACCCACAGCAAGCCACTCGCCCGTCGGACAGTAGCCCAAAGAGAAGATCTGTATCAGAGCACAAAACACAAAGCCCATCACACACTGATCTAAAAGCATATAGACTATTTATGGATAAACAATGGTTTGGATATTTAATGTGTGACCCTGAACCACTAAACCAGTCATAAGTAACACAGGAATATTTGTAGCAATAGCTAAAAATACATATTATGGGTCAAAAATTTTCTTTAATGCCAAAAATCATTAGGATATTAAAGGTTGTATCAGCGATTTCTAGCCTGAAACATAAAGCGTCAAATTCAGCTGACCTTTCATCACGATCCGCTCGCTGCTTGCCCCATAAATTGTCTGTGAAAAAAAACGTGTCTCTCTGGTCAGCCTAGGGTCCGAGATATGCCAAAAAAAACAATCGGCACTACCAACCTTTCCACACATAAACAGTGTTCCAACCAATCAGCGTCAGGGGTTTGGTGTTGTGGACTTTCGCTCCGCCTCCCTCACATCCCAGCACCAGTAGGAAAGTCCACAACACCACACCCCTGACGCTGATTGGTTGGAACACTGTTTATGTGTGGAAAGGTTGGTAGTGCCGATTGTTTTTTTGGCATATCTCGGACCCTAGGCTGACCAGAGAGACGTGTTTTTTTCAGACAATTTATGGGGCAGGCAGCGAGCGGATCGTGAAGAAAGGTCAGCTGAAATTGACACTATGTTTTAGGCTAGAAATCGCTGATACAACCTTTAAGTAAATATCATGTTCCATAAAGATACTTTGTAAATTTCCTACCGTAAATATATCAAAACTTAATTTTTGATTAGTAATATGCATTGCTAAAAACTTCATTTGGACAACTTTAAAGGTGATTTACTCAATATTTTAAATTTGTTGCACCAAATTGTTTAAATGTTGTGGTACAATGCATTGCATACACATAGATATACACAAATACACTAGTGTTCAATTTTGAATTTTTTAATTCTCAAAATTAACACTTATTCGGAAAGGTTTAGCATATCTACATTATTATGTGAGAACCAAATCAGCATATTAGAATAATTGTTGAAGGATCATGTGACACTGAAGACTTGAGTAATGGCTACTTAAAACTCACCTGTCACCACAGGAATAAATTACATTTTAAAATAAATTCAATATATTTTTGATAAATGCTGCCTTGGTGAGCGTAGTAGATTTCTTTTAAAACTATTACCATTCAAAGGTTTAGGGTTGGTAAGATTTTGTGTGTATTGTTTACCTGTGAAGTAAAGTCATGTTGCTGAAGCTGCCGTCCCTCTCTCAGGTCCCAGGACCGTACTGTGTTGTCCAGTCCACCTGTCCAGAGTTTGGTGCCATCATGGGAAATATCTATACAACTTGCACCATCTGTGTGGCCCTGGAACTGCCTATATACATGGACAAGAAAAATACACATTATCATTTAATGCAATAGAACAGTGTATACATCTCCATCCACAAAGAGACCTTATTTCATGCAGCATTCCCTGGCACGCTTCCTACCTGACAAGGGTTTGGTTATGAAGATCCCAGACAGCAATGTTTCCATCACTGCAGCAGGAGAAGCAGACCTTGGCGTCAGGGCTGATCGCCAGCGCATAGCAGGCCGGAGCAGAAGAGGTGAGCTCGGCTTTGATACGGGGAGTCTGAGAGGCCAAATCCCATATGGTCAGAGTGCTGGCTTCCCCTCCAACGATCAAAGTACGGCCATCCGGAAGCAGCTTACAGGAACGGATATAGTTATCCCTGTTCTGAAGAGAGAGAGAGAGAGAGAGAAGCGGGGAACACATGTTGAGAGATGGACATTTTTTAAATTCTGCATTAAAAGAGGATTTTGAAAGAGGAAAAGGAAAGAAAAAAAAAAAAAAAAAAAAGTGTACAAAACAATTTTTTGTATTTTATAAGAATATGTACAAATATCCCTCTCTAGCCCTTAATAATCAGGCTGAAGAGGTGAACCAATCAAAATGGCAGGGCTGAAAAGCAGCCATTCAGCTCCCTGTTATTTGCTCTGGCTCTCTAAATCCTGTCTAACCTGTGTTTATGAAGGTTAATCGAGGAGGAGAGGCGGCCGATAAGAGGGCACAGAATGGTAAGTGGGTAGGGAAAAGCTTTTAAGGGTTTTTAGTTGCAGCACCAGGATGAAGCACATTTTCAAATTAGCAGGAGAATTCTAGATCTGTTCCTGAGGGAGATCAATAAGTCCAGGCTTTCAGACAAATTAAATCACTTTATAATGGCCGAACAGCTCATCAAATACACCGCTTTCTGCACTATGGAGCAGGCACAGGTACATGCACACACACAAAAAAAGCAAGTTACACAGATTGAGGGGGATAATGGAGATCCATCCTGGTATTTTCCCCTGGAATAACTACACATAGCCCAAAGATGGGTTCTTTATTTAGCAAGGGGATTAAAGGGAGGATAAAGATTAAAAATAGAAATGTTTAAAAAATGGTTTAAAAAGAGTGGATGGTATTTCATAAAAGGTAATTCTGGTAATTTGTGTGGATTGATTAGACATAAATTTTTACCAGACAGTCGAGTTGCGAGACGGGGCTCTTGCTGCCGGGCTGACTGATGTCCCAGATCTTCACGCAGCCTTTGCCGCCGGTATAGACGTGCCGCGTGGGGTTGCTGATGGTTACGGCACACACCACCTCACCATGGCTGAGTGTGTTTATCTGACGGGCGTGACGGGGAATGCCTGGACCAATCAGAGCATCTGGAGGAAAAGGTACTGGTTGCATCTGTCCATCCGCACTGACGTGAAAGGAGTAGGCCCTGTTTATCAGAACATAAATGAATGAGATAAGAGTAAGAATGATCAATAACCATAACAAATAATCCTTAATAATCCTCAAGAAACATTGCCTATTATCAATGTCACAGTGTTTTTTTTATGTGATTATTTAACCAATAGAAAGTTCAAAAGAACAGCATTTAGTTTAAATCTTTTCCAACACTATAATGTCACTTTGATCAATTTAATGCAACCTTGTTGAATTAAATTATGAATTTAAAAATAAACTCTAACAGTAATGTGTTATACATAGTTCAGGTTCAATAACACTTACGGTTTTCCTCCAGGTATGGAGGTCAGACTTGCTGGCAGACCGGGGGCACGCATGTGGGGATGAGGATCAAAGCCCGCCTGCAACACATACATTTTAGCATGAAAGAGTAAAATGTGAAAAATACATATGTTGCAACACAAACAGACACTGACTTGATATTCAGATTTTTTCCCTTATATCAGCTCTATTTCATATTTTAATATATTGTTAATATTCTAGTTAAGCTTTTGTTCACGCTTTATCTCTCCCCTCAAGGCTTTATTACAGACCCCCCAGACAACTGTGTTACTTCCCATGCCATCAGCACAAACACAGAGATGCAGAACAATCGCAGTACAAATGCAAAAGGTAATATTTAACCGGAAAGCTATCCTAACAGCGTATGCATGCTAAGTTTGCCTCCAAGTTATGTAAAAGAGCTGCTGAAGGCCATTCCATATTAACGGAACAGGAGGTGTGTGAGACGGAGTAAGAAAACTGGAATAGGACAACAAGCTTCTGCAAATCTTTAAGAATGTACATGTAATTAAAGAAAAAGACAATAAGTCTAACCATAGGCGAGCGTCCATAGGCGGCAGCGGCTGCGGCACTCATCTGAGGGGAGATGTGTAGGCCAGGGTAAACACCTGGACTGGTCAAGGAGCCATTCATCTCTGGGTGGTGACCCATCATGGCGAACGGAGCCCCATATGGCGCCGCAATCGACAATGGTGTGCGTAGGGCAGGTGCCGCTGAGAATTAGGAAGAGAAGAAAAGCCAAAGTTCATAAACGCATACTCACACTTGCAGGTTTGGCTGTGAATGTGAATGCTTGATGAATGGACAGCTATGTAACATGCATATTTGCTACTTACTCAGTGCTTCCATGCCAGGTGGTTTTCCGGGTATGGGCCTGAGCCCAGGGGTGTTGCTGGTACCTGGGGTGGGAGCGTCGTTGCGTGGGGTGGGGGTGTTGGACTTTAAACCTGGGGTGGAGGACTTGTCGTTCTGCAAGATGAAGGAACAGAGATGGAATTAACAGAGCTAAAGCTACATACCACAAATGCTCAAATCCAGAGAGCTCTCTCGCACTAATCCAGTCAAACACTGACAGCTCATTATAGCTGAGGAGGATAAAGCTGAACTTCAGACCGAACCTTTCTGAGACCTCATCCTCTCGCTCATCTTTAATCACTCTCTCTTCTCTCCTCTTCCCCTCTGAGGCTAGCTAAGCGCATTGAGATATTAGCCAAGGCTAGCGGCTAAGCCGCTGTTTGTCTGACAGTAGCTGATGTATTCATGTTACGCTTCAAACTGACATTTACACTGCAGCTATAAAGCTGCAGAGAGGAAAAGGGTTTTGCAAATGTGCAGAGACTTGACACCATAAATGCCCATCCTCTATTCCCTAATGCTTACATGTGGGTGGTCCTTCACTTTAGAAGAAGGGGTGCTCCCAGAGGAGGCCACAGAAGCCGGGCTGTTGGGGGCATCTTTCTTCAGTGCTCTGGCCTTATCAAGTCCATTCTCTGGAGGAGAGTGAGACGGGCTGACCCTTGGAGTGGCTGGATCCTACAGCAGGAAAGAGAAATGTCAGTCACATACAAAAGAGTAGTAGTTTTCCAAGCAAAAACGGAAAACAGATATACTAGTTTTTACCTCGTTGGACACATCCACGACCAGATCGTCACTTTTGTCGCCATCACTGTCCTGTAGTGTATAAACAACAGTTATAAAATTGTGTGATCCAAGAAAATAATGAATTTCTAAAAATAACATGGACATGAGAAATACCATTTGGCTAAAACACAGCTGGCTGTGAAAGTTGGCAGTATGAGCACAATCATAAATTTATAGCATGGCATAGACAGCTTAATATACAATTCCATTCAAAAGTTTGGGGTCAGTAAGAGTTTGTGTTTTACAGTAAAAAAACAGCAAAAACACTAATATTGTAACAATATCAATCTCACAATAATGTTGTGATATAAAGTCCACGTTACAATATTTATTGCGATATTTAAAAAAAAAAAAAAAAAAAGAATTGTGAAAAAATTTAAATTTTGTAAGAGTTCCAACCCATGTTCTTAAATAAGAAAACTTAAGTCAGAAAAAAGTGAATTGACTTCTACCTGAACTTTAAAGGAAACTCAACCCTTTTATTTGTTGTATATTGTCTCATTCAAACATTCACACTGGTGTTTTAGGAAGCAATACAGTAGGGAAATCACAATACACAATCCCTAATTTCAACACTTGAAAGAAATATTTTGAATTTGGACTGCTAGCTGTCAGCAATTAATACTGCACTTTGACAAAATGAATGCCCATTTAAAAAAAAATATACAGAATCTTACATATCGGCTCATGTTGTCCTTCTCCTCCACTCTGCGTTTCTTTGGGTCCAGACTGTATTCAGATGAGCCTCTGTGTTTCTCACTGGCCCTCAGGCTGTCTGATGGTGATACTGAATTATTCTGTTTAGAATGAAAAAAAAAAAGTTGATCAGCACAAATCACAAATAAAACTCATCACACTTAATGTTCCCTTGAAATAATGCTGCATTTATAGAACATGTACATTTTGCACTCTGTGTCTAATCAATAATTCAGTACAATGTAACAGACACTTTAGGTTGAGCTCATTAGCTGCAGACAGTCAGCTATGCTCAGGATGGCCAGGGCTTTCAGCAGCACAAATACAAATATCAGAGGCGACACAGGGCCACCGGCGGCTTTGAGCGAGCCATGTGTGTAAATTCCTCGCTCGTACAAGGTAAACACAGAGAAGCGAGGGGGTTAAGCCCCAGGCCCTGTTAGATCACCCGTACTCCCTGGCATGGAGAAAAGGAGAGAGCGTGGGGCCTGCCAAGCAAGCAAGCCCAGGCCCCATGAAGCAAAGCAGGCGGGACAGCTGAGCAAACTATCCCTGAAGAGTGAGGCCTCTAAACCAGCCTGACCACAACACACTTCAAACATTCTGGGCTAACCTTGCAGCCCTGGGCAACCTGCACCAAGCATTACGCCGCCAATGCACCAAACTGGACAGCAGGGTCAAGCGAAAACCGATCCCTGCGGCATGGAGAGGGGGAAAGAGAGAACACCACAGTGAAACGCAAACACCAGACCAGAATAAACGGCCCCTCGCCCGAGAGTTAACCAGCCAGACGACAGCTTGTTTTCCTACCCTCCTGCACATGCCTGCCCCAACTAAAACATAGCAAACAGCCACCCTTTCACCACAACTAGTGAGCCTTAAAAGCGAGTCTATGTAGGCCACTTTTACTCCCCGGCTTTCTGCCAAGACAACTTGCTGCATTTACTGTAGAGCTACATGATTAATCGGAATAAAAGTGAAATCGCAATACGGCTTAGGGCGATTATGAAATTGCACATGCTGTGATTGAATTAAAAATAAATATGCGCAATGTGTTTCGAAGTGTAGATTCCTGTGTACAAGCAAGCAGCAGCCTTTCAAAGTGGCATGTTCATAGTAAATGGTGAACTTCACAAACTCTGCATGAGCTTTGAGTTTGGATCACTTATATTGTGTATTTGAAAACACAACACACACCAATCATTAGGGCACTATAATTTCAGCAATGTGGAAAATGCAGACGGAATCGTGGAATTCAGTCATAAAAACGGAATTGACTGTATAGCGCGGAATTTGCCAAATTTGGGGAAAAAAAAAAAAAAATCAAAACTGGGTCAGTACACTTAAATCAAAAGGCGATATGTAATAGCGTCTGTGAATATTAACCTGCAAAAAGACTATTTAAATATGAATCCTGCATGTTTTGTGTTTCTGTATGAATAAATGGCACAGATGCAGTTGTTTACTACACGCATACTGAAGCACCCGTAACGCTTGCAGTGTTTTCATCCTCTGCTTACTCAATATATCAGTACAAGAACATATAAACAATCTCTAGAACTGCTCTGAGTCAGTTCATGAGCATTTTAGCATTTCTTTTTAGAAAAACTATCATCGCATCATATATAAACAGAGGTCCTTCACAGCAACCTGTCTAAATTAAAGTTCAGAAAAAATTACATTCAAATGGAATTCAGAAAATTAATAAAAAAAAAAACAGTATTATTTGGTAAAAATGCATTTCATAGCTCCTTTAATATGTAATTTGAACTTTTAATAAATTGCTGTTAATTTGTGTAAGTTTCATGACTTCATTAATTAGAAATGCTTTCTGATTAATATATATTTTTTAATTTAACCATTAAATAAAAAAAAAACATATGTGTGTGTGTATATATATATATATATATATATATATATATATATGTATGTGTGTGTGTGTGTGTGTGTGTGTGTGTGTGTGTGTGTGTGTGTGTGTGTGTATATATATACACATATATACACACACACACACACACACATATATATATACACATATACATATATATATATATATATATACTGAATTTGGGAAAAAATAAAAGTCATTTCATAGGGCCCTAAATCATCTTCCTTACAATTATAATGAAAAGGATTTATGAATCAGCTGTTGTCAAAAAAAAAAAAAGATTTAAGGGTTCCTTACATTTTTTTTGGTCAATATTTGAAACAATTGAAAACAGCAATAAATATTAGTATTTCCTTTTTTTTTTTCAGTTGTTCTGTAAAATAAAATAACTGTTATTAATTTACAGTCAATTACAACAACAATAATTTAAGATTGCAAATGGCAATAATAAAATTGACAAACTGTGAAGCCCTCCAAAAAAGCACAACAAACCTGAAGCTTCTTTTTAAATAATAATAAATAATACATTTTTTTTTTCTCCAAATCCTATGTCCTTACTCTTCTGTATTTGGTGGTTTAAAAAAAATGAGAAGGAATATTTCAACTAAACTTAAACTGCATGTAGGTACCATAGGAGAAAGTCAGAACAGAAAAGACAGGAAAGGAGAAAGGAAGAGCAGCTGGAGCCACATAGCCCAGAATGCACTGAGAGTGGCAGCGGCTGAGTGGCGCTCCCTCTGTGAGCACGGCTGGGCAGACGGGCACCATCTCTGGGCCAGAGAGTGTGGCACTGCCAGTGCATGATCTCAGTGCCAAGCCCACACTCTCGGTCTGACTGACAAACCTCTATTCATGCAGAGAGAGAAGGGGAGACAGATGAAAAGGAGGATGTGGCCGGGCCAAAGGAAGTGATCTCCAGGCAGAAGGAACTCCATGCTCTCCTGGAGGCAGCACAAAGGAATCCCGGCAGCTTAAACCCCACTCACAAACACTCTACAACAATCTCAGTGTTGCTTTTGTCAGCACTAAGCAGCCCATTTCTCTCCCCACCCCCTTCTTCTGCTAATCCAAAAGTAATAAACAGACCTAGACTGCTCTCTCAGCCTGACAGGGGAGCGTGTATGTGTGCGTCTCAGCTGCGGGTTTAATAGGCTGACCTTTTAAGACAGGCTTAACGTGACTCAATATGCAAAGTCAGAGCGCTGCTATCAGATGACCCGTGACAACAGGAAGTCCTGGCGGGCAGAGAGCAGGATGGCCGCTGCAGCACTAAGCGCTAATCAGCAGCAGAGTCTGATTTCTGCAGGCATGACTGCACCCATTCACACTGCTGCCCATTCAACACACACATACACAAAACTCCTAGGGCTGCAACTAATGATTATTTTAATAATCGATTAATCTGTCGATTATTTTTTCGATTAATCGATGAATCTTTATTCAAAAACAGAACTAAAATCTTTAGAAAGTGCACAAACATGTTGCTCCTTGAGCTGTTATAATAATAATAATAATAATAAAATAAAATAAAAATGGACTAACACAAAAAACATACACATGTATGCTTTAGGGTAGAGCAGGGCACAAACTAACGGGGTTAATTGTAACACACGTGGTTTAAATATTTCCACACATGCTAGCATAACCAAATTTACTGTATTTACTAGTTGCCATAGCAACACTATGCAGAGAAAAAAAGAGCGCCAAAATTCAAAAGCCTTTTAAAGATATCGCTGAATATTTATTTTACCATAGTAAAAGTACATTTCTGGCTGAAGTAAACTTTTCATTTCAGTTTTTGGTATTCATTTAAAATTAGACAAATCTGCTATTATTTTAATCTCCAATTTGTTATTTATCAGTTTAGATAGTTTATTAATGCTTCGCAAACCAGCAGAAAACCTGTATTATATTCCAGTGGCGCAGATGGGAAACGTTGTAACACTGTGTGACAATATGCCCCGCTGTTATTAAACTATGCTATTCTATGACATTAGCGATGCAATTTACACCATTTACTTCTAAGGATTTTGATAAGAAACCACAAAAAAAGGTGAATAAAGGCTGACAATCAATGTTTAATGTTCAGAAGTTATTATTTCAAGAAATGTAAAGCATTTTGGCTGGTTTATGTGTGTGGTGTTCTATGAGAGCTGTGTGTGGAGGGAGGGGAGTGTTCTTCTAAATGTCTAAATGTGTTTTATCTATTAGTCCACATTGTTTTGAACTACTGTACAGCTGTGTGTTGCGATCAAGGCCGTTCCAAGCATTATTGCGCTGTGTTCATTGTCAAACTCCAAAATTAGATTTATTAAAAAAAAAAAAAAAAACGTCATTACTTTATTTGAAAAAGTTAACACGTGTTTTATTGACAAAATATTTTAGTTTGCTGTTTTTTTTTCTCATTCGATTTGATAACATTTTAAGCTGTCATATGGTCGTGTTACAACGTGGCCCTCACGTTACCTACGGGGCATGTTGTCTTGTTTCACTTCCTTTCTTTTGAGGTAAATAACGAAAAACGTATACACTATAAATATGAAGAGCAGCAATATATTTGTACTAGACAAGTGTGAAAATAATGTGGATAAAAACTGTGCCAAATATATAGACTTTTTTTAATAAACTAAATAAATTATAAAAATACTATCAGTCAAGACAGCGGCTTGCTGTGGTGTACATGATGCATTTCCCATCAAGAAGCCTCTCAAATTAAATTCCTCAGTGCGCATTAAAAAAAGTCATGTGAACATTCGTTTCTTATTTATTTGGTTCCTATTTTTTTACAATTAAACTTTGTGGAAGTTATTTAACAGTTATTTATTTTTGTTAAGAAATTAATCATTCTATGTTTAATATAGACTAAGTGAGCTTGTCCTACTGTTTTGTTGTTGTCCATTCAATCAATTGACACCGAATTGACGCTAATTCGAAAGTAAAAGTAAAATGCTTACGGACATTTACAAGCTTTTAAAAGCGAAGAAAAGTGTGGAAACGAGAGAAAACTATCCCTCAACCTTTTCCCTCGGTGATACCGGTACTGCCCGTGTTGTCATACGTCATTTAACCGGTGGGGAAATTTCCTCAGTCGCATCCCTACTGCTCGCCATTTTTGGATGGAAACACTGCTTATGAGGCGCCGAAATCTGCTAGCATCAGTTATATATATTTATATATTTATATATATAATAATAATAATAATAATAATAATCAAATGTCTCTGCGGCGCGCATCACAACGAATCGATTATGAAATTCGTTGCCAACTCTTTTAGTAATCGATTTTTATCGATTTAATCGATTCGTTGTTGCAGCCCTAAAAACTCCATTGCCAAGTCAAACCTTTCTGCATATCCAGTTTAAGAGGCGAAATGGGGCAATCCAGCATTTGGGAGATAGGGAGACTGTAAGTGGTTCTATGAAAACCGCAAATAAACACGACAAGAGATATGCACAGAGGGACAGAACGAGAGCTGTAGAGACAAAGAGACAAATGAACGAGTGAAAGAGCAGTTAACAAAACTGATTAAACGAGGCACAAGGAGAAACAAAAGGAGTAGGCAATGAGATATGCTTCAATGAGTCAGGTTTATCTGAGCCAGGAGGCACAGACATGAGGAGTGGGTGAGGACAAATCCTTTAAGACAGAGAGAGAGTCAAAGTCTTTTTTAATTGTGATGAAATTATAGCGCCGCTAATCCCTGGCCTGCGCTTTTGCGCATTTTTTACCTGGATTAAAAGTTGGATTATACAGCAGGCTCCTTTGTCTTTTTTATTATATTTTTTTTTAAAGGCTTAGTGTGGCCTAATGCTGCCTGCTCTGCTCTCCTCATGCTGTTAACGTGCCGCTGACTTTCCTCCTCATCAAACATCAGGACTTAAAGGAATAGTTCAACAAAAGATTTAAATTCGGCCACAATTTACTTCATGTCGCGGAACACAACAGGAGTCATTTTAAAGTACTAGTTGTGTTTTCCATACAATCCAAAGCGAGTTTTCCAGCTCAAAATGTGCACTGAGTAGTTTGGCGGTAGTTTAATAAGTTTTATAACTTAAAAAAAGTCGTTAAAAACAGTCCATGTGACATCAGTGGTTCAACCATAATTTTACGAAGCTATGAGAATACTTTGTGTGCAAAGAAAACAAAAATAATGACTTTATTCAGTGATTTCTTCTCTCCCGGGAAAGTCTGGCGCCATTATTGAGAGCACCACGGCATATTCACGCAGCTTTATAAAATTAGTTGAACCACTGATGTCACATGGACTATTAAACAATGTCCTTACTAGCAATAGCCAAAATTACATTGTATGGGTCAAAATTAGACATTTTTGAATGCCAAAAATCATTAAGATAGAGTAAAGATAATGTTCCATGAAGATATTTTGTAAATTTCTTACCATAAATATATCAAAACTAAATTTTTGATTAGTAATATGCATTGCTAAGAACTCCATTTGGACAACTTTAGAGGTGATTTTTCTCAATATTTCAAAGATTTTTTGCATCCTCTGATTCCAGATTTTCAAATAGTTGCATCTCAGCCAAATACTGTCCTATTATAACAATGTAAGTATAGACAACGTATATTTATTCAGCTTTTAAGATGATTCATAAATCTTAATTTAAAAAAAAAAAATTCCCTTATGACTGATTTTGTGGTTCAGGGTCACACATCTTAATTTGCATTCCTAGGATGAACAAAGGTCTTACAGATTTGGAATGACATGAGGGTGAGTAATTAATGGCAGAATTTTCATTTTTGGGTGAAATATCTGTTTAAATGCATTTCACCATGCTGAAATGTTGTGATCCAGGGTATTTCACTAAACACAGAAGAAAATCCTCATTCTCTCATGCTGCCAGCTTTGTAAATACACTAGCAGTGGTGTTGTTTGACAAAAAAAAAAAAAAAATAAAAAAAATAAAAATAAAAAATAATTGGAAAGGTCTGAAGCAAGAAGACATTAGCATAAACATCATAGCTCAAGTGACTTACTGACGGAGAAATGCAATGCCCAAGGCAGTTATTTTTTGTTGGACAGGTAGGGAATTGCTGTGTAAACCCCTTTCTAAAACTCACTAAGATAAGTGTAATTTGCATCAAACTTAAGAGACAATTTTGCTGATCTTGTTCAACAGACGGCTGTGCACCATTCTGGCATCTGTACTTAAAGTACACCAAAAAAGAACAATGCGAACACTTGCTTAAAAACTATTGAAAGCACCTAAAATAGACACAGAAATAAAACCCCATATGACTCGTGTAATGCCTTCTGCAGTATACAGTAGTTTTGTGTAAGAAACAGATAAAAACTGTAGTTTTTGTTACGCATTTTTAAAAAAACAAGTAGAGACAGATATGGAAAAATGACAGAACTCACCGTGCTAGATTCCCGCTCTTTATCCAAGGGAGAATGATGGAGTCGTTAACAGAAACAGATAAAGAAAAGAAAAAAAAAAGTCAGCATTTACATTTATTTTCTTACCAAAGCATGAGCGTACCACTTCAGGACATTTGTTTTTGTTTTCACTTGAGTGCATATGTGCATTACCTCTGTGCTCCAGATCATGATGGTTCTTCTCATCTTTGACGGGCATGTGCGCCTGGCTGCCTAGAGCTCCCAGCGCCAGCAGTCCTGACCCTGAGCCTGTGACTGGAGGGATGCCTGGGGGCTGCAGCCCCGAGGGGTGAGGGGGCAGTTGGACCGGGGGTCCGTGGGCAGCGTGAGAAAGGTGTTGAGCCTGGAGCTGCTGCTGCTGTCAACACACACACACATACATCAAGTGGGTCGGAGGGAAAAGGCATATGGACAGCATACACTGAATAAAGGTGACTGGTTAAGCCCCTCTCTCTCACAGGATGCACGGAGAGGAACATTGGCACCCTAACACCATTAGTGGCTGGATCAAAGCAGGACACTCTTCACAAGGACATGTCCTCCTTGAGCTCAGCAGGAACGGCTCACTCCGACACATACTACAGATTTCTAAACATGCACTGCTCTTAAACTACACTACTTAACATGCATCTTTTTTGCAGCAAACCAGAAACACACAAAAGCTTGTCTAATTAAATAAGCTTCGAATAGGATTTATGAACACTCCTATATAATCAAGAAGCAATATTAAAATGAGGGTGCATTACTTTCTGGTATTTGTTTTCTGAGTCAATATGTACACACATTCATTCACATACAATATACACACACACAGTCAAGTAACTTAAGCAAAATGTAGGTAAACATCAAATAAACGGCATCCGCCCATAATATTTCAGAGAAAGTTTACACATAGGTCCGTGGTTACATCTCCTAGGCTACACCACTCCTCCATGCCTTCTTAACAACAGCCAATCAGACAAGCCATTCTCTGTTTGTGTTAATTTAATAGTAGTTACACGTGGTGTCAAAGCAGTGGCTGTTTACAGCTGAAAGACGAAGATGTGATGATGCAACAAGATATAAGATTATTAAACGTGCGTTGCATTGTGTGATTTTAGTTGTATCTGAATCAAATGTGTCTAACATAAAATTTAAGATTTTTTTGTCTTCATCTAATACTACAATTAAAGCTACATTTCTCACCGTACTGCCCTCATTTTTGGATTTAGCTAGACCTTTTGGGTAAAATATCTCCATCCCTTTTGATGTGAAAAGATTAGTATGAGTCCAACCACAGACTACTCAGAATGGCCACTGTGGTGGGAGCATTAGGTGCAATTTTCGCCTTAATTCCCACAATTGTACACAGTAATTATATAATTTATCAACAGACTAATTTTGCTGGATTAACTGTTCTGTGACACATACATCCAATGCCTTCCCAAATCTACAGTAGACAGACATGCCCACATTACTAATAACTGTGAAACCCCATATCAGTCCACATCAGTACTTAACTAATAACTCAAACTAAGCCATAAAGTGCTTAACCAAAAACATACATTTAATTTAAGATACTCAACCATTCAAAAGTTTGGGGTCAATATGATTTTTTTCTTTCTTTCAAATGATCACAAGTGACAGTAAAGACATTCATAAAAGTTACAATTTTATTTTAAATAAAGTCAAATTTTAATTTCAACTTTTTTAAATGTGATAAATCACCATTTTAGAATGATTCATGAAGGATCATGTGCCATTACAGGAATAAACTACATTTGAAAAAGTATTCAAATAAAAGTTAATGCAAATATATTTACACATTGTTTTATTTCATTTAAGCAAATAAATTAGGCTTAAAAAAAAAAAAAAAACACAGTAGTGCAAGTATGAGTTGTGAACAGATAACTGCCAATAATATAAGAAATTTAGATCTAAATCCGTTATGTTTCCATGCAAAATGTAGCACATTTAGTTAATGCATTCAGTTTTTTTTTTTTTTGAGAAATCAAAATATGTCTGAGCAGTCCTGCAGTGGTCATCTTAATGTAAAGAGTGCTCATAAATGTCTAATATACATTTATAAACCTGCATGAACACATACTATTCTCGAAGTAAACAGCCAATGCTTTGACACCAATGACTAAAGGAAGCACAATGCAGAACAAACACACTAGATAACACTGAGAAGCATTAGGGTCTAAAAAACACTGGGGTCTCCACTTCAAAAACCCAAATATAACACACACAGAATCTATCTTTAGCAGTAGCACTGACCATCAGAGCAGGGTAGACAGCATGAGGCTGCTGCTGATGAGAGAAAAGAGACGAGCATGTCATTACACGCTCACACTGCTCACTCATGAATAACACATCACCACTTCACAAATCCACCCAGGCACATGAATGCTGACCAACACTATTTCAGCAACGAAGGGCGCTTTTGGATTTAAATGTGCGTTTCTAACCTTACCACAGTGTTGAACACCCTTAACCATCCTAGTAAGACACACTGATCCCTATTAGTCTTTCGCTAATAGCATAATAGCGGCAAATAAAACTGGCTAAACACTCGCCTTTATTGTAATAAGTCATGTTTTGAGTCAGACTGAGGCCATTTATGCTGCTAGTGTGAAATCTGAAATGCAAATGAATAGAAACAGTATGCAAAACGAATCTGGTGTTCTGTATCTAAACAAAGAGCAAACCAGAAGCAAACCTCATCCGCTAAAGTTTTACATAAAACAAGCATTGCAATTTACAGTGACTTCTACATTAGCTTTTCATGAAATTAAGGACCGGTTTGGGTTTTATTATCACACCTGTATTAGACCGAACCTTTTCATATAAAGCATTTTTAAAAGTCATCAATTCACCAAACGCAGCATTTAATACCAGGTGTAAACAGGGATAGGACTTCTCATAATCAGGTCTTTAAATGTGAGGTTAATTGAAATATTTAAAAAATATATACATTACTACTATTAATATAACACATATTACTAAGATACACAAGTGTAATTGCTACTCATACTGTTGCTTTTTTGGCACATTTACAGCATCATTAACATAAAGACCTTGTCGGCTGTAACTTATTAGCAAAGCCACAGACATGTACAGCACTGCCACTTTAACAGGTCAGTGGTACCGCAGACTAAAGCTTTCATGGGCGTCTCTTCTCTTGCTAACCCACTTATTTGCCTCTACCCCTCCCTGTGGATATCACTCCCTCTCACAATGTCTCCCTCTCCTTTCACAATCTTGCTTCTCCTCTCTTTCTCTTTCTCTCTCTCTGTGCCAAACGCTGCTGGCTCCTGATTAACAGTGAATCTTTAATGACCCCCCTCCCCCTCTCCGTCAGGGCACACAGATTGATCTCCTGCCATCTCACCAGCCAACAAATAAAAGCTTGTTTTTTTTTCCAAGCCTGTGAGGATGTGCGCGAGAGTGTGTGTTAATTCCTGCAACAGTGCGGCAAGTGTCTGCCTGAATACATCTATTTATCCACCATCATGATGACCATGTGACTTGCTAAGTGTGTGTATGTGTGAGCAGAAGCAACAAGCCCTGCCCCCATGCCTCCCCCGCCTCTCGCCAAGCTGCTCTGCTGAATGGCTAGCTGTTAAATGATGGAGCCCCGTCGACAGTTGCATTCAGGCAGATTCGAGGAAGCAATTACCTTGAAAACAGGGGTCAGAGTCTTGGCTCATTTGCCTTAATTGAATTCCAATATCTGGCTCTGGCTGTCCTGACCCAGCTCAGGACCTCCTACCCACTAGCCCAGCCCAGGCTAATCAAACTTGGATAGCCACACTCACCACAGGAGACACGCTAAGTACTTTTACATCCAATAAAAGTTTGATTTTAGTTACTTTGTAGACTCTACTAAAACGGTTGTTTTTGTTAAATGAAAACGCTTAAGGACCATTTACATCAAAAAGTAATTAATCGCCTTGTTTTGAAACGCAAAGCAAGCACACTAGTTTGATATTTAGTATGCTTGTAGCTTGTCTGTTAAGCATAGCATTGTGTGCTTGCTCTGAAAGACAGAGGTGACACAATGCAGATTTAATCCCTCAAATAATACACACTGTGCATATATGGACATAAAGATCATGTCTACAAAAACATGATTAAATGCATGTGTAAGAGTACTTCTGTTCTTAATCTACTGCATAATTTAGATTAAACGCTGCATTAAATTATCTCTGGATTAGAATCAAACACACTGCCTGACAGAATGGCTTGTCACACTTGAAATGGTTAACCCTGGGTCATTCCAAACCCTGGGTAAACAAAATCCTGGATTATCTTGATTCACGTTTCGTACTGCTCATACTTTACCCAAGGTTAAAGGGATAGTTCACCCAAAAATGTAAATTCTGTTACTCACCCTCATATTGTTCCAAACCCGTAATAATTTAGTTAGTCTTCGGGGCACAAATTAAGATTTTTTTGATGAAATCCAAGAGCTCCCTGTTACTCTATAGACAGCAAGGGTCCTACCACGTTCAAGGTCCGGAAAGGTACCAAGATGATCAACAAAATAGCTTCAAAAATAGCTAGTAGCTTCACAAATTACAGTTGTCACTGTTCTTGGTACCTTTCTGGACCTCGAACGTGGTAGGACCCTTGCTGTCTATGCAGGGTCAAAAAGCTCTCGGATTTGATCAAAAATATCTTAATTTGTGTTCTGAAGATGAACAAAGGTCTTACGGATTTGAAAAGACATGAGGACGAGTAATTAATGACAATTTTCATTTTTGGGCAAAATATCCCTTTAACACTTAGTCCTCATCTTGTGTTACCAGCTGTACTATACGTTAACAGACTATGAATATAAGAATTAACTTTTTTTAACACTCTAATTCACACCTTTATCACCATTTGACATTTTCCCACTTAAACACTGTTTATACACGGTGCAGTGTTTCTGTAACTGTGCAAAGTATGATATGACGCACGTGATTGGTTGTCTGTCTGTTGCTAACTCTCTAGTTACAACATTCTAAAACCGCATTGTTTTACACTGCACAAGATGGTCAATGCAGGGTTAACACCACAAAAGCGGTGCTAACCCAGCTACTAAATTACAAGTGTGAAACCTACTTTTACCTGAAGTTAAAAGCTTTAGAATGAGGATGACCAAGGGTTAGGCACAGTGTGAACAGCCTAACACAGAAACTGATTAAATTTTCCAGAAACTTAATGCAGTGATTCAAGTAATGTTTGTGTTGCCCACATCAATAGGATGCTCCTTTACACAAGCTCTTTAAAGAATTTAACATGGCTAATCACAGAAAACCCTGACAGAATTAGACTTCTCCCTTTGTGTGATCAAAACAAGAGCTTAACTACACAAGCCTAAACATGTTTCTTTCCACATGCCTCTCAAACCCTGTGACAAACAGACACAGAGAGAGAGAAGTCCTACACGCACAAATGAACTCAAATGATCACAGTGACTAGACATAAAACAATGGCATAAAAAAGCAAACATCATGGTGTAAACACATGGCATTACAAATTAAAACAAAGTAAAATCAGACCATGAAGGGCAGGGGCAAATCTGCAGCAAGAAACTGATGGGACTAAGACACACCAACAATCCTGATCTCCGCCCAAAACACAAGTATCAACATCTTTAGCAATCACGGATTTGCCCTTGAACTGTTTAAGAGCTGTTGAGGTGATACGTGTTGGATTAAAAGGTTTTACAGTGGAGGATTACATTTGATGCATCACCTTTGACCCAAACCCCACCTGTGGGAGTAGGCTAGTTTATCTTCTTCAGACGCAAATTTGATTTTTATTGCTATATACTATAAATCCAATTGTCGTTTAGGAGCCAGGCATGAATGCATTAGTACACTGAGCTGCATGTGTGCAGGTTTGTCCCTGGCCCTGGTCAAATGAAGGAGAAAGAGGGGTATACACACGGTGAGAGGCAGATTGGGAAGTCCACGTACCCCGATGATGGCATTCAACTCTGTCATTGTCACTTGCTTAGCACGTTCAACAGCCTGTGCAACCTGCTGTTGGTGCTGGAAGAAAGAGAAAAGACAGCTCAATAAACAAAGATGCCACTAAAACAGCTCATTTTATAAATAGAAATGGAGAATATTTACCTCTTGTGACAAAAAAGGCATGATTTGAGCAAGAATTGCATTTAGCCGTTTGGCAATCTCAGTCTGAAACAGAAAAACAGAGACATACAAACAGTACGGTTATTAAATGTTGTCAGCTCTTCTCTAATCACTCAAATGTACTTAATTCACGACGGCACGCGCTCCAACGCTCTCACGTTACTTTCACTTTGCTGAATGCTCTAATCAAGCCTCGGCGCATCTAAACGAGGCATGATGGGATACCTCCAGAATTCCTGATTAATGAAGTAAAAACTTCAGAAACGTCTGTCTTCGCTGCTGATGTTGCCATGTGTCTGATTCGGCGCATAATGAACACGAGGCTCTTTGAGCGCTGATATGGTGTGTGTGTGGCTCACAAAGCCAAACGGCGCTCCAGCACACTGCTACTGAAACAGATCTGGCCAAATCCACAGCTCTGCCAGGCCAAGATGGACAGAAGGCCTGCGGTGCCCATCTGGCCAAGAGATGGAGAGAGGGAAGGAGGGATAAAGGGGGGGGGGGGGTTGTCTGGCCTCAACCACCCCCCCACCCCCTCATTACCCAGACAGATTATTTCATTAAGATGCTGAAATATGCTAATGCTGATTTGGTGCTGGGAGATTAACGATGGCAATACTGAGCAATTACCATTTTTCCCCATGCTCCCATTCCAGCAGCGCAGGAGGCGAGGAACCGGAGCCCTACAGCAATATTCAAAATGACTTTTATTGATATGGAGAGACGGACAGGGTAATCAGCCAACATGCTCTGGTTCTCCTGCATTACTCACGGCTACCTGAAGCCCCCAAGAGCTATATTTCATCATGAGCTATGCTAACGCTTCAGGATGAAAAGGAGAGAAGGGAAAGGAGAGCGCGAGGGAGGGGGGGTGGGGGGAGAGGAAGTATAGGGCGGTGAACAAATTGATTATAGGTTGGAGCAGATGGCCCAGCAGGTGAGGGAGGAGAGAAATTTCTCTTTCTTTCACTGCAAGCCACATTCCGTTCGTTTCTTGGCAGCGTGACCTCTGTGCCTGTGGGAGGGTGCTGACCCTGGAACTCTGATGGATTCGGTCTCTCTTTAGAGCGGGTGAGAGTGGATGTGTTCTGACCTGTGATGAACTGTCTCCAGGGACGTGAACAAAGGATCTAAGCCCTCTCCACACCCCTTCAGAGTCATTGAGCTATTAATGCTTTTTCACCCCGGCTTTGCTACACAAACACACACTCCTTCGCAAAACAAACAATAATCTGTTGGTGTCTAACCGAAGGGAGGGAATATTCGAACATAAAAATGCTGCCTGCTCTCATAGACCGAGGTTCTTTTTCTTCGCTCACTCCATCAGTTCACCCCCCTCCCCTTGGCTTCCATTCCTGTATGCCACTCTGAGGTTGCCACAGCAACCGGTCCGCCCCTATCTCTCCCTCAGATCATTATGTAAATTGGAGCTCTGCTTGACCATAACAGGCAGTAAAATCATATTACGCGCACAGGGGCAGGTCATTAAATTGAATTTTCGGCCTGTCGATCAGATCAACTCAGCAAATTAATGTGGGATGAAAGGGGGCAGACGGGGGAGGGAGGCAGTAACGGCTTCTCTTTCATGGGTGGGGTGAAGTGTGTGTGTGTGTGTGTGTGTGTGTGTGTGTGTGTGTTAACAGAGAAGATTGGAAAACACTACCCATCTGCCTGAGCCAAAAAACCCTGGTGACTGTCCAAAGGAGAAGATCTTCCACAGTAATTAACAGAAATGACTCTTCCACTGATATACGGCATGTGACTTGTTAATACACAACACTCCATGCACCACAGTATATAAATACAGGGAGCCGTAAGCACCTGCTTTAGCAAAACTGCTTCTTGTTGTGATCCCAGCTTGAATCAAAATGTGACTTGTGGTAAAAATATCTACATTTACATTTATAAAAAATAAATAAATATTTTAGGCAAGACACAAGGGTGAATCTCATAAAAACAAAAATGTGTGCATAATGCACAATGATTCTACAAATATGCTTTGATTTTCTGTGTTGTGACACTGACAATCACATTTTATCTTCTAATCTAATTATGCTACTAAAAAAACAACAACAGCATAATGAGAATTTATTCAATTTAGAGATAATTACCAAATAACAAAAAAGCAACAAAGTAATAATAAATTGAGAGGTAAAAAAAAATGGTGGGAATTTTTCGGTACCTCACAATTTGACTCTTGGGCTCACGATTTCCGATTTGATCAAAATTGTGCACACTGGTCATTTAACGCACCAGTATTTTGATTTAAAAACACACTAGTCAATAGTATGGGTAGCCCCCGATTCAGGAAATCAGCGTTTCCTAACTACTAACTTCCTAATAAATCAAAAATATTTTCCATTACTTCCCATTAGGGATGTGCCCGAATGCAAATACCATGTACGGAAAGGAAATGACATGTACTACAGAACCCCTAAAGAGAATAAATACCAGATGGGAGGCAAAAATATATTTCAATGTTTTCGTTCACAATTACATTGTTAGGTAATTATACTGTATATAAATTGCAGGCATCAGAGAGCAGTTATTAATATGCGGGGCTTTGAAACTTGCAATCACATTTTACTTTCACTTTCGAGATTCGCAATCACACATTCTCTTTATACTATGTATAAATGTACTATGTACACTATGTAAAACTATGTACTACGCTCCTTACTCCATTTATGTGGTAAGTGAAATTTTATATACTTTAATGTAACTGGCTAACACTAACAAGTGGCTAATCATAACGTTTTCTGTGCATTTTTCCAAACATTTGCCCTTGCTGAAAATGGCTCAGAATGTATTATTTTTTCCTCCATTGCTGTTGCTGTTTTGTTCCGACAACATCATGTTGTTATTATTATATTAACTAGAAAATCGATTGTTGAAATTTGTGAATCGATGTGAATTGCTAGAAGACTAAATTGCAATTCATTTGTGAATCTATTTAAAAAAAAAAAAAAAAAAAAAAAAAAAAAAGTGTCAAGAAATTACCACAATGCAAATAATCTTTTTTTTTTTTTTCGTTTCTTTCCCTTTTTGTGACCTGGACATGTTTTTGTGAGATTCACCCTTGATAGACTCCATAAAACAAGCCAAAACTTACCCACAAACTACATTAACCTCAGCTTAAACCACCGCACCATGGGATAAGAACAGAAAGTGCGGTATTGCTGAGTTCCAGAGGCGTGCCGTAAGCTACTAGAAGAGCTCCCACACAGGCTGATAAAAAAAAATAGGGCACAGGGAGTGAAAACAAGGCCCTTCAGCAGAGAGAGGCTTTCTGCTCAGCTTCACAATCCCAGGTGCTCAGTGCTGTCAAGCAGCGTGTGAAGAGCTCTCACACACAGCCCTGTCAATGGCACGCCAGAAGCCATTTACCTGTTGCTGTGGGTACGAGCTGAGTGCAGGGAGACACTGATGAGGATTAAATATGCTGCAAAACAACTGCACACTGAAGGAGAGCCACTCACTGACAAATGAACACACACAGACCGCTACACTCCCTCTCTCTGTGACTCAATGAACAATTACACACAAGAGGGAGAGAAAGTAAGGAGTGAGTCTGTATAGTTGAACTTACATTTACATGCTCACTCAAACATAAAAAAGCCACATATAAACATTCCGATGACAGGTGAAGCCATCTTCGCAGATAAGAAACGTTAACAAATAAACCAAAGCACTCAGTGGCATTCACTCACTCGAGTTCATTCCTCCCTGCCTGACACAGGCTCCTCTGACCCTTAGCTTCCCTCGGGCTGAAAGGCTGCATTGAGCAGCAGCCGTCTGTACAGGGTGTCTCTGTCTTGCCCTCGCTGCATATGCAGCACAAATCTTGTTGGAACTGTTTAGTTATGTTTGTGTCTCTCTGTGCATTCATCTGCTCAAGACGGACACAAAGGACACAGACACGACCACCTGGTTCAGTGCACAGAGCTGAGAGACAGATGTGACCCAAACTTTATATATATACACACACACACACACACACACACACACACACACACACACACAATATTTATATTTAACACTGAAGATACAATGTGGCAAAAATGTCCTGTAGGCTTGCATTTGACACAGAATTTTAATATCAGGCATTATGTAAAAACAGATTATTGGTGCATTCCTAAAATAAAAGAAAAGAATACAACCCACACACATTAAACCTGTTAAGCTCAAACAAATTGTGGGTTTTAAACTAGATATAAACAGAACAAAACATTATAATATAACCCTGTCTGCATTCTGTTAGGAATTCACTGGCCTGCCCTGATAATGCAGGGACATTTTGTCACCACTAGACATCTCACTCACATGTACACAAACACTTCTGAAGAGAGACTGCAGTGTGCTCTGAGTCAGTTTGCTTTGGCTCAGAATCAAATCGACCATCATCACCTTGGCAAACAATTCCTGGAATCCTGAATAAATTATTCATCCGAACAAGTTCCCTCCCCGCTGCCAGTCTCAACCCCCCTCCTCGCTCTCTCTCACCCTCTAAGGCCACAGACTGAGCTTCACTTAATGAATCTGGCTTAGTGTGTGCACACACAAAGAACTGACCAAATACGGCCACACCAATGATAACACACACACACACACACACACACACACACACACACTAGTTCTGCATTCATTCAGCAGCAAGCACTTCAGGACAAAATGAGGAAGAAAATGAAGACAGAGGGAACTGTGTTAAACACAGAGGGACAGCAGATCAGGGGCCTCTGAGGCTCAGTAATTAAAGGGCTACATTGACAAGCACAGCCATCCACTTCCTGCCCCCACACGGCAAGCCCTCCCCCTCACGGTTGTAAAACTCACCATCCTGCCCCCAGGCTCTAATGTACCGCAAGATTAGCGCTGACCCTTGCACCATTACAAACTCTCGAGCGTGTTTACCTAAAACAGTTATTTAATAGTACTCCGAATCTAGTGGATCCTGAAAGCACATGACAAATCTGGCACCTAGATGCATTTTCCTCCCTCTCCTTTCTTTTCCAAAAGCACTACATGAAGGGCAGACTATGTGTTATCAGACTGCTGTCATCACTAACTCCAGAGAGAGCAGGGAGTCCATGCTCCGATGAATAATTCATGCGTTTGAGTCCACTCAGTCAGAGCTCTATTGATAAACAAAAGAGAGGCTCTGAAAAAAAAAAAGCCAGTCGATTAACCTGTTTGCGCAAAGCCCCTGCACCTTCCCTTCCCTCCCTTTTCATTTTCTCTCCGTCTCTCTCACAGCTGGAGATAAGTGCCTGACAGAACCTTTCAGAAAATGCAGTGTCTGTGAGAGAGAGACATGTGGCCCAGACACACACACACACACACACACACACACACACACACACACACACACACTCGGAGTAGCTGATGGATTGTGCATGCTGTTCCAATTCACCACCCTCACACTGATACCATTAACCTTGTGAGGCCTCAGGGTGAGAACCATAAAGGGCCTCTTCAAACTGAGCCCTCCTCATATGACTATACATCATATCACTACTAATGACAGAGAGAGATAGAGAAATGGAGGAAATGGGGGTGTTGGATGGTCCCTCTTTTAAAATGCATCAATTTCGTAACCTCACTTGGTTACAAAACCCCAATCGATCAGTCTCAGACAACAAAAAAAAAAAAACACATACAGGCTGACAACAATTAGGACAGACAGCCAATTACTAAAAGAGGTTAAATAACATTTCCTGCTGGACGCAGCTGACCTATAGACCTTTATCTGGCTTGGCCTCGTGTTTATGCTTTTATTTTTAGTTCTGTTCCGTGCAGACGCCACTTTTTGCCACTTTTATTTATAGGGGTGGCATAGGAAACAAACAGAAAAAAAGGGAACCAAATCTAGAAATGAATTCAGACTTGCACAAGCCAGATTCAAACATGCACTAACCACCATGCCTCCAACTACTGTAATCAATTTAATCATATGTATCACTACTCAAACTGTACGTTTGCGTGTTTGTGCACGCAATGCTTGCAAAACCCCTTCCATGTCGTTATTATCTTTCTGACCAGAATAATTTGTCATGTCAGAAGACATGCACAATAAAAATGAATGAAACTACACAACGCACAATGAAAAGGAATATGGTGTTTGAGTAGATCACATACCTGTTTATGCATTTCAATGTTCAGCCCATAGGACATCTCATAATACTGCAAAAAGAAAAAATGAGAAATGCATTTAGCACAAAATCGTATAATGGCACTGACTACAGTAGTGCAAGACTATCACCCCTATATATTATGCACCCAATTAACACACACACACACAAAAAGTGTACACAAAACTAGGACTCAGATAATTGGCTGATTATAGGAGTGGAGAGCAATGTTTATGGATCTCTCTGGCAACATTTGTTTAGTGGGATTTACTCACTACTCGCATTTATGAATTATTGGTATTGAGTTATCTCATACCAGTTATTAAACAGTGGTTAACAAAAAAATATTGACAAATCTCTCCCTTTCTACACATTTATTTTCATTGAAAATTTCAGTTTCATCATAGGCATCTCTAGTCTGCCCATTCAAGAGAAAAGCAGTTTTCTATACTAAAAATAGACCGTTCATCTGAACAACTACTGCAAACATTTTTTTTCTCAGAGCATGGCTGTGTATTTCATTACGTTTATCTGGTAGTGGCCTTTTTACCACTCTGAATTCCTCCGAAAAATAATATTTAACAAAGGTGCTGGCATGTTGAGTCAATATCTACTGCATGTTCAAATAAGATAAGAGAGAGTAGAGCTTGGTTAACACTGCTCAACCTGTGCACTATTACATCACATCCTGATGGAATTCAGTTTCCACTCACTGGACTTCTAATAAGAGGTGTTCAGCAACACTAATATTAGTGTAATTCTTGAATTGCACACAAGGGTCAATATTGAGTGAAACCGCAATCATCCTGAAGGTTGATACCGTTTCATCTGGGTCAGGTCTGTATGTAATTTAAGACAAAAACAACTTGACACACCTCCATTAAATAAATGCATGTTTGATTTTTAATTAGTTAGCAAACAACATTACTGTTGTTTACATTCACTGCACATTATCATAATAAGAATTCTTATTTAATCTAAGGCTGGTCTCAGAAATGCTGTTTGCTCCAAATCCAAAGCTTATTTAACAGAGCACGCCTGCCTTTCTCTCACTTGAATAAAGAGACACTCTGCACCTCGGGTCATAGTGGATGGAACAAGCTGCCTCCAGGGATTTTAACAACAAATAAAAACACGATTTTGACGATTAATCGGCACCGATAGTTGATTGGCGGAACTTTTCCGGGTTGCGTTCTTTAATGAAGCGGCTCACGCTCCGCTCCGCTGTCATAGAGTATTAGAACTTAAGTCCGACATCAATGCTTAATGTCAGGATTGTTACCATATTAGCCAGCAAAGTTGCAGATTTAAAGACATGATGTGAGAAGAAAGCAAACTGTGTTCATTTAGCCGACAGAAATTCTGCTGCGCCACAGCGCGCCATTCATAGTTTTACATTACATCATATCTGCGCCAAACCTTTGTTAATGTTCATAAAGGCTTGACCCTGGGCTGGAAGATTGAGTATTGTGCATTTAAGCGAAACGTTTGTATTTCTGTAGCTCTAATAAAGTCTGTATGCTTCATATAGAGCTATAATTTATGTTTTAGCCTTTTCTTCAGGCCGCTGAAGCATGGCAGTTACGCGCTTTATTTCACAATGCCAGTTTTCCTTGTTCTTATTTGATTTTAATAACTGATCAACAAAAATATGTATTAAAAATTGAGATAAAAATGATACAAAATGAAATTCGTTTAAGAAGGGATTTTCCACAAATAAAAACGTACGAAATGGTCAAAAAAAAATTGTCTGACCCTCTCAAATTCTCCCGGCGTATTGCCGTCCAATTCATACCACGTCCTTTATGACATTTACAAATTACACAAACTTCTTTCGTAATAAACAGATTGAACTGAAACAAACACAAACAAATAATATTTAAACAATGTAAAACAGAAAAAAAAAAACTTAAATATCTACAAAAACATAGATCGCTCTCTCTTTTCGTTTGATCTGTTCTTTAAACTAATATTTGCCGCTTTTTTGATTATATTTGGTGAAATTAACTGTTTTAGACTTCCCCTTGAACTACACACGACGCGTCCTGTGTGTGTGATTGTGTGATACCTGAGAGTTGTCAGCGCAACGCAGCGCTGCACTTTTGCCCGGTTTCATTAAGAGTGGGTGAAAAATGGATTCTCCGATGCATCGCAATGATCCTCTCTTCAACGAGCTTGTGTTTTTCCCCGCATATGGCTCGTGCGCGCTAGAGACGCGGCGGGCTTCATTGCACAGAATTTGCACTGTGAGACACGTGCGCATTGCACGGTGTGTGCTTCCACCCGCAGTGTTTTACTTTAGATATGCTTTCTTTTCTGCCTTTTGGAATGCAGTACTATTAGATGCACTAAACTCCGCACTGACAGACTTTCACTTGCGCTTTGTTTTTGTTCGTCCTAAAAAGCTTGAAAGCGGATGCGGTTAAATGCATAAAATGCAATACTTTTATACGAGACTGATGTACAGTACACACAGTCAGTTATGTTTTCAGAGCAGGACAAAACATCTGATATATCGAAATAGATCTGTGCATTCGTTTGAATGAAGCCTGTTAAAGCAGCCACTGTCTATGTCACTATCTATTGTTTTAAAAAGTAGCCTGCTTGTATAATAAAAAAAATAAGTAAATTTAGCATGAAATAAATTTGATATAAAATGTAATTAAAGTTCATTTTAATTTTAAGTTGGAGGTACTGACATACAGAGATTCCAAATATAAACAAAAAGCATAGAAACTGCAATTTTACATATTGTTAAAATGTAAAGATTGATTCCCACCCCTTTACAATGAGCCCATTTGTAACATCAACTAAGATTGATGAAAGCTGTAGAATAGAAGAGTTGTTCCTTGTTAGAGTGTGGTAATTTAAACATTTACTGCTATATTGTTCAATTTTGAAGTTTATTTTGTTAACATTAATGAACTATGAAATAACTTTAATGATTAATATATTATTAATATTTGTATTAACTTACAAAGTAACTTTTTTAAAAATAGTAGAGCACTATTTTAGTTGCCTTTCAGTATCTATTTTCAAAAACTATCGGTTAATTAATCGGTATCGGCCAGTGTGGTCCAACCTAGCTATCGGTATCGGTAAAAACCAATATCGGTCGACCTCTAATGCAAACGCTATCACACAATAAATAGGGGTAGTGGACACTAAACACCAGCTCAGATAACTGGCTGCTGACCCTATAGATGTTTTCAAAGAAACAAAAGATCAACAGATAGAAGACGTCTGATTGGAAACAAACCGCTGCTTGCTCTTACCATGACATAATGTCGCTGCATCTCTGTCTTCTCATTGGCCAGTTTGTCATACTCCACTTTAAGACTGTAAGAAGAAAGACCCATAATGAGTTCTTAGCTCTAGGTGGTCACATAAACAAATCTTATTGACATATAAATGAGCATAAAACAGAATATGAAAATTTTACATATTATAATATTGTTACATTTTAGGGTTGCACTGATGCTACTCTTGATTTACACAGCACCAGAGCCACCTCAGAGTCTAGTAACAGGTGTGAAATGAATCACACACATAAGTCAAACTATTAACAGCAATATTTACCTGTGGTACTGAGCTTGAAGGAACTGGAATTCATCTTTGATCCTGTCACAAGATTCTGCTACAGTGAATTTAAAGCCTGGCTGACCAGGCTGGTGAGGTGCCTGAAAAAAACATCAATCATTTATGTGAACTGCTGCAAAGCATAAACTTTACATTACCAATACAGCCCAACCTAGTCACTGATGCAATATGCTATTACACCAACGGTGTTTTTGGCATGTCACTGTACCTTTGACTTCCTACCAACCACCATTACCAAAACAACCTACGACCTTCTCCATTACTCCTTTTACGGCAGTCCATAGGTCTCAGGTTTTACTTTCACTGTGTTTTTGAGCAAGTCGTGGATATAACCACGGGTGTCAATAACACATTTCATGCTTCCCGATTTTCGGGGAAATGATATTTCATTGGAGCTGAAATGCGGTTTGTGAGAAGTGCCCAGGCGCTCCCTCGAGCTCGGCCTGTCGGTGGTTTTGAGACTCTAGTGGGAACAGCCTCCAACACTCAGCAGCGGTCGGCGTGACACAGACGGGTCACTGCGTCTAAACAGCCCCGGAGAAAAACTACCAGCTGATTCCCCTTTTTTCCCCACTTGAAAGTAAAATGAAAACGCACTACTGTTCAGAGACAAGTTAACGGACGTCCAGAGGAGTGCATCCTTGTTTAGTTTGTGCAGAAATAAAAGGACGCACCGCGTGAGGGAAACGTCACGCGTCACAATAGTGCACGACGGTCGAAAAGGTAACGCGCTTTTGCGCGGAGCTGCCTGAACACAATGTATCAATATAATTTATGTTACTCACCGGATGCCGGCCCTGCGGATACATCTTGAATGTATCCTTTCTGAGGTGAAGATCCAGGGGATGTGGCGCTCTTCAGTAATCCGAGTAGATGAGCGAGAGCCCGTCCGTCACCCCTCCCTGCACTCGTGGACACACAAAGCCCAGTCCGTCCACCCGATCCACGCGCGTCTCCCACTCCTTATACCCGATTTAACCCCTTTATCCTTCACACAGCCGAGGAGCAAGACAAAAACACAGCGCGTTGGCTCATTATCTCCAATAAGAGTCAAGCATTCAGCTGCACGTCTGTTGTAAACACAGAATAGTTGTGTAGAGCGAGTCAAACACACATTTGCTGCTTGTCATCTGCGCTGCGAGCTGCGACTAACAAGCTGCTTATGAGTCTTCTCGCAATAACAAGATTACCTGACTGCTGTTTGCTAGAATGTACCCCAACAAGATTACAGAACAATGTAAAACACGCTAGATAAGACAAAGCAACAGAAGCCCAATCAACTCGATAAACGGCTCAGAAATTATACACTTCGAGTGTCGAGCCTCGAAGTAAACACGGCAAAAGCAGCTTTGCAAATTACAAAACGGGAACGGAGAAAAAGCACGAAGAGTGCCCAATTGCTACATAAACACAGTCTAGATTACAAGTGGATTCTTTTGAAAGTTATCTTCCGCGTTACCTTTCGTCTCCATAAAATCCTTTTCCCCGAATGTAAATATGGCAATAATTCCTTGCACCGTGGAAACGTCGAAGTCCTCCAACTCGTGACCTTATTACGATCAGTATTAGGCGCTGGTTGGGAATCAATCCCAACCCTAGAAAAGCAGCGCCTACAATCGCTTCGAGAATGTTTCCTTCAGTTAAGACTAGGCTCTCGCTTGAGCACAATTCGCCGTATTCCGGTTGTTGGTAAATTCTCCCAATCCCTATTTGCTTGTTTGTTTAAAAACGTCTGATTGTGAAAAGTTTGCCTCGTACGTGCCAGCCGCTCGCAATCGCTTTGCCTAGTTTCTCCAACACTCGCAGTACCACACACAGACTGCCCACTGACACGCGGGCTCAACTACCGCGAGAACAACCTAACGCGACCAATCAAATGTCGAATACGACTTCACCGCGTCTGACCAATCAAACTCGGGATCCCCACGTGGGGCACGTCTGATGTGCGCGTGCTGATTGGCCAATAAAAATCTGACCTCATGTTCGCCATTTTGGCTCTAAATAGGTTGCTTTCCCCGTAGACAAACAACTTACATGAGCGACGATTGTTCGAAGTCTAGCCACCAACTGAAATCTCAAAAGATAATTTGTAGCCTAAGAAGTACATATTACAAGAGAAATTGTCTGTTGCGCTTCTCTTCACTGATTTATGAGCAAACGAAAAGCAGTTGCATTAAATTTGGTTATACTTGCTTTGACGTTTCATAAAAAATGTCTCAATGCCATGTTTTCAATACATTGCGAATCCATCACTGATGTAAAACAATATGAGCGACTGGTTTGAGACAAAACATCCTTCAAATGTCCCGTTTCATCCTTTCCAAGGACGTCGGACAGCAGAGTGAAACGAGAGAGCACCCTCATTGCCAATGTATAGTTATGCTACCGATTTTGAATGTAACTCAAATTAACAGCATAATCTGTGAAATCAGCCCTCATTACTTGATTCACGCTGTCTGCTCAGCAACACCCTCCATGCCCACGTCTGCGCCCGAAAAAAAAAAAGCCCCAACCTATCATGTGTTGCTCAGACCCACGTGGGGCGCAGCTCCTTGTTCTGCGCGCACTGGCCAATCAGAGCACTGGCGTGCATCCGATTGGCTTAGAGCGACACGGCTTGTCAGTTCGAGACCTAAGTTGTCAATCAAGCCCACGAGGGGTAGAGCGCTGACAAATGCCTGTGCCTCTCAGCCTCCCGCCTGCGAATAGTGCTTGGAATGGCTGCTTAATTAGCTTCGAATGGCTTTTCCTTCCAGCTCAAACAATCTGTCACTACCATGTGGTAAAAAGAGCCCTGCGTAAAACAAAAGAGGGAAAAGCTAGTAGGGGCTAAATATCAGTTTGATTTTTTTTCTATGTATGCAAGTCGCATTACCACAAAACAAAACATTTATTCCACTCAAAGCTGGTTCAACTGTTTCTGGCTTTATTTGTTTTCAACAAACAGGGGTGGAATCTGATATGCTTAATAATCCTCCACGCTTATTTATTTATTTTTTGATAATATTGCACATTTGCTGTGAAAAAAAAAACATGCAAGGTGGAATATACATTTAAACAGACTAATTGGACGTGTTTAAAATGTTTGCACTCAGGGACTTCAGGGTCATTTCAATACAAAGATCTGGGGAAAAGCCAACCATTGTTCGATTAAACTGTAAACTGTTGTCCATCCCATTAGGGAGGGCACAAATATCTGGAGTGGAACCAAGGATGGAGCATGGAGTCATAATGAGAGACATTATTGACATACTACTGCTCTAACATTTAAGAGAACTCAATTTTGTCATTTTGCTAGTGCAAGTGCACGCATGCAATATTGATTCTTTCTCCTGGAATTAGAAAAATGTTCAAAATGCTAAACTGGGTTAATGGCAGACATGCTTCTATGAGCGGTAAGCTCTCTGCAAGCTACTTGTGTACCATTGGTGTGTGCAGAGATAATAGAGATTTCCTGCTTGCTCAGTGACCCCTCACAAAAACGTTCTGTATAATAGAACAAAAGTGTGAGTCAATGAGTTTTCAACCCGCAGACAAGGGCTACCATAGACGTGTCAAGTCTATTTTGACGACCGTAGTAACAGCTGAAGATGACAGACTGCACTCCGCCCCTCTTTTCAAATGACTGGGCTATAAAAGCGAGTATTTGCCGTATACCTGCAAGAGTTTAATTTCAGCACAGATTTATGCGTTGCTATATAACCATTGCTAGAGGACGGAAGCGATTAGCTATAATTACGGAGAGGAAACGCACAACAGTTTCATATCCGAGTGCCTGTTCGTTCGCACCTTTGTTCTGACAAACACGCTTTGTATTTTCATGCTAATGCCGCTCCAAATGATAGCTGGCAGGATTATCCTCAGTATGTGAGAAATGCTTCTTTCTCGGTCTCTGGCTGCCTGTTTTTTCATGCATGCAAGCTTCCACTAGCTACCTCTCTCTTCTTTGCTTGATTTCCCTGGTAGTGGAGCAGAAAACTAGGTCCCACTCTGCGTGGCGTGCATGTATTGTGGGGCGCCTCTGTCTCTGGATTATTGACGTGCTTTCATACGTGGGATCGGGGCCTGAAAAGAGACATTCCTGCTTACAATAGCTTCAGTGTGCAGCGCTAGGCTGAATGGGCCGTGGTGTATCAGAGCGACTTGTCAGGCTGTAATCAATGCAAACAGGATGAAAAGCCTTATCAAAAGAGACAAACGCAGACATGAGCACTGTCGCCAAATGAAAACAAGAGTAAGAAAGATGGAGGCTTTGGCAGTTGGCCCTGGCCTGCTGTATGCGGAGTATGTGTGTGTGAGAACGCGGGAGAGAAATCGAGCCAATGAGCACTTAGAAATTCTCATTCTGTTCCAGTAAAAGTAATATCTTCAGTACGGGAGCCGTGGCGTAACCGTGCTGACTCACACACAGAGCGCTCGCAGAAATAGCATATATTAGATGCTAATGTGCAGGTAATGGATGATATATATCCATATAAAAGGACTCGGTGCTTGTGGATCTGTGAGCGCTAATCCAACACTTTGATTTGGGAGCTGCCAGAGATGATGGGTAAAGAAAAGCCTCTCTTTAGGGATTCTCCTCCCAATCCAATCTGCATCTGTACTGATGGATTCACTATAATCTCACCATAAAGAAGAAAGGGATTCCACACAGGAACCTGTGGCACATAAGCCTGTTGAGAACTCAGCTGGCTGTCACAGTGTGTGCGAGTGTGTATAAGCCTGTTTTGAGCATAGCCGAGTGTGTGTGTGCGTGTGTGTCTGTTTGGAGAGGGTGTTATATGTTCATAAGCCTGTTTGGGACACAGCTGCCTATCACAGCTATTTGAAAAGCTCCGGGGGTAAGCCATAGGGGCATGAGAGCTCACTTGAAAAAACTTGGCAGCCGTACACTTTACTGAGTTTTTCTCCATGTTGTCTAAGGAATCAATAGCTGTGTCCACTCTTAGGTTCAGAGACAGGTTAAGTACACATTTAAAGAGAATCTGGATTATTTTCCAAGGGTAAAAACATTTAGGGGGCCACTTTGTGTATGTTAGACTCTCAGTAAAAAATGGAGTAATGGAAAACATTTTAGGATCCTTGAGAGTCTGACATTTCATTGGTTATTGGAGAAGGAATGCTGTTTTTCCTCTCTAAATGTTCACACAAATTGTACATTGGTTACAGCCACTGTGAAATAAGAAGTAATGAAGAAGCAGCACTACTGATAGTGATTTAGTATTATCGAGATACTATTGTTAGTTTTTGTTTTTATAGTTTCTATGTCAAAAGTTTACATACACCTTGCAGAATCTGCAAAATGTGAATTATTTTACAAAATAAGAGGAATCGTACAAAACGTATGTTATTTTCTATTTAGTACTGATCTGAATAAGATATTTAACATTAAAGATGTTTATATAGTCCACAAGAGAAAATAATAGTTAAATTTATAAAAATGTCCTCAATCAAAAGTTTACATACTCTTGATTCCTAATACTGTGCTGTTACCTGAATTATCCATAGAAGTTTTTTTGTTTGTTTAGTGATAGTTGTTCATGAGTCCTTTATTTGTCCTGAACAGTTAAACTGCCCACTGTTCTTCAGAAAAATCCTTCAGGTCCCACAAATTCTTTGGTTTTTCAGCATTTTTGTGTATTCAAACTCTTTCCAACAATGACTGTATGATTTTGAGACCCATCTTTATACACTGAGGACAACTGAGGGACTCATCTTACAGAAGGTTCAAATACTCACTGATACTTCAAAAGGAAACACAGTGCATTAAGAGAAAACTGTTTGAATTTGAAGATCAGAGAAAATGTAACTTTTGTCTTTTGGAAAACATCTAAGTACCTTCCTGTACCTGTACCTTCTGAAGGGCAATACCAAATAAAAAAAATATATATATATATTTAGGCAAAATAAGACAAATGTACACATCTTCATCCTTCATTTGAAGCACCAGTGAATGTTTAAACCTTCTGTACTAGTTGCTCAGTTGTCGTCAGTGTGAAAAGATGGTCTTTTTTTGTGAAATATTCAGGTCAGTACTAAATAAAAAATAACATGCATTTTGTATGATCCCTCTTATTTTGGTCAAATAATTAACATTTTGCAGAATCTGCAAGTGGTATGTAAATTTTGACTTCAACTGTAAATTTTAGTTAAAGTTTTAGTAATTTTGTTGTGTTAGTAAGGTAGTAAGGACATTCTTTGCACACAAAAAGTATTCTCGTAGCTTCATAAAATTAAGGTTGAACCACTAATGTCACATGGATTATTTTAATGACCAAGATAAAAAATATCTTAATTTGTGTTCAGAAAAGGAACAAAGGTCTTATAGGTATGCAACGACATTAGCATGAGTAATTAATGAAAAAAAAAAATTTGGGGGGTGAATTATCCCTTTAACTATAATAACACTGATATATAGTAACTTATTTTAGAGACAATATTGTCAGTTACTTTGTCTGTTTTTGCTCCCCCAATGCAAAAAGTTCCAAACGAAGCCTCGGTTTGCATCTCTAAGCAACATACAGTAGTAGCGTTATTGAATGAAACAGTGTTTTCGGACAAATCAGTTGAGTTACTGATTCAATGACTCACCCATAAAAACAGTGACTCATTTAATTCCTGAATGAAGTGCGTCAGAACAAATCAGTTGAATGAATGAACCAGTGACTCACTCATAAAGAGTGGCATATCAAGGAAACTTGCTGAAAGAGTGGCTGTAAAATCCCCGCTAGTAATGCACAGACTAATAGTCTGTCTGGACAAACACAAGCCTTTTATTTAAATTATGATTATTATTATATTATTATCTTTGATTATTTGTTAATAAGTATCTATTGTGTTGTTATTATTATTCACTTAAAAAATAGTAAATGCAGTAGGCATTCATAGGTGCTTTTACACTTTGGAAGAAACAGCAACAGAGAGACACTAAAAGAAGCGAGAGAGTCTGGAGTTCTTCAGAGGGGTGCAGTTATTTTTGGTGATTGAGACACAAGTGGATAGGGCTTTAAAAGCAGGTCAACAAAGTGGCCAGGTGCTGCAGGCGGAGTGTGAAAGCTTGGGGGGACGAAAAGTCAAGCACCTCCTCAACACCGCCAGTATCTGTAGTGCCAACCAAGCTATCATCTGACAGAGAGAACAGTGGATAAGAGGAAATATAGCTGACTCTACACCTACACACACAAACACCCACAGACACACTCGTTCATGCTCACTAGCATTAGAGTGGCTCTACTGAGCACTCTCTCATATGGTACCTCTCATCAAAAAGTAGCTTTTTACAACTGTTTAATGAGAAACTCATATTTTTTTTTCTAATAAAAGAAACACGATTTTACCCAGAACTGATGAGAATGTAAATGTGAGGGTTTCGTATGATGGAAACACCTATCTGTATCTTTTGTTCTCAACCTCTTTCAGACATTGTGCGAACAATTCAACAAATCACAAGCACTCAAATGTCCCTGGGGGACATATTGTTCTCTGAGGAAGATTTCATGTAACTATTCCCCTATCCTGTGACACACACCTGTCTAAAATGCAGCTTTGTAGGAGGCGCAGCGTAAAACAAAGGTTATCACCTCAGATCAGGTCTTATGGGAACCACACAACAAAGAGCAGTAGTGCAACCCAGCCCAGCCCTGAGGGTCTCATTAACATGACACAGCTGTGATCAGGTTAGCACACCCAATCTGTCCATGCTATTAGACCCCAGCACAACAACATTAGTGCAAATAAATGTTAAGTGATCCTGCATTCAAGATGCAAGTGTTTTTAATTTCAAACATTGTAATTAAAAGTATTTTTTATAGTTAGAGTTGTTATAGTCAATCAGTGTCAGTTGCAAGGTATGGGGTGCCTGTTGTGATAGAAATGAGATAAACACAAATCATCCTGAAAATAATAATCCGTTAGTTTTCTTCTTTGTTATTATTTTTCCCCAGTAGGAGTCTATGGCAGCCCTGTAAACCATTAGTAGGAAAATGATCAAATTTGGCACACTTGTAGTGATGGCCCTAAATAGTGAACTGGCTAACTTTGGGACCCCTAGGTCCAACTCTATAGCGCCACCATCAGCTCAAAAATTCACTTTTCATACAATCAGTACTTTTGAACCCTTTGTTGTAGAAAAATAAAACTTATTACACTAATTACTCTCTCTACACTTTGCTACTTGCAGCTATATTTATTATTAGTAATGACTAATTAATTATTGATTATTTTACAAATGATTAAACATACAAAACCAGTCAAAAGTTTTTGAACAGTAAGATTTTTAATGTTTTTTTTAAAGAATACTCTTTTGCTCACCAAACCTGCATTTAGTTGATCCAAAGTACAGCAAAAACAGTCAAATTTTGAAATATTTTTACTATTTAAAACAACTGTTTTCTATTTGAATATATCTTAGAATGTAATTTATTTCTGTGATTTCAAAGATGAATTTTAGCACCATTACTCCAGTCACACGATCCTTTAGAAATCATTATATTATTCTGATTTGCTGCTCAAGAAACATTTATTATGTTGAAAACAGCCAAATAGATTTTTTTCAGGTTTCTTTAATGAATAAAAAGTTCAGAAGAACAGCATTTATCTAAAATAGAAATCTTTTGTAACATTATACATTTCTTTATCATCACTTTTGATCAATTTAAAGCATTCTTGCTAAATTAAAGTATTAATTTCTAGAATTTCTTTCCCAAAAAAATATAGTGACTCCAAGATTTTGAATGGTATAGTGTATAATATTACAAAAGCTTTTATAATATTTCAGATACATGCTGATCTTTGGATCTTTCTATTAATCAAAGAATCCAAAAAAAAAAAAAAAAAAACCTTTACTCAACTGTTTTAAGTATTAATAATAATAATAATAATAATAATAATAATAAAAAATGTTTCTTGAACAGCAAATCAGCATACTGATGATTTCTGAAGGATAGTGAGACACTGAAGACTACAGTAATAATGCTGAAAATGTAGCTTTGATCACAGGAATAAATTACATTTTAAAATATATTCAAATAGAAAACTGTTATTTTAAACAGTACAAATGTTACAGTTTTTGCTGTACTTTGGATCAAATAAATGCAGGCTTGGTGAGCAGAAGAGACTTTTTTTAATCAAAATTTGTCGTTTTTTTAATGAAACAACTTACTTTTTTTAGTTCTTCTATAAGGTCTCTATAAGAGATTTAGTTTAAGGCCAGAAACTAAACTATGGGTTATTCTGAAATAAATTTAGCAGTAATTGTTTTGTTGAAAGAGCCTTTATCTTCTTTTCCCAGCTGTCATTCTTGCGAACAGGCTTCAGATTTTTGTCCTTGTCTATTGTCCTTTACTCAGAATGTGCTATCTTTCAGCAGCTGTCTTCTCCATTATATCATTCTTATTGCTCATTATCTTGTTGATCAAAGATAAATCCCTAATAAACATGGCAAACACAGCACTGTATGTTTATCTCTTCGGACTTGAACTGAAATATGGACCAGACAAAACCTGTTGTGTATGCATAGACAAACACACATACACCGGACACTATCAAATACATCAAACAAACAGGTTCTTCTTGTGCAGACTTATGTACTGTATAACATCTCTTTCTCCCATTTACAAACACAAGCGGAAGATATTCTTGTCACATCCTTCATCTGAAACTCCTATGGACCTCTATCAGGCTTTTAACATCTCCAATCCCCCGCTCTCTCTTTCTGTTGACTTCACAGAGTGCTGCTACCTTGTTATCAGCATCTCCCTGTAGTCCACTTAGCGAAAGGCTAGGGAGCTGCCCAAGGTCCATCTAAGTCGCGAGAGACTGCTGACTATTCTGCCACTGCAATTCTCTCTCTCTTTCGTTATCTATCTCTAAGATAGTAACACATTTCAGAAACTCTTGGACAAACTCCGTCGGTGTGTAGCCAATCATATTGTGCAACTCAGATAAGGTTAAGTACTCTTTGATGATATTATAGAGTGAGTTTGACACTAGTGCAGAAGGAGAGAGCTCACTGTCACGGCCCACAACCCACCGTCAGGCCCACATTTCTGCAGGCATTTTTCATAATGATATTCATAACCTCAGAAGGGCTCAGAGGATGGGTGAATAAGTGAAAAATGGATCGATATTTCTTGCTGTTTACTGTTCATTCAAAGTGTTATTTGGCCTTGGATTATGCTATGCTAATACTCTAAATGTTTTCAGAGTAAAAAAAAATCAATGAGGTATTCAAATCATGATTTACTAAATATCTATTCTAACAATGATAACCTTAGTTTATGAGTTTATATTTTTATATAACCTTTGAGGGAAGGTAAACCTATTTGGCTTTCTGTCCATGATGAAGGACTCAAACACAAAACTAGCCTCAAGCCTCTGGATCCACCTCCGCTAGACTAATTAATTAATGTTTATATAATTTTTAATACATAATAAAACAGGAGCTGGGCTGGCGGAGGGATGCCGGGAGGACTTGGGGTAAGTGTTTACTTCCTTCTGAACTTTGTTTAGTGTTCCATTTATTGTACCCAGAATACCTAATTAACAAAAAAAGAGCTATTTTCATTTAGCAATTACTTCACTTGTATAAAGGTAATTCGATAACATCCTCAAAATTATACTTTTATTCACACATTTTTCTCTTTGAATTCAGTACAATTAAATTTTTTACTACCAACTATACATTATTCAAAAAAATTATTTTATTTCCATTAATCAGTGTTTTAGGGGTGTGCGATAATATCGTAATTGTTGTTTTAACGATGGACATTATCGTGTATACTACAAATGTGATATAGATTTTATACAACAGTTCAATAAACAAGTTAAAGGAGAAGTTCACTTTCAGAACAAAAGTGTGCAGATAATGTACTCACCCCCTTGTCATCCAAGATGTTCATGTCTTTCTTTCTTCAGTCGTAAATTATGTTTTTTGTGGAAAACATTTCAGGATTTCTCTCCATATAATGGACTTCTATGGTGCCCCCGAGTTTGAACTTCCAAAATGCAGTTTAACTTCAAATGGCTCTAAACGATCACGGCCGAGGAAAGAAGGGTCTTATCTAGCAAAATGATCGGTTATTTTCTAAAAACTTCTACAATTTATATACTTTTTAATCTCTACACAGAGTACACACAGAGCTAGACAAGACAAGCATTTGAGGTTAAAAAGTATATAAATTGTAATTTTTTTAGAAAATAACCGATCGTTTTGCTAGATAAGACCCTTCTTTCCTCGGCCGTGATCGTTTAGAGCCATTTAAAGCTGCATTTTGGAAGTTCAAACTCGGGGGCACCATAGAAGTTCATTATATGGAGAGAAATCCTGAAATTTCCTTACGACATGAACTTCTTGGATGACAAGGGGGTGAGTACATTATCTGTAAATTTTGGTTCTGAAAGTGAACTACTCCTTTAATGTTAAAAGACTTACGGTTTAGACAGCATATTTCCTGTTTTTGCTCAATTTCGCCAACAAAAATCATTCCAAACACAGCCACAGTAGTGTTTTGCATTTCTGAGCAACATGACGGTGTTTCGTTCCTAAATGAATCAACCATTTAAATGATTCAGTTCAATCGCAATGACTCACTTATTAACAGCGACTTACTGACATCTACTGGCGGTTTTAATTCCACATTGATTCAAAGCAAATATAGCTGCATTAACATGTGTAAATACATCTAAATGCCACTTCATATGCAACTTAATATTGTTGATACTGATTTAATTAGTTTGGTAACAGCCTAAATGTATTATTGTTATAATTGACTGATTAAATGTAAGAATTTGACTCAAAAGATGATGTACACTTTTAGAAAAAATGGCTTTATAAAGTTAAAAATGCCCATAAAAGGTCAAATCAATTTAAACTTATTGGAAAACAATATGAAGAATATCAAAACCTTTAGGAGTCAGAACGGTAGTCCTTAAGCACAATAACACACACAGCAAAATATTGTCTAATTATCATTATCAATAAAATCCCAAAAAATAATAAGATATTATTTTTTGTCAATATCGCAATACAGTATTTACATAATATAGTATGCATTTGCATTTATTTTAAATAAACAAGATTCAAATTAAATATATAATTTTCTTTTCACAACAGGTTTTTTTGATTGTAAGTCATGTCCTCTGTGATATGACGCATTGGGTCCTGCTGGTGTGTTGGGATCTGTTATTATAACAAGAGATTTTCCTCAGGGATTGATGGAGTTCTAGCGTATCCTATTCTAATTATGCTACAGAGAATAAACACAACCTCTTTGCGGTGAGAAACATGATTATGTAGAGATTAAAACAAGGTTATGAGATTGAAACAAAATGGATTATTGAAAAACTATTCAGTCGCGTTGTTCCTTTATTTCTTGCAAACTCTTCGGTTTGCTTATAACGTGGTTGGGGTCTTTTTTTTTCTAACCTCCACTGCCTGCTTCGTAAATGACCATGAACTCTGCTTGAGTGCTTTAAGAAAGCCCGAGCCGTCGTCTTGACATAATGAACGCTGCTGGAATAAAGCAGCCGTGCCGTATCTAATGCTCAGGTCTTAAGAGGTTTGTCCCTTCTGTGAGGTGATGGTGTTTCTGGGAATACAAAACGCTGTCTCTGTACTTCTCTATCACTGCTACTGCTTTATTTGACTCACGTAAAGCTCTGCATTTTCCTTCTTCTTTCCTTCTCTCACAGCAGAAAGCTTTTAAGTCTGTGTACAGTTTGCTGGCGGCACTGAAAAGTGATGAGTGTGCCATAACCTGTTGCTTTTAGTGATTACCTTCCATTTGCATTATTTATACAGTAAAATCCTTTCGGTTGCTTTTTAAAGCATTATGTTAACAAGAGGAAAGAGTCACAGGAGCCACAGTTCACTACCACAATAAAGAATTGATCTGAGCAGGATGGGCTGCTTTTAACCTTCCTCCATTAATGCACTCACAGAGAAGAGTGGCACTCCCAGCATGCACTAGTGTTAATGGCGCTGTGACAGAGGCCTGGGCGGACAGTCTGGAATGTGCGTCACTGACAGCCTACAACCTACAGGGTGTGAAATTTCTCTCTCTTGCACTCTCACACAAAACCGACTACACACACACACACACACACTCACACACCCACAAACACAAATAACTCGACAGCATGAGGTGGAGCGACTGGTTGCCATCGCAAGCAGAGAGAATAGGAAATGGTTTCAAAGGTGAATTCAGGCAACCAGATCCTGCAAACAGTCGTAACAAGTGAAGGTAAACATCACAGGCAATTTATGTAAACCACAGTTGATAAATTGGAATTCTACACTTCCTTTCATAATAAAGAAGGGCGATGAATATAGCATTAGGGCGTAGCCTGTGTCATCACACAACGGTTATTTGTTAAAGTAAGCCACAAATATCTGAGGACATACGAACAAAGAACGAGATCAAGAGGCATAAAATGGATTCTCGTTTACACTGCTGATGTAAGTATCGACGCAGACTGACGTGTGAGAGAAATGTTTGTATAGTAATGAGTAATGTCGGTTACAATGTTGACGTAATCTGTAGATCAGAAAGGTCTTTGACCATGAACTGCAAAATTCCCACCGGGTTATGCGTCAACTGAAAATGTATCAAAATCCAGTTTATTTTAACATTAATAACTTGAATTTTTATAGATAGATAGGCCTCACAAATTCTTTCAGCATTTTTGTGTATTTGAACCCTTTCCAACCATGACTGATTTTGAGATCCATCTTTTCACACATATGCAACTATCACAGAAGGTTCAAAAGTCCACAGATGCTTCAGAAGGAAACTCACTGCATTAAGAGCCAGGGGTGTAAACTTTTGGATATTTTTTATTTTGCCTAAATATAATTTTTTTAATTTAGTACTGCACTTCAGAAGCTACAACTAAGTGACTCTTAATCCATAGTGTTACCTTGTGTATTAGTTGCAATAATCCCTCAGTTTTCCTCAGTGTGAAAAGATGGATCTCAAAATAATACAGTCATTGTTGGAAAGGTTTTAAATACATAAAAATGCTGAAAAACCAAAGAATTTGTCAAGTGGAGTCAAGTGTGTGTAAACCTTTGAATGGGGTCATTTTTATAAATTCAACTATTATTTTATGTAAACATCTTTTATGAGAAATACATTACTGAGGTCAGTACTAAATAAAAAAAATAACACACATTTTGTATGATTCCTCTTACTTTGGTAAAAAAATTTAGCAGATTCTGCAAGGTGTATGTAAACTTTTGACTCAACAGTAGATAGATGCTTCTTCCTGACATTCAAATTCAAATTGTGAGACAATGTTGGCCAGGGGAATTTTTGAATGAAGGTTGGTTGAATTTTTATAGGCATTACAGACAGAGAAAACGATAGAACAACAGAATGATACAGACTGACAAACAGTAGAGAGAGAGACAGACAGACAGACAGTTAAAATGATATCTGAACAGAAAAGTTGAACAAGCACTTGTATGCTTAGCACATCTTCCTGCGAGGCACAGGGTGTTGAGCTTATGCAGAGAGGCGCAGAGCAATCAGACAGCCTGTGTCTGCGAATGTGAAAACTAGAGTATCCGTAGGGATGGAGGATAACAATTAAAGAGCGTCTGTCAGAGTCAAGCACCCCCTCTCAGCCTTTTTTCCCATTAATTGGGATGTAGGGAGGCTGAGGGTGGGCAGGTTCAAGAGGCTCCATGTGAATGACAGAGCCACTCAGGGGCCCTCTTCAGAAACCATCCAGAGCAGATGAGTTTCTGACAAAACGTGACCAACAGCATACGGTAACAGCTGAGGGGTCCCACCCTTCCCTCCCCCCATGCTCATACAAATACACTTTCTCATTCACGGGTACAGCAGTCTCCCATCAGTGTTCACTTGGAAAGAGATGAGAATGTAATATCCTTTTGATAATAATAGAATTTCCCAAAGGTTTCATATAAGTATTGTTTTATCTTAAATAAATTCCACTGGATGATTAAATGGATAGATGGAATGTGAATAGATGAAAAATTGATGTGAAAGTTCCTACATTTCAATAAAATAGAAATTTTGTCATCATTTACTCAACCTCATGTTTCTTGTGTCACACCAGCATGATTTTCTATCGTCTGTGGAACAACAAAATAAGATTTTTTTTAATGCCTTCATATATTTTTGTCTATACACTGAAAGTTAAAGGATTAGTTCACCCAAAAATGAAAATGTTGTCTTTAATTACTCACCCTCATGTCGTTCCAAACCCATAAGACCTTTGTCCATCTTCGGGACTCAAATGAAGATATTTTTGAGAGCTTTCTGACCCTCCGTAGACAGCAACTTTCCCAGGTAAAATCGTCCATGTGACATCAGGGGTTCAACTGCTATTTTGCGAAGCTACGAGAAAACTGTTTGTGTGCAAAGAAAACTAAAATATCTTTATTCAACAACTCTTTTCCTCCTCATGCCATCTGCTGTGGCGCGTACATTTACGGTTGAACCCCTGGTGTCACATGGACTATTTTGTCCTTGCTACGTTTCTGGAACATTTCAGTTGAGTTGCTGTCTATGAAGGGTCAGAGAGCTCTCGGATTCCATCAAAAATATCTTAATTTGTGTTCCGAAGATGAACGAAGGTCTTGCAGGTTTGGAACAACATGAGGGGGAGTAATTAATGGCAGAATTTTCATTTTGGGGTGAACTAACCCTTTAATTGTCACGGATTGGTCAGGTTCTTCACCAGCAATCACACCACGTTCACTGTCACCTGAGTTCTAAATAGTCACACCTGCACGCAATCACCCAGGCACCTACAAATACACTCCTCACGCTCCACTCAATGTCCGGGCTCGTCTTGACCTAGCGGACTCAACGCGGACGCGCTACTCTGCGAACGCTATTCTTCTACACGCCTATATCCTCTAATCCTTCGGTAAAAGATTCTTACCTGTGTCTACTCACCTGTCTGTGTCCTCTTCCAAGTCTTCTGTCCAGATCCTATCGTTGAAGACGATCGTGCCGTAAGCCAGTCCCGATCTTCGGAGTGTGTGCCATAAGCCCTTTGGTCAGTCGCCACATCAGCGTGGACGTTGCTGTCTGTCTTCCGTCCACCCTGCAAAAGAGAAGAACCAGTAACCATCACCAGTCTATGCATTCCTGAATTCAGTCTGTGCACGCCAGTACTCACCTGATCCACCAACCTGCTTCACGTCTTGCACTGCTGTTGATAAATAAACATACTCACCTTCACTTACCTTGCTGTCCGTTTGCTTCCCTGACATTAATAGGGTCCTGTTTTGTTTTGAGGCCCCATTGATCTTCACTCCATGGATAAAAACAGTTAAACAGTCTTTTGTTCTACAGAAGATATAAAGTCATACAAGTTTTGAATGACATGAGGGTGACATGAATTTATTCTCCTACAAACCATATGTATGTCACTAGGCAAAAACAATTAAAGTGTAGTATTTAATATGCAAAATGTGAAAAATACTCTTTCATGTGAAGAAAGCAAAACAAACAGTTTATTTTGTAACCCTGCTATGGACAATGAGCAGAAGCGAGGGTGAGAAAGGAAGTTAAGAGCACTTGTAAAGAGGCCAAGAGTGTCAGCAGTGGGGATGTGACTTATCAGTTCAGTGCTAAAAGGGTTCAGTGTCCACTATCACCTCTTGAGACCTTTGGCCAAATGCTTGAGGCTACAAAAGCTGAAGACTGCAGTCTGTTAAAGTCAGTTTAACAAAAAATCTTATATTTGAAATCCTCAATGAATCAATATGATTTAGACTTGTAAATCCTGCCGGTTTCCTTTGACACGTATACATAGAGTCTGGTCATTATGTACTTCACACACTTTCTGGATGGAGATGGGAGCAGGCGGGCATGCCGTAACAATACACACCACTGTGTTTTCCTGTTGAACACAAAGGCTATCTGTCACTGCAGGCCCCTTCTGACTCACTCCTCCTAGATGCTAATTTCATGACCTTCCCGGAAAAAAATGAAAGAGGAAAAAAAAAATCTTCCCCTCTGGTCCTCACTGCAACTTAAATCCCCCCTCCAGGCGAAACTGACTTCACACAAGTACTGCCATGCTCACTGAATGACACAGTCTCTCTAAAAATATCCCCTTCACTGGCAATGGATTGCTGTTGAGCTCTATTTCCTGTCAGAACACACTCGACTAGACGATGAGATGGAGGGAAGGAGAGAGATGAAGGGAAAGAGCGAGAGTGAAGGCACAGAAGCGCTTCAAACATGGACTTATCAAAAAGCACCGAGCAGGGGTTGCGATTCACATCAAATGCGCCTCAGGCTCCCTCTTATCATGCATACATTAACACCCACAGTCCCTCTTACACATCCTAATAAAAAGAAACACACCTCACAAACACATCCTGTTGGTTTAACAATCATGAAAACACACACACAAAGAGGTGTGTGCTAGCTTAGAGCAGTCAGTTACTCTGATTAGCACTGATTAACCTCCTTACGGATCATGAAGTCTGCCGGGGCCTGATACAAGATTCATCGATCGTAACACTCAGCTGTTTCTTCCGGACCGAAAACGTCTCCGAACCCAAAACCTCATAATCATCTTTTTATGATCTTACACACAAGAGAGAGAAAGCGATTAGCCAAATCAACAGAGATTAATGCGCTAACTATGTGTGTGTGTGTGTGTGTGTGTGTGTGTGTGTGTGTAATCCATTAGTCTTCTTTTCCAAAGAAGATTAAAAATGGACTTTCTTTTAATTCTCTAATTATCAGACTGCTCCATGTTAATGTATCTCCAACAAGGCTGCAGCTCTCAAGCAATTATTATGAGTATGGCTGATGGCAAGCGAAAAACAAATAGCGTATTCAACTGGCGCTAATGGCTTAAATTACTGTACAATTCGGTGCCAGTGAACTTATTTCGTATTTATCCACTTCAAACTAAAACAATCACAGGCAAAAGATTTCTCAGCAGTCTTCAAGGTCAGTCTTGTTAAACTGCAACGCTTTAAAAAGACTGTATCTGTTACACCTGTGTGTCCAGCTCACATTTCTCTCACGAGGTTAGTCAGGAAACAGTTGGATGTGTTTTTTCATTTAAGACATTTTTGCCAAGTGACTCTGTGAGTCACACACCATAATGACATGAGGCTTGCACATCGCCGTGTGAGTTTCTTTCCTGATGGTGTGAATCCGGACCTCTGTGTGAATTAGGGCAAAACTCCCCAGGAAGACCTGTATGGACTAAGTGACTAACATGTGGTGTTACCCTACCCTTTTCACTCCTGTCTTTAACCATCTGTCCTTCCCACCCAATGAGTGATCCTTGTCTTTAATATGCAGTCAGACAGAGTTCAAGCCAGACAGGATTTTTGGTACCATGGTCGTGGATATATGTTGACTGCTGACAATGAAAACACTTACTGACAGATAGCATGGCAGATTCCATTTACTAGCCCCACCCTGCAACAAACGGGACAAAAATACACAATTTAAAGGGACAGTTCAACCAAAAAATGAAAATTCTGTCAATTACTCACCCTCATGTTGTTCCAAACCCAAAAGACCTTCGTTCATCTTCAGAAAACAAATTAAGTTATTTTTGAAGCAATCCAAGAGCTTTCTGATCTTCCACTGAGAGCAATGTAACGTAGTAAGGACATCCATGTGACATCAGTGGTTCAACCGTAATTTTACAAAAATTATTATTCAACAATTCTTCTATTTAAATAATGACAGAATTTTCATTTTTGGGTTAACCATCCCTTTAACATAGTAGGAAAGCAAGAACTACACTATAATGAAATATAAGTGATTTATATATTGCTTGCAGAAAATTATTTTGCAAGAATTTTTAAAGGCTGTTAATGAAGAAAGATGTTTTTAGAACTAGCTGTAGTAAATGCAATTACCACAATTAAGGGTTAACTGGGCCATAGTAACCAGATAAACACTGACCCCTTAGGAACAGATCACGAACAGATATCAAACCATAGCTGTGCGCAAAGCGACAAATCTCTTGTGCAATAAACCCACAGCAAATTAACAGACACTTCAGGGAAATAATTTTGGGAATTGACAAAAAAAAAGTTTGCTATGATGATTATTTATTCAGCAGATATAGATTTTCATCATATCTTTGTCGGCATTTTGAGCCACACATTAAAAATGTATTATTGCTTTCCATTTCGTCATACCTGTATGCAGAGGGTGATGCCTGAAAACCTCAGCAAAAACTGTTTTGCAGAGCTGTTCGAAGGTAAGATGGTCATCAAACTTTTTTGTTTACATTTTTATGTTACTTTATCTTTTACCCATTAAAATAATAAATCTAAAATATATAATCTATATAAATAAACAAATATGATCAATATTATATATATATATTTTAATAGTATATACAGCTAGTAAAATGTATACAATGTCTATCAATAGTGGTTGATATACTGATAGATCATGGAAAATGTTAAACGGATGCTGATCATGAGAATTTGACAACACTAATCCATTTATTAGCCCCACCCTGCCACAAATGGGGAAAAAATATACATTTTAAAAGGATAGTTCACCCAAAAATGAAAATTCCGTCATTAATTAATAGGGTTGGGTATCGAGAACCGGTTCCAAATTTTCAAAAACCTGGTATTCGATAAGACAGGTGAATTTCAATTCGGCTTAACAATTACTGCGTTCGCATTTTAATGTGATTTTGAAGTTTAAAATCAAACAATTTAAGCGCAGGAAGGGAGAGAACTGTTTGCGTGCAGCAGTGCACATTTGAAGCGCATGCACAGTGAACAGGGGTCCTGGTCCAGGTTCCCGGCCTTTGTCTGTTTTCGAACCGTCCCATGCATTTCCACTGCAATAAAGGTCATTCCGGATCAGATCTGACTTCTCTTTTACATTTACCGGCCAATATGAACAAAAATACGTCAGTATATCATCATAAACACAGACGTTTTTGTTGAAAGTGAAAGCGAAAGTAAACAGATGAGAAAGAAAACGCATGTTTAACAGTATTTTCAGATCCGTTCGCTGTTAAAGAGACAGCAGCCTAATAAACGTGCTGCCTGTCATTAATGTTAATCCAAGAACAAAAAATCATTCACTTATTTTGACTTCATATCTTTAATGAGGATTAATCTATATTGTATTTATGAAAAGAAAACTATGCAGTGTTTGATTTACATTTCTGTACCTGCAATTTGTTCAGTGCTATTTCTCATTTATTTGCTTGTTCCTATTTTATTACTGACTGTTTACTTGTCTTTAACAATTTAATGTTTGAAATTTATATAATTTATATAGGCCTAAGTGTTCTGTAGGCTGCTAATTTTTGCTCATGTTATTCAGCTGCAGCAGAAAGCTTTGTAAAAACACAGAAAAAAATGTTTAACTTCATTTTATTGATTTTTATATGTTATTGAAATTGAAACTCTGATTCAATTCAGGAATCATTAAGAATCGGAATCACTAAACAGAATCGGAATCAGAATCGGAATTGATCAATTTCAAACGATACCCAACCGTATTAATTACACAACCTAATGTCATTTCAAACCCATAAGACCTTTATTCATCTTTGGAACACAAATAAGGATGTTTTTGATGAAATCCGAGAGCCTTCTGACCCTGCATAGACAGCAATGCAATAGAAATGTTCCCAGGCCATCGGTAAAACAGTCCATGTGACATCAGTGGTTCAAACACAATATATATTTGCCTGGTAACCCTTTCATGGTCTTCTCCACTTTACGGAAAAAATGGTGATGCAGGAATTTTGGAGATTCTGTTGTGTGGAGACTCTCATCCAGGACCTAATGAATGTCCTGTCCTGTATTTTCACTGTATGGTTTGTTTTTTAATTAAAGGTGCTTCTACTATCTGGAGAACAGAGCACCTGATGATGCATATGATACCAATAAAGTAAAACCAAACCTTATATCATTCATAATAACAGTGAATTCTTTCTTGTTCTACTGGAACAAAACAAAGGAATCCGATAACACATCTGGCAAGGAAAATATTAGCCTGTCAGGATTGTGCTATTTCATTGTGCAGCTTAAAGGAACCATATGTAAGAAATTTATGTCAGTTAATCATAAAATGGCCCTGACATGTCACTAGACATTAAGAAATCATGTTCATTTCAAATACTTATATCACTGACAACAGTGGTCCGGCCAGGATATTGTCATTTAAAAGTGAAAGTTGCAGCCCTCAACTGATGTTATTGTTGTCATTTTGTGTTTTGGTCTGAGGCTCCACCCTCCAGCTATCGACTAATCACGAAGTCAGTAGAGTTTTGTGATCCGGGTTGCCAGCTCTGTTACAGCTGCAGCTACGAACGTGTCGGATAAAACATGTATAACGTTACGAGTAAAACAAAGTCTGAAATAAAACAAGGAATTGTATAGGAGATGCCTTTGAAAGATGGAGACGGCTGAAAACAGAGAAGAATTTGAAGACAGACGCCAACGTTGCTAATTTTCTCCTGGACTGGTAAGATTCATCTATGTTTGGCTAACTTTGCTTCCGTACACAGTGCTAAATGTGGTATTACAGTACATCTTTACGAAATATTTGGCTAATCGCCATCTGTAAATTTTTGCGATACATAATTACTTCGCAAAACATCTCTTGTGAAGCATAAACATAATTAACAGAAGAAAAACAAATTACTGTGTAGGACTCGTCACTTGCCATTGGAAGCTCCTTGTAGCAGCCTACTCCTGCAGCTTAGCTGGCAACCTCGAGTCAGGGGGGAGCGGGAGGGGATACACCGTTCTACAGCATTTTGAAAGTGATTGCAGTACCAGTTTTGGCCACAATCCTACATACGGTTCCTTTAAAGTTGATTGATAGTCTCTGGAAAAAGAGCAGGGAAAATTAATCAGTAGATCTTCTGTTGTACACAACAGATATCCTTTTTTCAAAGAGCTACTCACACCGTTGCCAAGACTGCAGTCCTCACACACTGGACTTCCTAATAGTCTCAGAGCAGGAGTTGCCCTGGTAACATACAGGTAGGTGTCTAGTGTCCTGATGGTTGTGATACCCATGAGACAGAGAGAGCAGTTTTGCACTCATGTGATGACTGACAGTCTAAACAAATGTCTAAAGACAGCTGAGACAACATCTGCTCACAGTAAACTGTAAAAAGATACAGGACAGCGTAATGACAAATGTAACTAGAGTGAATACAATATGGATGTTAACGGAAAAACCATCAACAACACAATGATCATATAATATACTTGTATAAAATACACAGGTACAATTACAATTCTAAGATTCTTAGGGCACTATGATTTCCGCAATGCGGAAAATGTGATCAGTTTTATAAATTTACAGCATAACTTAGAATGTCAATGTCAATTTGACAAATTTTGGATGGAACGTATGGATACATTAAAACTAGGTCAGCATACTTGAATCAAATGCAATATGGAATAGTGTTCATGAATTTTAAGCTGCAAAAATACAATTTAAATATGAATCCTGCATGTTCTGTGTGTCTCTGTATGAATGAATGGCGCAGACGCACGGTTTACTTGATGCTCACAGTGTTTTCAGCCTCTGCCACCTCAATATATGAGTACATGAACACAAAATCTCTAGAACTGCTCTGAGAGTCACTTCATGAGCATTTTACCGTTTCTTTTGAGAAAAATTATCATCACGTCATATACAAACAGAAACATAAAGGTCTCACAGCAACCCGTCAAAATAAAAGTTTGGTTTAACTTAAAGAAACAGTGGCAGAAATATTACTAAATGTAATAATAGTACTAATGATAGTACTCAATTATAATTAAAACATTATTTTTAAAGGAATATTTACCAGATTTTTTTTTACCAGAATTTATTTAGCAGAAAAATTTAAGTACACAACACAAACATATATACAATAATTAATTAATTAGAGATGCTTTGATTATTGATATTTAATGAAACCACTAAAATGGAACTCAGAAAAGTAATAGAAAACAGAATGTGGTAAAAATAAAACTGAATTTGAGGGGGAAAATATATATAATTTTGTTAAAATAAATTGCTGCTTAATACTTTAAGTTTTAAGTGACAGAAATATTACTTAATGTAATAATAGTACTAATGATAGTACTCAATTATAATTAAAACATTATTTTTATATATTTACCGAATGTTTTACAGTTTTTTTTTTTACCAGAATTTATTTAGTAGAAACATGTAAGTACACAACACAAATATAATTAAAAATATAATTTTAAAAATATAATTTTTTAAAACTTTTAATACATTGTTGCTCAATACAGTAAGTTTCATGATTTTAATTAATTAGACATGCTTTTGATGAATAAAGGTTATTTAACCATTAAAACTAAAAAAAACAATGGAATCTAGAAAAGTTTAAACAGAAAAAAAAAATCTGAATTTGGAGGAGAAAAAAATGGAATTTAGAAAAAAAATAAAACTGATTTCATAGGGTAATTTCTTTATTTTTAAGCAAACATCCACCATAATATAACTTAAAAGGTTGTAATTTATATGTTGCTTACAAAAACATATTTTGCCAGAATAGACTTTAGAATGCCCATCAAAGGAGAAAGATGCTTTTTGCCCCTGATGCTGTATTTGCAAAATCTACCAACAGGGGCTAACTGTCAACTAGCCTAACCTTGAACCTATCATATAAAATAGCACAATCTTGACATGCTAATATTTTCTATTTTCCTTTCCAGATGTGCTATTGGATTGCTTAGTTTTGTTCCAGTGTAATGAGAAAAAAAATCACTGTTATTGTAAACTATATAAGGTTTGGTTTTACTTTCATGATGTCATATCCATCCTTCTTAGTCCAATCCTTCTGAGGCCTGTAGGCTAAACTCCTCCTCAGCATAGAATGCTAAATTTAAAGTCTAGTATTGCTGCTGGCTATATTACCCTGTGGCCATAGTGCAAAATACTATTAAAAATATATTTTGTATAATAATTTATATAAAAAATGATTGTGGTCTCCCACTGGTTTAGATCATGGGAGGTTTGGCATTATGTGATTAATGAATTTTTGTGTGTGTTTTGTGTTTCATAATGATCTCGACCAAGCCTTCGAAGGATCCTTAAGGCATTTGACATCGCTTGATGATGTGGCAGCCGAGATATGCGGCCTTACTAGGACGCAGCCTTCCGTTTGAAAAATAACTAATGATTTAACCACACGACACACCTGGAAACAATCACAACAGGAAAACAATCAACATAGGAATAAGAAACACAAAACTTCAAACACCACCCAGAATCTGTTACACCCTTCTCAAATATTGAGTCTCAAATATACTGTACATCAAACACTGTAAACATAACTATGATTTCAAGGCGTATGGCGAAATAGTTCAGCCCAATATGAATCTTGACAGTCTGAGGACTTAATCTGACAGACACAAAAATATGTCTGGGTTTCAGTCTTCACATCACTCCCACAAGTCCTAAGAACATGGCTTTTGACATACGAATGAACACACACACACATCCTGTACGCTAACATCCACCATCATACAGACACATGAAATCTCTTTCTTCTGCTTCCCTCTCTTATTCTCTCTCCCTCAGGATGGCAAGTCGAACCAAGATCTGAAAACACATTTTCGGCTCTAGTGAACAATCGACTGTGAGGGTGCAGAGATGCTTGTCCTTGGTGCTCTCTCTCGCCACCTCTCCACCTTGTGTTCGGACAGTCCAATAAATCTATAGCGCTCTGGCAGCATGCCGCTTACACCTCAAGCCTGCTTTTTAGACAACCTTTTTTAGTACCGACTTTTCTCTCCCCCCCACCCCCTCCCATGCCAGCTTCCTGTGGATTACTACAGACAGATTGCATGCTCAGCAAAGGACACCGAGTCCACAGCGCGCTAGCACTAATGAGCTATCTGGCCCACTGATGGGGCAACCGCACATACCCACGTCAAAGTCGCTCAGTGACCCTCACTAATTGGGTGCTGGCAGAGAACAGCTCCATTTGCCCAAGAGGCATGTAGAGAAGCACACTACCTGAACGCGCAATGAGCAGAATAAGTATGCACCGCATTTATCACATAAACGTCACATAATAAAAAGCTTCCTGCAACATGCTGTGAACTTAGTTTTTTTCATTTTTAGTCATACTGCAAATCATTGAAGCATGTTTCTATTTCAGAGTAAAAAAGGAAAATAATTGTGAGATCAAGTTTCACACTGTGAGACCAAGTTGCAACTGCAAAATTTAAAGTCGTATTATAACAGTCATATATAGGCATATATGGCATTTTTAAAAAGCAATAACTATACTAAATGCATTATAAGAAGCTCTAATATTTAAAGTAGGTCTATCTGTTATTCATGTCAGTTTCTTTTTCTCTTATGAGGACGCTTTAGTACCCACATGTTCCACTCGCCCTCAAAACCACAGAGAAGTTGCTCATCTCAGACAGGAAGTGGCTGCTGAGGCCAAGATTTTTCAGTGGCAGTAGATGGCAGAACAAAGGAAGTGCGTCACAGATTAGACAGGCCGAACTGTGTCTTGGAACACCGCAGACTGACCGCATTCTAGAACGTCTATCTGTGAGAGCACATCTGTACTTCACACAGGAACATAAACAGGTCGTGCATCCTTGCACTCGGCGCTTATAAACCCTGCAAATATCACATGTTCAAAACGCTGTCAAGAAAGAGATCAATCAGCATCAGGGTGAAGACTTCAAATAAATAAATGCATCACAGTTTCCAGAAAAACATGAAGCAGCGTAACTGTTTTCCACACTGATGATAATAATAAGAAATGTCTCTTGAGCACCAAATCAGCATAGTAGAATGATCAAATCAATAAATGCGGTTTTGGTAAGCATAAGAGACTTCTTTCAAAAACATTCGCTTTTGAGCACTGATATTTTGAACACTGCCGAATTTAAAGGGTTGGTTCACCCACAAATGAAAATTAGCCCATTATTTACTCACCCTCCAGGCATCCTAGGTGTATATGAGTTCCTTCATTCAGACAAATTCAATCAGAGTTATATAAAAAATTGTTCTGGCTCTCCCAAGCTTTATTATGGCAATGGGTGTCTCACGCAGCTCCAGGGGTTGAATAAAGGTCTTCCGTAGTGAATCAATGTGTTTTTGTAAGAAAAATATCCATATTTAAAACGTAATAATCACTTTGATCTAGCTTGTGCAAACTATCGTACATAGAAGCTGTTCCGGGCGGATGGCGGCGAATGATGGACTTGTGCACGCACCTTTTTTTTATTTTTTATTTTTTTATTTTTTTACAAAGCCTCATTTTGTACTTCTAATTCGTGACCGTTGTTTTGTTTTGGTCTCTCCGCTGCCGGTCCGCATTTGTCACTTCTGAGCGGCGCATGCGCAATGCCAACATCGAAGCGTTTGTGTAAAAAATATCCATATTTAAAAGTTTATACACCGTAATATTTAGCTAATGCTAACTGTCGTACGCGCATTCACAAGAGAGCGGCATTCAAGCAGATGACGTAAGGCGTAGGCAATAGTGCAAGATCCGGTGAGAATATGCTAGTCTTGTGAGAACCAAGTTTTGTTTACAGCAAAGGAAATCCAATCTCTTCTTGGCTTAGGTTATATCAAAATCCTGTGACGTTTTTCTTTACAAATCATCATTTTGTACTTCTAATTGATGGCAGGTGTTTTGTTTTGCGTTCTTCACTGTGCTTTAGCATTCATCACTTCTCACTGGAGCTTACACCCTCTCGTGAACGCATGTATGACACTAGAAGCTAGAGATTATGATTTATAAAGTTTTAAATATGCATATTTTTCTTACACAGATGCTTCTCTTCACTTCAGAAGGCCTTTATTTACCCCTTTGCAGCTCTGCACTTTATTTTGCTTAAAATTCACTGCTTTTATAAAGCTTGAAAGAGGACATTTTTTAATATAACTCTGATTGTATTCGTCTAAAAGAATAAAGTCATATACACCGAGGATGGCTTGAAGGTGAGTAAATCATGGGGTAATTTTCATTTATGGGTGAACTAACCCTTTAAGGGTTAGTCTTTTCAACATAATTTGGGTGTTTGGGAGCAGTACCTGATAAATCCAGCAGTAAGGATCGAATCTGAAGCCTCATTAACAAGTGTCTGTGAGCCATGATGACAGCGAATGGAAACTCGCACCAATTCCGGATAAAAAAAAAAAAAAGAGGAAGAGAAAGAGAGAAACATAAACACATAGAGAGGGAAAAGCAGTGTAAGCTGTAATTTATGTCACACTCGTTAGCACGCTTAGCAAGCTGAGAACCAGACATAAGTTAGAACACTGACTCTTGGTAACAAGTTTTTACACACCCACGAGCACACATCTCACACAGTTTGTTTACATGCATTAAGTGCAGACTTATTTTCAAAGTTGCATTTTTCTGCTATTACAATTGTTTCTTATTCTGTTATTTTTAATAGTTTAATAACTCAGTGTATTCCAGGTTTTAACCGGTCTTAGTGTAATCTCATCACAATACCTTTGTGTGTACTGCAGAAGTCAGATAAACAGAGCTGAAATGTACTAGATAAAAGCTACTACAGTCTTCATTCTGCCTGTCCAAGTACACAACATAATGCGTAATCAAATATATGAAGCATTAAATAAACATTACCACATCTTTCTAAGAAATCACACAACAGCAAGGCCAAATGTAGTACTGTTAACATAAAGACTTGCGGGAGGAAGCCCAGCTACAAAAGCATCATCAAGGTCGGTTAGTCTGGCTTCATAAAAACCGGACTGGTACAATTTCAGTGCATGTAAACACATTTGTGCTCCCGCAGATTCCGATCTCCCTCTTTGTAGTGCTAATTTTATATCTGCTATCACACAGACATGTGTCAAGAGGAGTTGGCAAGAACCTGCAAATCTGCATAAGCAAATCTACAGGGCTGCAATGAAGACACTTCAGTAATGATCCACCATCTTTACGAGCTTCATTAGCCACACACGCAGAACAGAGGAGCACCTGTGGCAAGGCAGAGCTCCCAGGCCTGGCACTCATGGCCCACCCAAGTGTGTGTATGTGCATGTGTGTGCAGGTTCAAGGCCTACAGCAGTGTTGCGCATCGGGGCCTATGAAACGAGAGCCCTTGATGAGAGACGAGTGGAGCGCTTTACTGTGTGTGAGAGAGAGAGCAGTCTAAACCACAGCTCTACAGCAGCCTGTAATTCACCCGCCACTGAAACCGCCGACATTGCTGCTACCACCGTCTATGCTGCACACGCTCTTATGCACATGCACGCTCACAGACACAGGATTTCCTTGTTTGTTTACGTAACGTCAGGAATCGGGCGGATGCAAAAATGCAGCTTCTGACAGAAAGCAAAATTGTGATCCTGGGCGCTTGTCTTGTTCGAGGGCTGCGATCATGGCTCGGAGATGAGGTTTCATTTCTCCCACTGACCTCTCAGGATAAACTAGAAAAGCCACTTAACTCTGGGGCTCAGCTGCCAAACCTCAAGAGAGTTAGTCAGAGAGGGAAAAAGAGAAAGAGACAGACAGGGAGTGACAAAAAACTGACACAGAAAAAAAGAAAGAGGAAGTGGTTACTTATACAGTAAAAGCAAAAGTAAAAGTGGTACTACACAGTTGTTACATTTAATTTTTTTATCACACTTTTTGCATAGTTATAGGGTTAAAAGAGTTTCCAAATTGGACCCTAAAACGCCATTAAGTCAACATTTGGAACATTTTGAATTTACAGTGCTTTGCGAAAGTATTCATACCTCTTAATTTTTTCAAATTTTGTTATATTGCTGCCTTATGTCTAATGTCTTAAATCAATCTACAGTCCATACACCATAATGGCAAAACAAAAAAACAAGTTTTTAATATCTTTGCAAATTGATAAAAAAAAAAAAAATCATAAATGATTCCATTGCATAAGTATTCATACCTTTATCTGGGACAGTTGAAATTGAGCTCAGGAGCATTCATATTGCTTGTAATTGTTACTACACTTCCAGTAGAGTTAACCTGTGGCAAATTCAATTGAATGGGTATGATTTGGAAAGCACACACGTCTTAATAACAGGTCTAACAGCTGAAAATGCATATCAGAACAAAAACCAAGCTCTGAGGTCAAAAAAGTGACTGTAGAGCTCAGAAGCAGGATTGCATCAAGCCACAGATCTAAGAAAGAGTTAAAAAAATTCTGCTGCATTGAAAGTTCACTGAGGCATAGTCTCTGTTACCCTAAATGGTAGAAATATGAAACAACCTGGACTCTTCCTAGAGAAACTGAGCAATTGATGGAGAAGGGCTTTGGTTGGAGTGGTGACCAAGATCCTGATGGTCACTCTAGTTGAGGTCCATGATCATATATGTGGAGATGGGAGAAACCTACAGAAGGACAAACGTCACTGTAACACTGAACCAATCTGGGCTTTATGGTGGTATGGCAAGGTTCAATCCTCTCCTCAGTGAAAACACACTTGGAATTTGCAAAACAGCACCTGTAGGACCCTCAGACTGTGAGAAACAAGAATCTCAGGTCTGTTGAACCTCACTTCCAAGCATCATGTTTGAAGGAAACCAGGCACTGCTCATCACCTGGAGAGTACCATCCAAAAAGTAAAGTGTGGTAAGAGCAGCCTCATGCTGTGGGGCAGTTTTTCAGTGACAGGGACTGAAGAATTGGTCAGAGTAGAAGAAAAGTTCAATGCACCAAAATATTGAGATAGCCTTGATGAAACCCCAGTCCAGAGCATTCAGAACCTCAGTCTGGGCAAAGGTTCACCCTTCAACAGGACAATGACCCTAAGCACACAGCAAGAGTGGCTTATAGACAACAATATCTCTGAGTGGCCCAGCCACAGCCTGGGCTTGAACCCAATCAAACATTTCTGGAGAAACCTGAAAATGTCTGCCAGCCTCTATCCAAGCTGACAGAGCTTGAGAGGTGAAGAGGTGAGGAGATAAATGGCAGATAATTGCCAAATGCTGATGTGCAAAGGTTGTCGCATGATACCCAAAAAGAGGCTGTAAAGGTGCTTCAGCTAGGCACTGAGTTAAGGGTATGAATACTTATGCAATGTACTTTTTAATACATTTACAAAATTGTGACAATTCTGTTTTTGCTTTGTCATAATGGTGTATTGAATGTAGATTATTGTGGAAAAAAAGTAATTCAAAGCAGTTTAACATAAAGGCGGCAACATAAAATGTGAAGAAAAAAAATAAGAAGGGGTATGAATTAGGGCTAGGCCGATAAACGATATCATATCGAATCGCGATAAAATTTATGTTAATAACGATGATAAGCTCTAGACATTTTTTGCTCGATATGGATTAATCTAAGAGCCAATCACACAGCAGAAATATGCGACAGCGGCCAATCAGCGTGCAGCGTGCGTGTGCACGTCAAAGTACAAAGTTCATTTCCTACAGCACTTTGCAAAGCAACCCTACACCAGGACGACAAAAAAAGAGAGTGGAAGCAGCGACGAAAGAGAAACTAACCTCGAGTTATTATCCAAAGATGTTGAAGTTGTCGACAAAAAAAAGGTAGCACGAATTCCGTAAGTGGTTTGACTAGCTGAAAAGCGCGATTGTTAAAACTGAAACCGAAAGCAAAAAACGCACGCGCATTCAAAAGCAATTTTAATCCCCCTTGTTTAGAGAGTGACTCCGCAATGCGCGCAAATTAGGCTAAATGACATATCTAGGCTGTTATCAGAATGTAGACTATAATAGGTTGTGTATGTCTATAGCTCTGTATCATGCTTGAAATATTCCGTCTCTGTTTGCACTTTGAATAATGCGAGAGTAGCCTACTTTGATTATGGCTGAATTGTCTGCACTTAATACGATTAAGAAAGAGCTGTGTCGTAATTTTTTGATATTTATACTGTAGATTGTTTCAAAATGCAGTGGTTGCCTCTAATTTAAATAGCTCAACCTATAATAGAGAAAATAAACAATTGTGTTTATAATAATAAATAATAAAGAAATAAAGAAATGTGTTACAAATTATGATTTTACAATAATTTTATGTTTACATTTTGTACATTTACTCTCATTTACCATACTCTGTCACAACTTTTTTTTTTTTCATTTATTTTAGTAAGTTATTTTAATTTTTAAGGCCAAATCTGTAATCTGCTTTTGTTAATAAACTATACTTAAAAATGTAATTTAATGAATCCTTTAATTTTTGTGGCTTTAGTCATTGTTGGGATACTATTTTAAAGCTGGCAACATCAACAGCTTATATCGAAATATATATCGTCATCGTTCAATATGGGAAAAAATTATCGAGATTACATTTTTGCCATACCGCTGTCACGCCAGGCCAGCAGAGGGAGCCCTTACCCCCACTGACTGTTGCTGCTCCCTCTGCTGCCTCTATGGTTACTTCCTGTTTATCAGACATAAAAGCCAGCTCATCACACACACACATCGCGAAGTATTGTTTTGCTCCAGCGGACTCTACCAAGCGTTTTCCTTTGCTCTCAGGTTTCCTAGTCTCCTTGTTGTTCCCTAGCCATAGTTCTGTTTTTGTTTTCCCAGTCTTAGTCTTAGTTTTCTAGTTTCTTGTTTTCATTTCATTGTTTCATTTGGACTGCCCACTTGGATTTTGACCCACGCTTGTTTATTGGATTACGCTATTGGATTATCTTCGCTGTTCATGTTTGCTGGTGTTTTCGACCCTGTCTGCCTGTCTACGATCATCAAAATAAAGCCTTGCATTTGGATCCTCACTCTTGGTCGTCCCGTTTGTGACAGAATACTTCGCCACACCCGGATCCAGCGGCTTTATCCACCAGCAGTTCACCATGAACCCAGCCACCCAGATTATCCGTCTCCGTCAAGGTGAGCGTCCCATTGAGGAGTACATTTTGGATTTTATTACACTGGCAAAGGCTACTTCAATGGATGAGGCCTGTTTAATGATATTTTTTCGTGGTGGACTTTCCGAGCCATTTGGTTCCCTGATGCCACTACACCAGCCTGGCTGGACCCTCCAGCAATACATTTATTTAGCACTGCAGTTGTTTGGCTCTCCGTTCACTATGGGTGTTTTAGAGGAGCTACAGCACAAGATGTCTGCCAGCTTAAAGCCTCAGCACAAGATGTCTGCTAACTCTGAGCCACAGCACAAGATGTCTGCTAGCCCCGAGCCTCAGCACAAGATGTCTGCTAGCCCAGAACCACAGCACAAGATGTTTGCTAGTCCTGAGCCACAGCACAAGATGTCTGCTAGCCCCGAGCCTCAGCACAAGATGTCTGCCAGCCCAGAGCCCCTTCAAAAGATGGCTGCCATCCCAAGACCCGTTCACAAAATGGCCGCCCATCCAGATCCTGTTCACAAGATGGCTGCTCTTCCAGACCCCGCTCACAAGATGGCTGCCTTTCCTGAGCCTGTTCACAAGATGGCCGCCCTTCCTGATCCTGTTCACAAGATGGCCGCCCTTCCTGATCCTGTTCACAAGATGGCCGCCCTTCCTGATCTTGTTCACAAGATGGCCGCTCTTCCAGACCCTGCTCACAAGATGGCCGCCTTTCCTGAGCCTGTTCACAAGATGGCTGCCACCCCCAAGCCTGTTCACAAGATGGCCGCCATCCCCGAACCTGATCACATGATGGCTGCTGTTCCTGAGCCAATTCCCAAGATGGCCGCCCTTCCCGAGTCTGTTCACAAGAAGGCCACCGTCCCAAAGCCCGTTCACAAGATGGCTCCCGTTCCTGAGTTCCTGGTCAAGATGGCCGCCACGCCAGAGCCTGCTGCAAAGATGGCCGCCACGCCAGAGCCTGCTGCAAAGATGGCCGCCACGCCAGAGCCCGCTGCAAAGATGGCCGCCACACCAGAGCTACCACACAAGATGGCCGCCTCGCCAGAGCCTGCACCCAAGATGGCCGCCATGCCAGAGCCTGCACCCAAGATGGCCGCCACGCCAGAGCCTGCACGTCAAGCCATAATCCTGATGCCAACGCCTGCTAATGCTACGTCAGCCAAGCCAGCGCCTGCTCACGCCACATCAGCCAAGCCAGCGCCTGCTAACACCACATCAGCCGAGCCAGCATCTGCTAACGCCACGTCAACCAAACCATCGCCTGTTAACGCCATGTCTGCTGCTCCGGTACAGTCAAGTCACGACACAGCTCCTGTTCTTGTCAAGTCAAGTCACATCATGGCTGCTGTCTCTGCAAGGTCAAGTCAAGTTACAGCTAATGCTCCTGTCAAGTCAAGTCAAGTTACAGCAGTTGTTCCTCCTGAGCCAAGTCAAGCAGCACTTCCTGAGCCAAGTCAAGCAGCACATCCTGAGTCAAGGCAAAACACCCCAACACTTCCAGAAGATAAGCAAGTTACCACAGCGCTTACAGCGTCACATCAAGACACAGCAGTACCACCTGAATCATGTCCAGCCGCCGCTGCCCCAGCAGAGCCAACTCAAGTCACAACCACTCCCTCAAAGCCATGTCAAGTCACAGCTGCTCCTGTCACGCCAAATCAAGTCACAGCTGCTCCTGTCACGCCAAGTCAAGTCACAGCTGCTCCTGTCACGCCAAGCCAAGCCACAGCTGTCCCTCTCACGCCAAATCAAGTCACTGCTGCTCTTGTCATGACGAGTCAGGTCATAGCTACTTCTTCACTGCCAAGTCACATCTCCCCTGAGCATCCAGAGCCTTCACTCCCAAGCCATGCAGAGCCAACGCTCCCAAGCCATGCAGAGCCAACGCTCCCAAGCCATGCAGAGCCAACGCTCCCAAGCCATGCAGAGCCAACGCTCCCAAGCCATGCAGAGCCAACGCTCCCAAGCCATGCAGAGCCAACGCTCCCAAGCCATGCAGAGCCAACGCTCCCAAGCCATGCAGAGCCAACGCTGCCAAGCCATGCAGAACCAACGCTCCCAAGTCACACAGAGCCAACGCTCCCAAGCCCCACGCCCAATGACCCGGAGGGCATTCCTCTGCCAACTGTGTTACCTGTTATGGCTATCGCCATTTTGAGTGTGTGGGCTGCACACTGCGCCCCAGTTGCCTCTTCGGCCCATGAGTCTGCCCACAAGTTTGTTCTGGAGACCTCATCTACAGGCATGTCCGCTGCGCCTATACCTCTTTCGGAGGTGGCGTACATAGCGGAACTTCACGCTCTGCCCGCTCCGCCAAGGCTTCACGCCCTGCCCGCTCCGCCAAGGCTTCACGCTCTGCCCGCTCCGCCAAGGCTTCACGCTCTGCCCGCTCCGCCAAGGCTTCACGCTCTGCCCGCTCCGCCAAGGCTTCACGCTCTGCCCGCTCCGCCAAGGCTTCACGCTCTGCCCGCTCCGCCAAGGCTTCACGCTCTGCCCGCTCCGCCAAGGCTTCACGCTCTGCCCGCTCAGCCAAGGCTTCACGCTCTGCCCGCATCGCCTGTGCTCCCTGCTCTGCCAGCACCGCCAGTGCTCCCTGCTCTGCCAGCACCGCCAGGGTTCCCTGCTATATCTGCTCCGCCAGGACTCCTTGCTCTACCTGCTCCGCCAAGGTTCCTTGCTCTGCCTGTTCCGCCAAGACTCCTTGCTCTGTCTGCTCCGCCAAGGTCCCTTGCTCTGTCTGCTCCGCCAAGGTCCCTTGCTCTGTCTGCCCCGCCAAGACTCCCTGCTCTGCCTGCACCGCCTAGGTTCCCTGTCATCTCTGTCTTGGCGTCTGGGGCCGTTCCAGAAGTCTCTGTCTGCCCAGGAACTGCCACGAAAGTCGTTCCTGAAGTTCTCGTCTGCCTGGTCACGGCTATGGAGGCCACGTTCTCCCATGAACTCTCTACTTCTCTCCTTGCTCTGTCTGCCTCCTCTATCTCTGTTCTCCCCAGGTCCCAGTCCATAATGCGGCCTCCTGTTCCGCCCTGGAGGGCTTCTACGCCTCCTGTTCCGCCCTGGAGGGCTCCTGCGCCTCCTGATTCGCCCTGGAGGGCTCCTGTGCCTCCTGCTCCGCCCTGGAGGGCTCCTGCGCCTTCTGCTCCGCCCTGGAGGGTTCCTGCGCCTCCTGCTCCGCCCTGGAGGGCTCCTGCGCCTCCTGCTCTGCCCTGGAGGGCCGCTCCGCCTCCTGCTCCGCCCTGGAGGGTTCCTAAACCCCTTGCTCCGCCTTCGGCTCCGCCCTGGAGGGCTTCTACGCTTCCTGCTCTGCCCCGGAGGGTCGCTAAGCCTCCTGCTCCGCCCTGGAGGGCTCCTAAGACTCTTGCTCCACCTCAAAGGACTGCTCTGCCTCCAGCCCTGCCCTGGAGGGCTCCTGAATCTCCTGCCCTGCTCTGGAGGGCCTTTGCCCAACCTGTTCTGCCTCAGTCTCCTGGCCCCCCCACCGCTCCCCTGGACTGTTTCCTCCTGTTGTTTTTTGGAGCGTCTGGAAGCCGCTCCTTGGGGGGGGGCTATGTCACGCCAGGCCAGCAGAGGGAGCCCTTACCCCCACTGACTGTTGCTGCTCCCTCTGCTGCCTCTATGGTTACTTCCTGTTTATCAGACATAAAAGCCAGCTCATCACACACACACATCGCGAAGTATTGTTTTGCTCCAGCGGACTCTACCAAGCGTTTTCCTTTGCTCTCAGGTTTCCTAGTCTCCTTGTTGTTCCCTAGCCATAGTTCTGTTTTTGTTTTCCCAGTCTTAGTCTTAGTTTTCTAGTTTCTTGTTTTCATTTCATTGTTTCATTTGGACTGCCCACTTGGATTTTGACCCACGCTTGTTTATTGGATTACGCTATTGGATTATCTTCGCTGTTCATGTTTGCTGGTGTTTTCGACCCTGTCTGCCTGTCTACGATCATCAAAATAAAGCCTTGCATTTGGATCCTCACTCTTGGTCGTCCCGTTTGTGACAACCGCCCAGCCCTAGTATGAATACTTAGTTTGTTAACAATAATTAGTACATTAAAGTACAATCATATTAGCAAAATGAATAGGACATTTTGTAGGAAAAAAGGCTTATTGTCTAGTAAACATGTATGAAGAACCTTTTGGATTTCTACTAAAATTACTCGATTTAGCCCATGAAAATTTGCAGAACAGTGGTAAATGCGGCTACAACTTCAGTTGTCATTAAATATTTTTATTAATGTTAAAAAAAAAAAAAAACAACATTAACCCTGTTGGAAAAATGCTGTAGGATTATTGTTCATTATTACTTCATTATACTGTAGCCACTGAATTAACTAATGTTAAATTAGGGGGGATTCAAAATGTTCCACCCAAACTCCAGTTTTCCACTCAAAAGCAAAACAGTGATCTCTATTTTCATGTGATTTAATGGGGCCTTTGCAGACATTTTAAAGGATTAGTTCACTCCATTTTAATTAAATTTTTCTGATAATTTACTCACCCCCATTCTTCAGTAAAAAATAAATTAAGGTTTTTGAAAATAAATAAATAAATAAAAGTGTATATACTTTTTAACCACAAATGCTCATCTTGCACTAGCTCAATACATTACGTAGTCACATTGGAAAGGTCACGTGAAAGTACCGACCCAGTGTTTACAAAGCAAAGAAAGTCAAACGTCTTTTACAAAAAAAGGTAAAACAACAATGTTGGACGATTCTGAAGTTGGAAAAGAAAACTCTACCTTTGATTTTTGAACCGGAGTACACAGACGAAGAACTAGCCATGCATGACCTTTCCAACGTAATTTGCAGAGCTAGTGCAAATTTACTATACATGTTGTATTTATTATTAAAAAAAAATATTTCTTTTAGAAAATGGCCAATCGTTTAGCTAGATAATACCTTTTTTTCCTCGGCTGGGATCATGTGTAGATCCTATTGAAGCTGAATTTTCGACCTTCAACTCATTGATTCAACCCATGGATTACATGGGGGTGAGTAAATTATCTGGAAATTTGAACTCAGGAGTGAACTAATCCTTTAAGGTTGATAATCCACACAAAAGATTGTCAAAATTTCACATCCTATCAGTCTCATACCTCAATGAATACTCACATAAAACTGAGCCATCTTACCCTTAGCCTTCTGACACATGTTTATATATGTATATTTAACCAGAGGAAAGAAAATGGCTCAACAAATACCCCTTGGCGACGTGTTTGATTACCTACAGGGCTTTGCTTCCTCTTTAACAATCTGTAGTAATTTGTGAGTGTAAGAGCAAACATCTGGATGGTCCCATTACAGCTGTATTTAGAGCGGTGAGTGGGAGAAAGAGCCTGTCCAAGCACATCGATTGAAAACACATATTGAAGCCATAGAGCACAACCTCATCCAAAATGCACATCTACCCTGTGACCTCAACATAATTCAGCTCTCTAAACTCAAGTCTTGCACTGCACCTAAGGCTAAAATCACTATTATGAGTGCTAACAATTAAAATTAGGGATTTGACAAATCTCTAACCCAGATCGTAGCTCAAATTGTTGTGGCATATGAGGCCTATACAAAAACATGATGTCAGCAGCTGCTCAGTCTCCATCACTTGTGATTTATGAGCTCATCTTATTCTATCTCCTTGTACATTGGTTTCTTTTTTTGTTTTATAAATCGCTCTCATTCTCCCCCAGGGGCTTTAATGGCTTGATGAGCGTAGGCTGAGTGGGCAGCAATGTGATAGAGCTTTGTGACCTGCTAACAAACAAATACATACACAAACACTCAGTCACACACTGCTTTCACCTCTAGAAGCCTTATCGATCCATCTCTATGAGCAGGGATTGACTAGACACTGTTAGCACTTCTCAACAGCTCACTGTACGTAGCTAAGAACAAAAACACACACTGTTTTCAATGTCCTCTACATGTCCAATACAGACACACATTTATTAAAGAATTGCTAAAAATGGATTCATGCATAAAATAGCCTTTTCAAATAATTACCTAATTTATTTGTTCATTGTTCATCCCACAGTGAAAAATTAACTACATGAGCAACACGTTTCCAAACGGATTCCAAATCAACACACATTAAACATGTGTTCACTCTTTAAACCCATTTCTCACTGAATCAGCTGAAGCCAGAACGGCTACTGACTTTGTCAACATAAGCGAATACAAAGAGAGATAAACAGACCAGAGAGAGAGAGGAGGAAATTGCTACTGAGGCCAAGTGCATTGCGCCGCAAGCCTGTAAATCACCAGATTATAGCTTTTATGAGCACCGCTCGCGTGAAAATAATTGCTAATGTTCGAAGAGTAACCAATGGAAATCGAGGTAATGGAGCAGTTTATAAATTCTGATTGCTATACATGGAAGACTTCCAGCCCATCTACTTTGTTATTTACAGCCTATAATAAAAAATACTTAGAACTGCACAATGAGTGCATGGCTGTTACAATCAATAAAAAAAAAATCTGCCGTAGCTTAGTTTCTGTTCTGTTATTTTTAGCCAGGCCGCAGGAGAATCTGCCTCTAAGTTGTAAATTAAAGGTCAGTGTGAGTGAACAAAAAAAAAACCCTGTGCTTTGTTTTAGTGAGAGAGAAAGCATGTTTTTACATCATTAGGAAATTATTTAAAGAGAAGAAAGACTGAACAGAGGTTAAACTAATAATTGCCTGCAGGATGCATGAGCGACTTCTCTGTGTGTGTAAGAGACAAACGGATGTCAACATATACAGAAACACGCAAACACCACAAAATGGTTGTTTTCAATAAAACTCCGGTTTCCTACTGCCCTAGTTGGAGTGCGTTGGTCTTGCTCAGTAGTTTATGCACAATTTCTCACACTCATCTCAGAGATCATGGTGTTCATAACAAGCTTTTCTCGGTCTCAAAGTGTGTCATAGCCCACACAGATAACACGCTGCTTTTCACTCGGAGGTGAAAACACCTCCTCAGTATTTAAATCATCTGTGGTTTAAAAAGAGAGAAGCACAACAGTGTCAGGGTGATGTGGAGGATGTGTTTGTGTGTGTGAGACGGTGAGAGAGAAAGAGAGAAACAGAGAAAGGGAAGTGGGATCATTAGAGCTGTGCGGAAGGCTGCTGTGCAAGTGTGTATAAAATGAACAGAGGCACCAACAAAGGAAGAAAATATAAAAAAGGTGATATGTAAAAAGCCTGCATGCGGCTAAAACCAGCTATGGGGACTAATGGTTAGTCAATGTTTAATTTAGCTCATCCGTTGCAGTGCATTCTTATTTTTACAGTACTTAATGGTTTATAAACACACAAACACACACACATACATAAAAAGCATCACAGTTTCCACTAAAACATTAAGCATCACAGCTGTTTCCAGTATTGATAATAAAAAGTGACACTGAAGACTGGAGTAATGGTTGCTGAAAATTCTGACATTTAAAAATATTAAAACAGGAAAGACTTACGGTGGTGTAAAAAAGTGTTGGCCCCCTTACTGATTTTTTTTTATTTTTTTTACATGTTTGTCACACTTTAATGTTTCAGATCATCAAACAAATTTAAATATTAATCAAAGATAACACAAGTAAACACAACATGCAATTTTTGAATGAAGCTTTTTTTTATTATGAAGGGAAAACAAAATCCAAACCCACATGGCCCTGTGTGAAAAAGTGTTTGCCCCCTAAACTTAATAACTGGTTGGGCCACCCTTAGCAGCAACAACTGCCATCAAGCATTTGCGATAACTTGCAATGAGTCTGTTACAGCGCTGTGCAGGAATTTTGGCCCACTCATCTTGGCAGAATTGTTGTAATTCAGCCACATTGGAGGGTTTTCAAGCATGAACCGCCTTTTTAAGGTCATGCCACAGCATCTCAATAGGATTCAGTTCAGGACTTTGACTAGGCCACTCCAAAGTTTTTATTTTGTTTTTCTTCAGCAATTCAGAGGTGGATTTACTGGTGTGTTTTGGATCATTGTCCATTGTCGCTTCTCGTCAGTCCACAGAGTATTTTCCCAAAAGTCTTGGGGATCATCAAGATGTGTTCTGGCAAAATTGAGACGAGCCTTTATGTTCTTTTTGCTCAGCAGCGGTTTTCATCTTGGAACTCTGCCATGCAGGCCATTTTTGCGTATAGAAAGCTTGAAATATCTACTTTTAAATGAAGTCACGTCGAAAACAAATATTCTCAGATAAAGTAATTCATATGATACCAATGGGAGCTCCAGTTTTTCCCAGCTAAACTTTAATGTAATCACGCCCATGAGCGGCTCTGCTTTTCAAATTTTAAACATCCACATGAGACGCGTGGACATGTAGGTAAACGCCCACATCACCTCAGTACACAAACGTGAACATTCATCAAGATCATCTCGGCTACTTTTTGTTTCTGGAAGCGCTGAGAGGAATAAAGGTCATTGAGTCAAATTTTTATATGCGTGTTTTAGTTTTTCCGTATCGTCATCCATCCCTATTAAAATGCTTGCTACAGATGTGAACATGCAGAAAATAGAACCTAATCCAATTTTTTCATGACAGACTAAAGTTTTAGATGCAGTTTAAGATGCGAAAATTTCGGACTGATCTTTAATGACCTTAAGCTAAAATTGACCTTAGAAAAAGAACGCAACGCAAAAATTATAGTAACGGCGCATTTTATTGTCAGTAACGGTAACAGCGTTGTAACGGAGGAAGGAGTTATTCATTTGATTACTCGTTACTGAAAAAGTAATGCCGTTAGTAACGCCGTTTATTTATGACGCCATTATTCCCATCACTGATTATATATAATTGTATTATACATATTTTTAAATAAACTTTGCATGAATTATCCTTTTCTCTCTATTTTACTCATGCAGCATATCACAATATAAATCTGACCTATTTTTTACCACAGAGGAAAACGTGCACTAATCTACACTAGTTTAATGTTGCTGTGGGACAATGTGAGAGACATGTCGAAAACAAATATTCTAAAGTAAGATAAAGTAATTTGTATGATACTAATGCCAGCTCGTTTTCTCATATAAACTCAACTCTAGTGTAATTGTATTATACATATTTTTACATGAACTTTGCATGCATTATGCATGTCTCTTTCTTTCACTCATGCAGCATATCACTATATAAATCTGAGCTATTTTTTTACCACACAGGAAAACAAATGCTAAAAACCAGTCAAGGTGTGCAAAAATAGGGCACGCCCACATAATGTCACACACGCACAGACAAAAAAAAAAAGCTTTTATAGCCACCATCGCCTCATTTTGCAGTTCCAAGAAAAGATTTCAGTTTGAATCAATATTTTCCTTTGAGGGAGGATGAGGTATATCAGTAGTTGACAGACCTTTAACTTTACTTAATCCTGACAAAAGGTTATAAGTGTCAAAATCACTATTGTGGGTTGATTTGATACATATACACAAGTCATTGTCGCACCACAGTGCTGCTTCACCTCTCTATTAACACTCCGCATGCACATATACACTTCAATCCACTTCTCGTTTTCTCACTAGACAAGTAGCGTGCCTGCTAATGTGTGGTTGTGACCCATCTTCCTCCCCTTTACTTTTTTATTTTCTCTGCGTTGTTCTCCATCTTTTGTTTTTTCGCTCAGCACATTGCGTGTGAACTTTACCCATGCTGGTGTGGGTTTAACTGCCCCTGAGATGAAATGCGTGAGAGAGCGCGTTCACCAAACCTCAGAAGACGATAAGAAGTGTAAAAGCGTGAGAGACGGTGTTTATATGTGGTGTAGCATTTGTGGCATCCTACATCTCATGGACTAGTATGAGCCCAACAGAACTAACAAACAAGACAAAGCAAGAGGTGCCATGTAGGGCACAGAATGTGTATTTTTAGCTTCCACACTCTTCTGACAGCCCTCGATACATTCACACGCATCAAAAGCAATGACAGTGGTGGCAATATGTGCAAAATCCAATTTGTCACCTACACCTACACCTACACAGAGAGAGGTGCACAGCTGCTGGAACCGTAAACCTCTGCTTATCAGCCATACTGTAATACTGAAAGAGAGAGGAAAAAGAACGTAACTCTAAACAGAAGAATTAAAGACTGATAATGCACAATGAGAGAAAATACACTGTGTATATGCCCTCAGTTGCCATGACAACACAAAGCAGCAGATCATTTTGTGTGGACAAGTCAAAGGCAACAAAGACAGCGGGAAAGACATGAAAGGGAAAGGAGAACTCATAACAATTTCAACAACACATGCAGACTGCAGCTTGTAAGAAAGAACATCAATAATTCAAGCAGCTGGTGTGATGGAGTGAAAAGAAAACTAACTGCATAATCACATCACACCGGCACAGTTTACACATCAAGCTGCAAACACGTTTATGATTGTTGCACCCCGAAATCAGCCACTGTTGAGTTCAGAATAAAAGGAGTTATGGGTTAAGTGAGTTATGGGAGATTTGGGTTATGAGTTAAGTGTGGTAAAGTGCGAGAATGTTGCAAAAGCACACAACAGAGAAGAAGAAAAGCTTGCAGAGGAGACAGCATGTGGTTTCTGGTCTGTGAGGTTTCACAAGAGCAAACGTCTCTCTTGCTCACTCAGCACTTATAGATCATTGCACCAAACCGCAGCTGAACCTGTGAGATAACCTTCACACAAACACACTCGCACAAACTCTGGAGGAGAAAAACAACCTTGCAAATAAACTTGTGGCTGTACCATGCTACATGACAAGATGATAATTTGTGAGAAAGAGAAGAAAGATGAGACGAGCGAGTGAGAACTCGTGTTTTTGTTGCTTTGACCAAGATAGGTGTGCGAGACAAGAGTGTGTGCGCGTCTGTGGTGAAAGTAAGTTGCTTTCACAAGGGGAACTGGTTTTGGTAGCCTCATTATTTCTGCCGACATGATGATTCTCACAACCACATCTGCTTTCTTATAGAGCAACAACAGCACTGACGCAACCAAGGCCGGGAAATAAAAAGCACAACACAACAGCGTTTCAGATATGTTGTGATGACGCCGAATCTGTTATTTTGAGTTCCAAAAAAAACCCAAAACACACAATGTGATTCTATTTTAGATGCTAATCTATCTAAAGATAGCAAAATTGGTGGATGGGTTTACATTAACAGTGTCACTTGGTTTGGCACCATGTCAGAATGAGTCAGATGATGCTAAAAATACTGTATGATCAAATGATTAAAGGTTACAGTTCACAGTCTTACAATATATTACAATTGATACTGTTGTCTGAAGACATTTTTATAGAGCTGTTCAGTCAGGATGTCAATTTGTAGGCCAACCTGGAAGGCTAATTCACCATGGGTTCTCTTGGGAATTTCCTTTGGGGTTTTGGAAAGCTGGTTTTTGGATTTATGAGTAAAATATGGTCTGTGGTTAACGTTACTTTGACATTTTGTTCTACGACATAAATTATGCACAGTCAGACCTCAAACATGAAGTCATTGTGTGTGTGTTTTTCAATGTAAACTCTTATATAAGAACAGCATCCGTTGTAAAATCAAGCATGCAAACTCATGCACTTGGGGTAGTAGTAGTCTCACACAGGAACTTATGTCATACTTATCCTTATCAACCATAAAACTTTGCCCTTATGATAACCACCAAGCAATTAACAGCTATATTAAAATCATAAAGCTAAAGAAACAGTTGAGATTAAGTAACGATGAGTCGACTAAGAAAAGTCAAATCAAAACATTTGTGGATTTAAAAACGTTCTAATGTGCATCTGCTAAATTTAACAACACACTCAATACATGTCCCTTGAAATATGGTTGTAAACAGTTCTGATTAAAAAAATAATAATTAAAAAGCTGTAGTGCTTTTCCATACCATCACAACTATGGATGCAATGTGTTATCAATATTGTGGTATTGCGATAGTAAAACCATCTTGATATTGTCATGGTCACATGAAGATATGAAACAATAGGTCTTCTAGGCGAAAAAGGTGTAGTTTTTAAAACATATTTAAACTTCTTATTCTAACATAAAAGGTCTTGAAAGTTGTGTTTTCAGCCAATAAGCTTTAACACAGTATCTGATAAAATGATCTAAACCCGAAAACTATCAAGTCTGTTTTCGCTGCACGTTTCCAAGCAAAGTGCACACTTCGTTCAGGCGTTCAGCTCGTGATCCGTGGTTTTCCATGTCTCAAAACGGCTCAGTTCACAGTGAATGCAGTGAGCTTGTTTATTGCACACATTTGGAAACGCAACGGCCACCAGTTACACTTAATTTTGTGGCAGATAATTACAACATTTCACTAGATTTGTAGATTTGCCTGTTTTCACTGAAGCTGAAGTTTTCCGTCAAAATAAAAGCTCTACTGCCGTTTCTGTCAAACTAAAAGCGCAGTACAAGTTCAGGTTTAAATGATTAACATTACTGCAGTCCAAATTCAAAATATCTCTTTCAAGTGTAGAAATCAGGAAAACATTGTAACTTTTGTAATTTCCCTACTGTAGTGTAAACCCAAAAATATATACCTATGAAATATTGATTTACATTTATTTTACAGTGCAACTGTGTTACAATACATGGCTATTATTGCCATAGGAATAACAATAATATAAAAACTGTTGTTATTATTATTATATTCTACTTTGTCTGACTTCCAGCGTAACACACCAGCGTAAATGTAATTTAGACTGAGACAGTATACCACAGATCAAAAAAAAAAGGGTTAAGTCCCCTTTAAAGTTCAGGTACAAGTCAATTCACTGACTTTTTTCTGACTTAGGTTTTCTTAGTTAAGAACATGGGTTGGAGCTACTAATTTTGAAGTCTCAAAGCGCATTAGATAGAATATTCGAACTTTAAAATGTAGAATTTTTTTTTCTCAAGCCTTTGTCTTTTTTTTAACATTGCAATAATATTGAATCATAGACTTATGTTGTGACATTATCGTATCGTGAGATTTTGATATATCGTTACATCCCTAATCACAACATAAAGTGATGGAAAATCTTACGTGCTAGTTAATGTGAGGCCCTCTCTAGCATCACTGTATAGTGACAAGTATGAAAGCGAAAGAAAAAAGCAGTCAGCTGTGGTCGCATGTGGTGCTATTTTTATTTTTCTTTGGAAACTTCACAACTATGACACCTTGTACCACCAGCAAGCATAAAATATAAATTATTTAAAAAAATAAATTAAACAATTCTGACTTGACTGTTCTGTAAACTGAAAGCTAATTTGTTATAACTACCTAAAATATTTATGAACACTTTATAGCATATGATGAGTTTCACAGGTTATGGGTTTTAAAATGGGTTTTTAAATCACTTTTTTTTACAAAATGCAACACAATTATACAACAATACACCTGATGAAGTTACACAGTGACCACTGTGCACTGTAAAAAAAAAACAATTTGTTGAGTCAACTTAAAATAATTTGTTACCCTGCTGCCTTCAAATTTTAAGTTTAGTCACCTTTAAATGTTAAGTTGTACTAAGTGACAGCTTAGATATTTGGTTGTTAAACTTAAAAGCTGGGTAAGTTACCCAGCTGGCTTAGATATTTGAGTTGATTTAACATTAAGTTGTCGCTTAGTACAACTTAACATTTAAAGCTGACTAAACTTGTTTGAGTTGACATAATTTAACATTTTAAGGACAGGTAACAAATTATTTTAAGTTGACTCAACAAACTGTTTTTTACACAGCTTTGTTCACAAGCTTAAATTTGCAACAGATTTGGACAGTTTCCACATCAATCTACACTCCATACACTATAATGGCACTACACTTCGAGTAAAGTTAATCTGTGGCAAATTCAACTGAATGGGTATGATTTGGAAAAGCATACATGACTTCTTAAAAGGTCTAACAGGTGAAAATGCATATCAGAGCAAAAACCAAGCCCTGAGGTAAAAAAATAAAACTGCCTGTAGAGCTCAGAGACAGGATTGCATCAAGCCACACACCTGTGGAAGAGTTCAGAAAAATTCTGCTGCATTGAAGGTTCACTGAAGCATGTAGTCCCCATTACCCTAAATGGAAGAAGTTTGAAACAACCAAGACTCCTCCTAGAGAAACTGAGCAATAATGTAGAAAGACCTTGGCTTGAGTGGTGACCAAGAACCTGATGGTCACTTTAGTTGAGCTGCATGATCATATGCATTGCAGATGAGAGAAACTGAAGGACAAACTGAAATTTGTTACAACTACCCTAAATATTTATGAACACTTTATGGTTTCACAACAACTTTTTGAGTTTTAAAATGTAAAGCATTTGACATAAATCACTTATTCTGTACACACACTTTTTCACAAAATACAACACAGTTATACTTGATGAAGTTACCCAGTGACCATTGTGTTTTGTTAACGTGAGCGCAAATTAAATTCTGATTGGGTAATGGAGATGTCAAAGGATTATTGCACATTTCAGTCAAATAATCTCCCCACCCGTACTAAAACGTGTAGAAAAAAACTTGCATTTGACTTTTAGTTAATTGCTATTGGCGAAACATGCTTGCACATTCCCCCTCATTAATGTCTAAGGCTAAAATCACATTGTTCATAATGATAATTATATGACCTAATCAACTCATGCACACATATTCCTGACATTTTAATATAATGTCAAGTCTCTAAGCTTCGATGAAGACGCTTACTTCATGTTCGCTCTTGTCTGCCTCTGTGTTTTACAAATGAGCACTGACTTGCGGAGCTGATGTAAAAGCATGAAAGAGAATGTGACGATACCGACGAGAAGAGAGAAAGAGTAAGATTGAAACTGCTCCATGATGAAATTTGTTGTAGACTAGCAGCAAGGGGGCCCAATTTCCATTGCGGAGCGAGTGTAGGATGAATCAGGGAGTGTAGCCCAGAGTGGTTGTCTCTCCCTAGGGTTGACATCCACACCTGCAGGGGCCTCAGCTGTGAGCTCCATCCTGCTGCTGTAGCCTAATCTCTTTAATCCTGAATTATCCCAGCAGCCATCCACTCACTCCATCCGCACTTAATCCCCCCTAATCCCACCAACTCCACACTCACTCAGCCGCAGACACACCGCTATCCTTATCACTAGCAGGGAATGAGAATGTGTGTCAACAGCTTCTCTGATGCCTTGTATTATCAAATAGTACATGTATGCTTCTCAAAAACAGTGTTGGGGGATCTGACTGGAGGAGTGATTGTATTTCAGATAAATTCAGCATCTTTCTAACTAATTATCTGATATGCATTAGAGTTAATCGTGAGGGTTTTTTGTGACCCTCTGCTGGTTACAAGGATATGCCAGTAGGTGGCAACAAGTGACTTTCCTTATAAGTGAATCACTGATTCAATCACTGAATCGATTAATTAAAAAACATGAATTCAGGAACAAAACAAGTGACTGTCATGTGTCAGTCATTAGCCCCTTTCACACAGTAATACCAGTAAACTGACGCAAAATTACCAGTACGACTTTACCAGTCAATACAAAAATGTTCCTTTTTTTAACCGGTAAAACACCTTTCACACATCACTTTCAAAATACTGGTAAATTCTGTGGCATCATTAAACAGAAATTACGTCTAAACAGCTGCACCTTGTTGTGTTTGTAAACATGGAAGGGTAAACGCGGTCAGTGGTTTTGTTGATGTTTTCACTTTTGTGTCAAACTTTCACATTTATGCAGCTGCTTTTGGCCCAGAGACATTGTATTAGATGACTTTAAACATTTCTTTGACTCACACATGTTCATACTGGTAATTTCGTTCTGCGTTCACACAGAGCACATTACCAGTAATTTACTAATAATGTTACGACTTCTCATATCGGTTAATTGCCTAAACTAATTTACTGGTATTTTTGAAAAGGTCCAGTTCACACATGATCTGTTATTGCTAATTTATCAGTAATTTATCAGAAAAGACTGTATGTGTGAAAGAGGCTATCGAATCATGATTTGTTCAAAAACACCTATTCTTTCAATAAAGCTACTGTGTAGCTTGCTTTTTAATTTTGTCTCTAAAGCATAAACTACTCAATAGTAACTTCTTACTTCTTGAACGGTTCTTTAAAACCAATGTCATACTCACAAATGTTATTTTGTTCCCTCACTCAATTCAGGATCCATCTCTTGCTCTGCTTTTTGTCTGCTTCCATGCTTCTGCACCATTCGTCACCTTATCCTTTTCTCTTTTTTCTTGTCACTGTCTGAGTTCTCAATAGGACGCCAGCAAGAGAAGAAAAAAGGACAAGGTGAGAGACAGATCAGTGCCAATTTGTGTCATATATTAACAGGATGGAGCAAGATCTTCACCTTTCTTATTCTCACTGTATCTATCTCTTTCTGTTGGGAATGACAGGTCATTATGTTTTTACTTCTTGAAACTGCTGAGTGGAGTGTGACAAAGCTGCACTTACTTTGTGCCCAGAACTTACTGTAAAACTAGAAATCAAATGTTTCTTACCCTTTACCGTATAAGAAAAATTTTTAAATATAGTACATGCTTAGGGACATTGCTTAGGAAATCCCAAGCTGCTTTCTCTATTGTAAATGTGCAAAAAAAAAAAAAAAAAAAAATCTTGATTACACCATGAACAAAATAACCCTAAATGCAGTTATTTTACTGCAATGCAAGTTACAACTATTCATTCATTATTGTTGTTTTGACATTGACATTCTATCCCCTGTACCCCTTTGTCATTGTCATCATCACATCTTGGTTGACGAGAAAAACTACTCTTAGTAATTAGGTGATTAATTACTAAAGTGACCCAGTGTGAACTGGAGCACCACAAATGCATAATGGGACATGCTGTTTATTCATACTAGGCGTTACTGTCCTCTAATGGTCTGTTTTATAATAGAGCCGCTATCAGCTAAAAACCTGCTGCTGAGTTTATTCAACTACTTTCTAAACAGACAGTGTTATCAATGGAAAGTGTTTAGTTTGAATGTGTATAGAAAATATTAGATCTGTTATACAGAATCTAATTCTATTTTTACATTGTTCATTTTGGCCCTCATTGTTTCGAAGTGTGAAAAACATGACATCTGACACAATCTATGCCTGTTTCAGGCTTTAATGTTCAGACAACAAAGCTCTGTGTAATTTTTTTTCCCTTTCAGACAGATTGTGATGTTCTGCAGTCACGATCCTATAGCTTCATATAAAGGTCTCTATGATCATATATAAAATGTTAGCACAAGAATCAATAACACCAGATGCTGAAGGGGTTGATCTCTTTCTCGTTCCTCTCCCAGTTAAATGAAATGTCAATCTGCGCTTAAAGAAAGAAAAAAAGATCATCAAGTGAATAAGGATATTTAAAGGGACAGCGCACCCTTTGTGATAATTGTGTCATTTACTCATTCGCTCATGACTGTATAAGGTCTTTTGTATGTGGAAGACAAAAGATATTTTGGAAAAATGTCTTTGTCCAATGTTGTTTTGGACCACATGGACTAAAATTATTTTCACAGAAATGACTAATATGTACTTTTAAAGTATTAATATGCACCTTTGAGGTTCGAATATGTACCATTAAGGAGTGAACAAGGTAAAAAGATATGCATTTCAGATTTTGTACCTTAGGGTACCGCCTCAGCGACAGCTTTGTACCTTTCTTTCTTTGCAGCTTTTTTCTGCCAGCTGAACCACCTGTCAGAGACTGGTTCTCTTCACTCCTGCCCTTCTGCTCACTTTCAATGTGAGTGTATTAGAATGAAGAACTCAGTTCACGTGATTCTCGCCCACCACAGCAACACAATCTGCTGCGCTCTAAATGATCTGAGGACTATCAACATTTAGTGTGAGTCACACTCTACTATTTTCAGAGGCAACAGATCAACACTGATAGAGCTCTTTAACGCTTCTGAGAGAAGAGCGATTAAGATCTGGCCTGGTTGACGCAGTGGAGTGGCACTCTCATCAAGCTGTTTCTGTTGATTGTGTAGGCACACATTCGCTGGCTGCATGTTGATACAGGAAATAAGAGGCAGAAGTTCCTGTGAAAGGCGAACAAACACATGTTCCTGCCATTCAGAAGCCAACTTTCAGTAAACTAATATTTGGTGCAAATGTCAACGTGTAGGTTGAGAAAGGAGGGCAAAATTGTGGAAACTCTCAGTTACCTTGAACCTGTCGCTGTGATGCCACATCTAAATAGATGCATTCATAATTCAACAAGAATTTCATGCATAAATATCACAGGTTGCCAAGTCATTTATTGCCTCCCCAGGGCCTCACCTGTTAGCGTATATAGGAATTATAAATTCATAACACTGGATAATGCAGGCAGTTTGTTTATAGCATCATCCATTTTCTGCTGCTATTTATCTGAATCCATCCAAGCTGTTTACTTTACCTTAAGGGTTCAGGAACATTGGGAACAAATGAGCAAATGAGTCCATTTCCTTGTGCACGCGTATGACTGAACTACACAACATAAGGACAACATAATATTAATCCATCCATTCTTCCATCCATCCATGTATCAATCCATCGACCTTAATGAAATGCAGTATTTTTGCATCTAGACGGAGAAGTTTTGAAACACAATGAGGTGTGACGGTTCTCCCACAGTGCTCTGAGGAGAAAACGTCAGACTTCCAACAGCCATTTATCTTTATTACTTAGATATCTCCTTTCCAGTACACCTCACAATACGTCCTCCAACAGGTTTTAAAGCGTTTCGCTTGAATTTGACAAAATAAGCTTGACAACAGAATGTATTAGACATCTCAATGGTAGCAAGCCTGGAAACCAGCCTAGAATAAATGTGTGCTTAGCTCAGGTCTCTGCTCTTGTCCCTGATCAACCCATAGTTTACAGAAATGAAAAAAAATAGGACAGATTCATCCAGTAAATTAGAGTATTATGACAAGTCTGAAGAAGAAATGAATGTAGGGGTGTGTGATAATGACAAAAAAAATATATATCTCAATATTTTCCGGAATTTTGTCCATAACGATACTTAGATGACATTTTGCTGAGTGTGTTGTTGTGCTGGTATTTTGCCAGGTTTTGGACTGCTGTGAACAGCTGACTCTCAAAGCTTTTGATATTCTTCATATCAGGGATAGTGAGTTTGCAGGAGTAACAGAAATGATTTATTTTTAACCTTTATGGGAATTTTTAACCAAATCAAATGTATGCATCATTTTTTGCGTCAAATTCTTTAAATTGAATCAATAAATTCAAATAGTAAGACACTGTAGGGCTGTTATCAGTCAAATGAAATCAGTATCAACAAAATTTGTGTTTGCAATACAGAGGTGGCAAAGAATCTTCATCGGAAGTGGCATTTAGATTTATTTACACAGACTGTTTAATGCAGGGCACTAATGCAGTTTAATTGCAGATATAAATGCATAATGTTTAGATATTAAAAAAATCAAATACTGATATTTGAAATTATTTGGGGGAAAGTAAAATATAAAATATATTATATTTAAATATAAACCTAAAATCAGCAGTAGTGGGTGGTAAATCATGCATGAGTGAGTCACTCATTCATTCATTCAACCAATTTGTTCAAACAGCTGATTGATTCAGTAACGAAACACCATTGTGTGTTGCTCAGAGACGCAAAATAGTTACGCTGCGGTTTTGTTTGGAGCTATTTTCTACATCCAAACACGGGGGGGGGGGGGGGATAAGAACTGTTGTGTCTAGGGCTGTCACTAAAGACTATTTGGGTAACTGAGTAATCGATAATTGGTAATTATTCTGACAATTAATCGAGTAAACAGATAGTTATAATATTTTTTTTGAGGTAACAGAAATAGACCTAAGCAAACAATAGCCTTTAAAATTACTTACTGCAGAGAGCGCCAACCAGAGATGTTCTCAAGTCTTTAACTCGGAGTCCAAGTCAAGTCTGAAATCTTTGTCGCTGGAGTCTGAGTCAAGTCTCGCGTCTTTGAGTCCGAGTCGAGTCCCATTCAGAATCCTTATGTATTGAAATTTTCCTATTTACAAAGCTGTTTTATAGGCCATAGACAAAATATATGATCTATGATCTGCAGGGTTTTGCTCCTAAAAATCTATACTTTTTAATGTCAAACTGCATATAGTTTAAACAACAATTACAGTATTATCACAGATGATGTATATCGCACACCCCTAAATGAAAGAAACAGATCATTTGAATGATAAGCACATTAATGAGTTTCATCAGAGTCTAAGAGGTCACTCCGAATACTGATCTGAGGTCAGCCTTACAGTGTGTCCTGCTATCTCAGATTAGCTCTTCATCTGATCCTGTTACAGCACACATCCTCCCCAGAGCAAGAAACATAAGTGTGGATGGATAACTCAACACTTCAGCAAGATTGATCTATAATTACAGAAGAGTGCAAATGCCAGACCGAACTGATCTCCCTTCTGTCCGCACTGTAATTAAGATTAAAAATTATACCAATCACTTCAGCTTAAAGCCTGTGATCTGACAGGACGCCAGGGGCATGTGCTCAGTAGTGTTATCTTTACTTCCAATACAGAGGCTCTTTACTGAGCTTTACCAAATAATACAGGCATCCGTTTTCTATTTGTCTTGCAGATTGGACCACTGGTGTGCTACTTTCATTTTCAGCAGCCAGATGTTAATGATTAAATGGGGAAAAAAGACACGTAACATTAAATTAGGCAAACACTGCAACCAAACTGCGGTAAACAAGAGAGGACTCATTGAGTTTTATGAGTGGTTATAATGTTTATGCAATTTAGCAACGCTGTGCTCCGTGTCACGTTAGTGTAAGAGTTATTCATTAAAGGCGACAGCCTGTTTTATGTTTCACAAAGCATCAGCACTCCTAAAAAGGTCATTTTGCAATGTTTTAAGGTGCTTCACAAATGAATAACTTTTATGGGACTCTGCTGAGAGGGCCAGGATATGAATGTGTTGTGCACACAGCACATTAGTGGAGATACAAAGTGAGTTTGATTAAGGGGGCGATTTTGCTGCTCCCTAATGAGAGGTAATAAGAATTACAACAACCTTTCCGAACATTAGCTCAAAGGGCAATAAGCTCATTTGGCAACTCCGCCACACACATCAGTCAAATTAATATTAAAAGAGTCTTGCGTAAATGTAATTCTGTCTTTAGAAACGCAACTAGCAGGGACCTGAGCTAGGGGAAATATTTCCTCCAGTTTGGTCACAGTGATGTGAAGTTATATGTTACACAACGTCTTATACACTAAACTGAAATAAATATGCCTGCACTATGCATTAGCACTAAATATTTCTGGTTTATAAGTCAAAATATGTTTAATGCATTGCCTTAGCTCAGCTAAGCCAATATATTGCTCCCAAAAGTAGTGTGCTATAGGGCCATGTGGAGCATTTGGTACAATGACTAAAGGGATTCAAATGTCAAGGGCACTGTAATCTTGCTATCTGTCTATTGCTGAAGAAACAGTATTGAATAACAACTTGACATTTCTCCATACTGAGCTAGAACACATATGTCCTCTGATCCCATGAGGTGTGTGAAACTGGAAGAGTTACAGGAGATCTGTCCCTCCAGACCCAACCAACAGCCTGACATTCAGCTTTCTGAAGAAATAAATGTAGTAGCAGCTAACAGACTGCACCGAAATAAGCGTAAAGGACTGTTTGAACGAAACACAGCGAGGTAGATTCTAATGCTGCTGTGAATTAATTTAACAAGCCATTTACACTCAAGATAAAAAAGCACTTCCTATATAAAACATGTTGTTTTTTAAGCTGTTTTAACAGTGCAGTGCTGGCGCTTGCGCTCTCCATCCACATGAATGAGCTGTAAAACTCTGACTGCAGGCCACTCTCTTAATTGGTCCGCCTATTATGTTTTTGAACAAGCCCTTGAAGATTTGTTGAAGTTAATATTTTATAGCCAACATTCTGCAAACTCCAACCAACTCTTGAATTAATGAGTTGAGACAAGAAACCAAAGACTTGCCAACAGCAGCTACTGGCTGAAAAGCATTAAAGAGAGCTACATCAGCAAGATACTGCCAATTTAGAAATGGAGGAGGAGAGATGGAGACACAGAGAGATGGTGTGTGCGCTTACAGGCAGAAGAGAGAAAGAAAAGTGTCAAGAGAAAAAGCTTCTTTTTTCATTCCACTTAGTTCTTTCCACTTCTTAGTATGTTAGTGAGCATATAAATGTGGTCAATGAGACTGTAGTGCTCACTGTTCCATTTAAAACTAATCCTTTCATGTGCTTCACAGTTTAACTGACACTTTGATCTATAGTGACTTACAGCATACTTATTTATATGGACAGCCCCCCTAGAGCAAGCTAGAACTAAGTGTCTTGCACAAATGCACATAGTGGTGATGGAGTGCCCCTTACAGGGTTCACACCTGGACCTTTCACATCCACAGACTCAAAGCCCTAAAAATCAAGTAAAAATACCATTAGGTTTAATCAAATGGATCCTAACACTATCAGAAAAGATCACAAAATCACTGTCCTACTCTTTGTTTTGTTTTGAACTTTTCCCAAATAATGTATATGCAACTTTAAAGGGATAGTTCACTCAAAAATGAAAATTCTGTCAGTAATTATTCACCCTCATGTCGTTCCAAACCCATAAAACCAAATTAAGATATTTTTGATGAAATCTAAGAGCTGTCTGACCCTCCATAGACAGCAAGGCAACTACCATGTTCAAGGTCCAGAAAGGTAGTAAGGACATCGATAAAATAATCCATGTGACATCAGTGGTTCGACTGTAATGTTACGTAAAAATAAAGACTTTATTTAACAATTTCTTCTCTTTCCTGTCTTCGACACACATTCACAACAGTACCATGACACATGTGTAAGGCAAGGTTGAATCACTAACGTCCTTAATGTCCTTACTATGTTTCTGGGCCTTGACCGTGGTAATTACATTGCTGTCTATGCAGGATCAGAAAGCTCTCGGGTTTCATCAAAAATTTCTTAATTTGTGTTCCAAAGATGAACGAAGGTCTTACAGGTTTGGAACAACATGAAGGTGAGTAATTAATGACAGAATTTTCATTTCTGAGTCAACTATCCATTTAAGGAAATTCATTTTCAATGCATCAGTCTCACTTAAGGGTATCAAAAGAAAATATTTAATCATAGCGATTTATTCATCCAAGGGAGAAAAAACATGACAAATCAGAGTCAATCCTATATCCTAAACTTAGTGAAGTAAATGCATCCATATACTACAATTTAAAAGTCATTTTTGAAATGCTTTTGAAAAAAGTTTCTAAAGCTCACTAAGGCTGCATTTACTTAATCAAAAATAGAGTAAAATGTATAAATATTATTGTAATTTAAAATAGCGGTATTCTTTTTTAAAGGGGTCATCGGATTCATATGATTCTTTAGGGTCTTAATTAAAAGTCTCTAATATACCTTGGTTAAAAATTCTCAATAGTAGTGTAAAAAAACACCCTTTTACCTTGTCAAAATCAGCTCTGCAAAATATTAGCTCATTTACACATGGGCCCTTTAAATGCAAATGAGCTCTGCTTGCCCTGCCCCTCTCTGCTGAGGGATTACAAGCTGTAATGTTTACTTTAGCCGCGTTTATCTGCGAAACTTGCCAACAAGCACATTATTAAGAAAGGCCATTTGCAATGATCCATAAAAAACCCTTCTACTCACTTCTGCTGTGGTTGAAGTTGCATTCACACAAACATAGATGCATATGTAAATCGGGATCGGCGCTTTCCTTTTAAAAACGAAAGTAACGTTGTCCTCTGCCACTTAAGCGGCTCAGACTACTGCTATGTTCATGATTACATCCAACAACAGAACACCTCAATCGCTCAATTAGAGTCTTCCTCTGCACCTGAGTCACACAATGGCAATCGTATTCGGACTGTTTCAGCTCGGTGAGGACGGGTCTAAGATAAGACGCTTATTTCAATCAACTGTGTTTCGTCACAACGACAAGAAGCACAATGAGTTGATTTTAAAAAGGGGATTTTACTTTTAAAGATTAAAAAAAATCCACTGAGTGGCTTTTTATCATTGTAGGGTGGTTGTGTACACAAACTGCCAACACACATTAATGTTCAAACAACATGTAAAAGTTAGTTTTGCATCCGATGACCCCTTTAATATGTTTTAAATGTAATTTATTCCTTTAATTCCAAGGCTGACATTACGCCATTCTTCAGTCTCACATGATCCTTCAAAAATAATTCTAATATGCTGATTTGGTGCTTAAAATAATCTTATTATTTTCTTAATTTTCATGGAAACTGTGATACAGGATTCTTCAATGTTCAAATACACACGATGTATACGCATACACTACATAAATTATATTGCAGCTCAAAATATAATACTTAAACAGCTTTATCTAATTGCACTGATCTATCCATAAAGGGAAAGCTCACACTACAGCAATCATCCGAGCTGTCACTCTAAAGGTGCTCCGCATTTCCCTCTGAGACAATCCAAGTGCTCACACTTCACCTTGATTAGTCCACATTGCTGTAATTCAACTTAATATATTTTAATGGTTGATGGCATTTGCTTGGAGAGCAGCATCAACAAGTGTGTAATTATCTCCCTAATTAAGCTGCCAAAACACACGCACTGCCAGAGCACCTCTGAAACAGTGAGTGCTCTGTTCATTAGCATCTCTATAAGCTTATTAATCATCTAACAGGCAATTAGCAAGCCGTTACCATTCATGCCTGCTATGTAAATATATTCCTGGGTTAATTTTTCCCTCTGATAATATAGAAAACATTATGAAAATTAGCTCCGTGACCATATAAATTATCTGTGTTGTTAAAAGCAGAACAATGGTACTGCAAAGATAAGCACAAATAAATTTGTTCTAAGAGAAAAAAGCCTCAACGGTAAGGGGAACGATTAACCTGACAGACGCTGGCTCACCTCAGAGGCCCTTTATGGGCTGTAGTTATGGCTTCTGTTGGACAGATCACGCAGCTTTATCCTTGCAGGAGGTTACAGATGACAGACAGTCCTAAAGCCACTTACTACTGCAAGCCAGCCGGCACTTCTGACACTGAAAATGAAGAAATGAAAACACTCACCCTAAACAACAAGGCATAATGAATCACAACGCAGGGCAACAAAGCTAACGCTCCATTAGTAAATTAAAGCACTGCCCCGAGCTGCTCTTTGAGTCGCATCTTAGTCCTCGTGGAGGACGGGAAATGGAGTGTAAATGGGATTTTCCACTAGATTCAAACCAAATTTCAGCGAGACCCACAAATAACACATACATCATAAATTTCATGCAAGCTCAGCCAGAAGCCCTGGTCCCTTCGGCCTGTGTTGTTAATGTGATGTAGTCACTGAGAGGATATTATGTCAAGCGTTTAAGCGGTCTGTGGTTCAGGGCTCTGAGACAAACCAAGCTGGTGTAGTTGTGGGGAGATGATGTTCCGTGAAGACTAGTAAATCGCTTGTATTTTTATGCCATCGTGGTGTTATCATATTTGTAGAAGTATAGCGTTCAGCAGGGTAGTTCATCATCTAGATGACAGCGAGGGCGACACATGAACTCTGGTTTTTTAATGAAAAAAACATTTAACGCACGACGGACCGCTGACAGACACAGAGGCACGGTGGACTATTTATCAGAGGTTCACAGAACGTTTCGAAGAGGGACGACAGACGTACACACGAACGCCCTTCGATTTGGACGAGAAAGTGGAGTCACTTGCCAGGTGGTTTAGCCATTTCTCTTTCCCAAATGGTGGAAACTCTTTCCCACTCGACTCTGGCAAAAGAGCGGCCACCATGTGCGTCCTAATCAACAGCAATACAAGAGGCTTGTATATCTAAATATGCGTGACTGCACCAAGCTTTATGCGGCCCAGATGTGCCCTCTCCCCCAAACCGAGGTGATGTATGGAGCCTTGGCTTTGGAGAGACACTATGAGGAGCTGATCTGAAAAGCAGCCCACATCTGAAATTTCGAGCGCTGCTCGCCAGACCTACTTAACGTGGTGCGTTTCCAAAGTCTTCAGCGTGGGGAGTTTAACAGCACAGGCTTGCCAAGGACGAACATTACCGCATACATCCCAAGTCCAAACACACATATATCTTCATTTCTTCGCCATCTGATGTGAATTTTCTGCGGAAGGGAAATCTATAGACATGGCCGTTCGATTAGGCTCGTTCCCGTGCGCTCCTTCAGGCTGCTGTTAAGAACAGTCGATGACTGAGGCTCTTTCAATTACAGCTAGTTTCTCTCCTCGCTAATTACTGCCACTTGTGTTGATTTCTTCTCAAAAGGGCCATAATTTCTCTCCTCCTCAACCCCTCACTGCCACCCAATCAATTAACATGAGTAATACTAGGGCTATTAGAGGCCTGCACGCTGCCTCAGGAGGAAGTTTTGCCATCAGCAGGACGAATGATTGCTTAATATAGCAGACAGACTCGGAGGAAAGCTTACCACAGTACAATCCGCTAAAATCAATAGCGGCAGTCAGCCTATATTGTTTCAAACGAGGAGAGCCGAGCTACGATAAAAGCGCTCAATAGGAGCGTCTGGGCCTCTGAGACGCTGAGCAGGCATTAAGCTCCGGTGGCAACAGGGAGACATTACTCTCTTTGGGTGGACACTCAGCACCCTGTCCAATAGCTCAATCCCTGCTGCCGAACACATGCGTGCAGCAAGAGGAAGTGGATCTTTGTGAGGCTCTAGGGATGTCTTCTGCGGTGAGGACAAACATGCTGAGCTGTTGAGTCAGTGTGTTGTGTTTTATCTTGATAAAAATAGGCAGTGGGTTGTTTGGACGGGTGCTTTTAATCAGGTTATCAACACCATCAATGGGCGTTTTGTTCTTCTATCACAAATGAAACATGGACAGTTACAAGAAAGTTTAAAGGTGGCTTTAATTTCCTCTATTTGTTAAGCTATTTTATTACACTGCTTGCTGAAAGACTTGATTCTGATTAATCACTAGCAGCATTCTGTGCTCAAATATGACTCAAATATGACTCTGGACCACAAAAACAGTCATAAGTCTGTAGCAATAACCAAAAATACATGGTATGGGTCTTTTATATTGTTATCTTTTATATGTTGTACATTTTTTACCGTAAATATATCAAAACCTAATTTTTGATTAGTAATATGCATTGCTAAGAACTTCATTTGGACAACTTGACAAGGTGATTTTCTCAATATTTAGATTTTTTGCACCTCAGATTTTAGATTTTCAAATAGTTGTATATCCTAACAAAACATACATCAACAGAAAGCTTATTCAATCAGCTTCCAGAATCGCAATTTCAAAAAAATTACCTTTATGACTGGTTTTGTGGTCCAGGGTCACGTATGAGTATATTCATGACAATTTTAAGTTAAATGTATGAATTACCTTACCCAATTTTTTTTTTCAAGTACAAAATAAAAATCTGACAGTTCTGCTTACTGAAACTTTGAGGCCTGGTTTCACAGACAGGGTCTGGATTAGGCCAAAGTTCAGTTAGAGCATTTAAGTATTTCTTATAAAACATTACTGGTGTCCATCTTGAAACAAAACAAAGGCAGTTGAAACAGCTCAGACTTACATTTTAGTCTGGGACTAGGCTTAAAGGGGTCATCGGATGCCCATTTTCCACAAGTTGATATAATTCTTTAGGGTCTTAATAAGTCTAAACACACTTGTTAAAATTTTCAATGGTAGTGTAAAAAAACACTCTTTTTACCTCAAAATCAGCCCTTTTTAAAGCAAAATATTCTGTTGCATGTTCCTTTAAATGCTAATGAGCTCTGCTCGCCCTGCCCCTCTCTGCCGTGGGATGAGCCGTAATGTTTACTTTAGGCGCATTTAGCTGCGAAACTTGCTAACTAGCACATTATTAAGAAAGTCCATTTGCAAAGATGCATAAAAAACCCTTATACTCACTTCTGCTGTGGGTGAAGCTGTTTACAGTGTATGAGTATGTAACATTTACAAATACATTTCCAAATGTCTGGATACATGCTGAAACAATATTGAGATATTGACAGTAATTAAAATGTTATTTACAGATGTGCCGCTTTAGAAATGTAAAAATCTTTCCCGGCTCCTTTACATAATATTTATATATGAACACCAACCCTACCCGCAACCTAACCACCACCTAACATAAAAAAGTACATAATTTATTATATGGATGGCATATATATTTTCAGCCTCTATCACCACAATATACGAGTACATAAACACATAAACATTCAGAGTCACTTCATGAGGATTTTACCATTTCTTTTGAGAAAACTATCACATCATATACAAACAGAAACTTAAAAGTCTTCACAGCAACCCATCAAAATAAAAGTTTGGTTTAACTTGAAGAAACTGTGACAGAAATATATTACTTAATGTAATGATAGTACTACTAATATTTAATAATAATGATAACAATATTTTTTAAGGAATGTTTACCAGAAAAATTATTTACCAGAAAATTTTAAATTTACAACATAGTATTTTTATGGAAAAAAAAAATTATAATAATAAATTCATTTTTTATTAAAAAAAAAAAAATCTATTAATTAGACATGCTTTGCATTATTAAAAAATTTCAAGAAAATGAATGGAAAATGCAGAATTTGATTTAAAAAAATGAATTTGATTTTTGATTAATATTTTTTAAGTCTAGAAAAATTTAAAGGAAAAAAAATGAATTCGGAAAAAATAAAACGTATGGCAGACCGAAAAGAATTTGTAAATATTTCCAAATCTGTTCATATGTAACATGTACCATGTACTTTTTGATGTATGCCTGTGCTAGAATCACACTTAACACACAAATATGATTTATAATGAGAGCATAGATATTCCTCAATTACATTACTGCTTTACATCAGTGTGTCAAGCTTCATTTTGCAGGCATGACCAGTCTGACTTACATTAAAGCTTATGCAGAACTATGTGCTTGTTTACCTTCAAAACTGTTGTGATTTGGCTGAGGACATCAAACTGCTGGATCCGGACCCTGTGACCTCTCTGCAGCCCTCATATCAAGTTGCTCTTATCTACAGACCAGCACTGAGAGGATGAAAGGGGAGAGGGATCTTTTAAATCAACAGCAGCTGATCACTAAGCAAATTCACATTTTTCTCATATTCTGTGGTATTCAGAGCTTATTTTTCCACATAGTAAGTCCAGCACGAAAATATAAAAAAACAGCATGTTTAGGTTAAAGGTCAATGTAAAAAAAGATGCTCTATTTATGTTTTATTTTTATGTATATGACAGTGTAATGAAAATAACATTTTTATTTAATTACATGAAAATGAACAATAGCATATGCATGACTTTTTACATTAATCTGTTTGTGAACACAAGACTATGACAGCATGTACACTTTAAAATAACATATGAATACTAATCTAAAGAACAAATCCTAACAACCAGACGATTTAATTGACTTGAGAAGTACGTATGTGATGAGCCATATGCGGTGCATGACTGAAGATGCTGTCCTTAAAACGATAAACAGTTTATTTATGGAAAAAACAATAGGATCTTTACTGACCTGGCCTCATGAGAAAAGAAATGAAGATTAACTGTACCATGCATTATTATAGCTAGTATTCTCACATCTATACACCTCCATATGTTAACCAGAATGATGATTAATTGCATTATGCAGTTCTGCTTTGTAATATACAGGCGAAGGGAAGTGGATGTAGCAGCCACTGAACTCTCATCAGCTTTTAAATCACTTCATAGGCCTGCATCTCTTCAAAGAAACAAAGCAGCTGACACATAACAAAATATTGCTATGTGTTGTGCGAGCCTCTTTTGATCTCCCACATCTCTCTCTGCAGTGAAGTCTTCCACAGAGATTTGCATTGAGCATTAAGATTCCAGTAGCGTCTCCCAATCTCTTCACTCCTTGTAGGGTCAGAGAAATCAAAGCGGCATACATCAGACGAATATCAGAGCAGGACTCATGGATTAGTGCCCATGGGGTCCTGGCACTAATTAAAAAAGAAGTGGGAAAACGGTTTCCATCGGCTCCCGGTGGACACGCTATGGGATGATTAGCTGCAGGTGATCGATACATCCCATCAGCCCATCACAGGTGTACTACTCTAGGGAGTCAGACGGCGTAGACAAGGCTCATCTGGATTCTAAATAAAAACAAGTGTGCTTGGCAGAGAGGAAGGATAAATTATTGAACTTTTGCAGGGGAATGGAAAGGATGAAATCTGAGGCAAGCAGAGATGGGCCGTACAGACAGATCAGGTAGAGTGCTGCTGTAAATAGGCCTTTACGCTGCCTGATGCCACTGATCTTTCTGTCTGTAGATACACCAGCATTAATGGGAAGCTCAAGTTGAATCCATTAGAGCAGCTTCCTGTGCAAACACTATAGACAACTCTTCAATGATGCAGTTAGGCAGCTTAGTTTAACCCTCATGGGAACATCTCAAGAATTTCTTCCAGTCATGTAATACAAGACCAGACAATCACACATGTATTATAAATAATCAAAACAATATATATTCAATCCAGGTATGATAATGATAATTGTTTTATTTATTAGCCTTTATATTAATAGAACATATCAATATAATGTTTTAAATAAAATGTTAAATAAATTCAATCTATTAAATATATACAGTGGCATTCAAAAGATTGGAATCAGTAAGTTGTTTAATGTTTTAAAATAAGTTTTTTTATGCTCATCAAGGCTGCATTTATTTGATTAAAAAAAATTGTGAAATAGTATTGCAATTTAAAGTAACAGCTTTATATTTTAATATACTTTAAAATATAATTTATTTCTTTGAAGCAAATCTAAATTTTCATCATCATTACATTACATTACAATATACGCTACTATTCAATAAATTATTTTTTTCTTTTTTATCTCTTCTCTTTTAAAGATTTTAATACTTTTATTGTGTGTTAAATGGATAAAAAGTGATCGTAAAGACTTAAGACTATATTGTTAGACATTATATTGTTATTTTTATTTTTTTGTATTTTGAATAAATGCATGCTGTTGAAAGTATCACAGGTTCCAAAAATATATTAAGCAAAACTGATAATAAATCAGCATATTAGAATGATGTCTGAAGGATCATGCAACACTGAAAATTTGAGTAATGGCTGATAAAAATCCAGTGCTGCGTCACAGAAATAAATTATATTTTAAAGTATATTAAAATCGAAAACCAATATTAAAAATTGCAACAGTATTTCACAATATTACTGTTTTTTCTGAATGTTTGATCAAATAAATACTTTCACAAATATATAGAGTGGTGTCAGTAGCCAACGGTACTTTTTTTTTGGTTCTTTACTTTGTGTAATAACAAACATTTGTTTCAGTCAAAAATAAGTCTAAACCTTTTCCTTTAATTCTTTTTTTAATTTTTTGAACTTCTGATTTCTGAACATTTATTTATTTTTAATCAAATGAAAATTAAACCCTTTTTTTGGCTTTGACTGTTAAAATTAATACATGGAAAAAAAATTGTGTGAATATATTCAGATAAAAAAAAAAGTCTTAATAATTGTAGTATTTGTTTCTTCAATTAAGTTGTTAATCTTGTTGTAATTTTTTTTGTCATTTTATTGTTTCATTTAAATTTGCCAGAAATATGAATATATAATTACCTACGTTATACTATACAAAAGTAATACGAGACTAATACAGTTCTGTACTTTAATTTTGACAGGTTGCCGTGAAGTTTTTGTGTATACAGTATGATATGATGCTAGTTTTCTCAAATGAAACAGTGAAATTCACATGAAGTGACACTCACAGCATCTCTGGAGATTACGTTTGTGTTCATGTTGTCATATAGTGAGAAGCAAAGGGCGAAAATTCAGTATGTGTGTAGTAAACAAAACCACTGCTCTGCCATTCATAGATACAGAAGCAAACAGAACATGCAGGATTCATATTTAAACCGTCTATTTACGTTTCAATATTCACAGACACTAGTCCATATTCCAATTCGAATTAAGTGACAGGCCAACTTTTGATTTATTCATCCAAAAATCAAATTCAGTGGCATTCAGCGCTATAGAGTAAATTCCGTTTTTATAAATGGACTCCGCAATCCCGTCCGTAGACACACAAGCAAGAGACAGAAATTACATGCCGTCGTGTAAGAACCAGGTATAGACAAGATGTCAATATGGCAATAAATATATGTTAGGCTATCAATCGCAAGAGACAGATATGCATGTGGCAATCTATTAGGCAGAAAGTGTTGAAGCTGCTTATTTATTCCTCAGCCACATGAAAAGAGTTAAAAGTATGTCTTGTAAGAGCTAAAATCATCCCACGTTGTACATGCGAAAATTCTTCATAGCAAAGCACTGGGCTGTAGGTTACCGTGGTAACATGCACGGGTTTAGATGCTCCCCCCTGCTGTTAACAGCATGGATCTTCTGAGCAGACAACAATGAGGCAGGTAATTTCCTCCGGCCCCCTGGAGTGCCTATCATCTCTCTTTACTGCCTCCTACACATCTCAATACAAACCTGAGCTTCTGCGCTCACGCTGAAAACCAAAGAACACCTGCAATCTCACGCACAGCGCTGTGCTCATTAGCTAACAGGCATTTTACAGGGAACGAGATGAGAGGAGTCAACATGTCACAAGCGAAAACAGCGGTCTGTTCCAGCCTGTGCTAAAAGTGTTTCCAGAGACATCAGGCCTAATTTGCCTGTAAATAATTGATTTGCTATCGCTCGCGTCCCACCGGAGACCCTCGCTTTGTCAGGAGACTGCAAAGATGCATCCACTGAAAATTAGACTTTCAAATGCGCCTAACCTCCCGATTCATGGACATCACACACAAAAATACATTCACACAAGCACGCAGCATGCACAGCAAACATAGCCGCTTTCTCCCTTTATAGCTTCCCTTCAGAAATAACCTTCAACTAACCTTTAAACCATACTGAATAATTTAGATCTCATTTTCATATCAATGCAGGAGTCAAGCCAGGCAATTATCTTTTATCTGTATATTTCTCTGTCAGACCAAAGCATAATAAAATTTTCCCAAGTGGGCCTGGAGAGAGAGGAAAAAGAAGCTAAGAGGAAGAAAGCCTAGTGCGCTCCCCTGTTATCTTAAAACATTAATGATTGATGAATAATGCTATAATACCTCTAAAACCTTTTGTGAAACACATACACACCTGCAGTTAAAAGAGGCTGGGCTGAAGCAAGAAAGAGTCAGCATCCTGACTACAAAGATAAACATCAGAAATTGTCAGATCACATATTCAATTAGGCCAGAGGAGCAGGTGTGTGTTTGCATCAAGAGAGAGTTTCACCATTAATAGATTGTGACACACTTACAAGCCAATCCAAGAACTTAATGAGAAACATCCTATTTAATTGACAGTGTCAAGGGGAACAGTATTTGGGCATCTAGAATACATTTAAAAAAAAAGAGGATTTTTTTTAGGCGATTTGATTCCAGGGGAATTAGATATGACTGCAATGTCTAGTCACACAGATGTGCTGCACATCTGACTTTGTCTCAGATCAATGATGACTGCATCATTTATTTAGTGGCGTCTGAGCTGTGGCCTAGAGAACAGCACACATGATCTGACATGTTGAATTACGTCGCTTATGAAGGCAAACATAAGGTCAAATCTGGCTTGCATCTTTTTCCAATACTGCTCTTCTCCCCACCATCTCCTGCAGTCTATAGTCTGCTATCAATAAAGTGGTCAAATCATGCAATATCATGGAAAACTAGATTTACAAAAAAGACTTTTTCAGTCCACCAAGTCCAAACTAAGCTGAAAAAACATGCAGCTCAGAAGTCATTATGATTTCAACATCACAACCATGAGCCTGCCAAAAGTGCACTGATGACTTGGAACATCTTTCACTTGTCACTTTTCCACTTGCTACAGTTTTATTACAAGTAATTTTTCTCTCATCCTTATTTTTTCCCTGTTCTGTGTGATATTTGTATTGCAGACCTGGTGAAGATACTAATTTGACTTCAATGCACTTACAATTGAGAGTATTTTACTTACAACAAAAAAGAAACATTTGAGTGAAGATGTGACAAAGTTTCTTTTTAAAACATGCATTTTGTTGACAAAAAGCTATGATACCCTGAAAGGGATAGTTTAATTATCCCATGATTTACTCATCCTCAAGCCATATTTGACTTTCTTCTTTCAGACGAATACAATCAGAGTTAAATTGAAAAAAAAAAAAAAAAAAAAGCTATAAAATGGCAGTGAATGGGGGTTGAGATTTTGACACCCCAAAAAGTGCATCCATCCATCCATGATTAACAGTACCCCACATGGCTCTGGACGGGGTTAATATAGGCATTCTGAAGTGAATCAATGTGTTTTTGTAAAAAAAAATATCCATATTTAAAACTTTGTCACAAGAGGAGTGGCATTCCAGATGAGATACAACGGAAAAAAAAAACAATAAGTATGATTTATTTATTTATTAAGTTTTGCACACATATATTTTAAGTAAAAAGTATAGAAATAACTCAAATCTACTTAAGTTAGGTAAATTTAATGAGGCCAGATTGATGAATAATTTCTACTAATTATTTTAAGTTAGATCTGCAACACTCCAGTACATTTCACTCAGTCACAATTTATAAAATGTACTTAATCTAGCGCTGGAAAAAAAAAACATGCCATTAAAGCATGTGATTCACTTTGCTTGTTATCCTTTTAAGATAATATGCCCACTCAATATAATTATTACCCAATTGAACACAGAGACCTCAATACCTCAATACTCAAACACTATCAATGGATAGTGTTTGAGTAATGGGTCATTTTGAGTACAAAATTAACTCCAGATGTCACAAAACAGCAAGTTACTTATCCTAATAGCAAAAGCATCCATAAAACTGTAATATAACTCGAAAATAGTAAAAAAAATAAATAAATAAAAAATTTCTACAAGCTTTAATTGAGTACTAATATAGAATTTTTAAAATTCTTGCCTGGATTAAATGATTCAATATAGAAATTACATTTGTTTTTATGTAGCATTTACTTCAACACAAAATCATTTTTATGAGTGTAGGATGGAGGCATACACAGAAACGCAGAGAAGAGAGCAAAACAAAACACCGTTCACAAACTAGAAGTATATAAAACAAGGATTTGTAATAAAAAATGTTGGAGGATCTCAATATAAGCCAAGAGGAGACTGGTTTTCCTTTGCTGTTAACAAAACATGGTTTTTGCAGGACTAGCATATTCTCACCAGGGCTTACGCTACACCTACGTCATCAAGTAAACTGGAACAACACTTTCTTGTGAACGTGTGTAAGACAGTTAGCAGAAGTTAGAGATTACAGTTCATAAAGTTGTAAATTTTGATATTTTTCTTTTCAAACGATGGATGGATGGACGCACTTTTTTGGGTTTCAAAATCTTAACCCTTATTCACTGCCATTATAAAGCTTGAAGTGCCAGGACATTTTAAAGGGGTCATTGGATGCCCATTTTCCACAAGTTTATATGATTCTTTAGGGTTTTAATGAACAGTCTCTAATATACTTGTTAAAAATTTTCAATAGTAGTGTTAAAAAAAAAAAAAAAAAAAAAAAAAAAACAATTTTACCTTGTCAAAATCAGCTCTGAAAATATCAGCTCATTTTATTGCATGGGCCCTTTAAATGCAAATGAGCTCTGCTTGCCCGGCCCTCTCTGCTGAGGAATTATGAAACTTGTCAAAAAGCACATTATTAAGAAAGGCCATTTGCAAAGATGCATAAAAAAACCCTTCTACTCACTTCTGCTGTGGGTAAAGCTGCATCATGAATGATTCACACGAACATAGATGCATATTTAGATCGGGATCGGCGCTTTCCTTTTAAAAACTAAAGTAATGTTGTCCTCTGCCTCTTAAGTGGCTCAGATGTCAGGAGTAAATGACTACTGCTATGTTCATTATTACATCCAGCAACAGAACACCTCAATCGCTAAATTAGAGTCTTCCTCTGCACTTGAGTCGACACAATGGCAATCGTATTTGGACTGTTTCAGCTCGGTGAGGGCGGCAGGGTTCCTGCAGATTTGAAGAAGTGTAATTTAAGACTTTAAGACCTTTTTAATACCACCTTATACGAAATTTAAGACCTAAACCTATAATGTAAATACACATTATATCACATACATATGTAATATTTAATGTGTTTAATGTAAAAAGAAAACTACATTTCCTCGCTGTCATGAATGATATTTATTACTACAATATACAGTGAACTTTTCATATCAGGAGACAATATTCCACACAAAATATCCCCACAAAAGTACCACATCGCTGAGATTTTAGTGGTGTAAACAATTTATTCTGAAGCAATATTTTTAGTGTTCTATCAGCTTTGACATAAATCTGATATTTTTTACATAAGGACCTATTTTTTTACTTTTTAAATATATGCTTCACTTTTCATGTCAACTGATTACAATTTATCAATAAATTCTATATAGCGGTTACCATTAAAATAAACAAATTACACTACAAAACTGCAACTGCAATAAATATGAGATTAATGTTTTAAATACATTTATGAATATACAAATAAGAAATGTTGGGTGGGAAAAGCATACTTTTAAACATACTAAACTACCAGTAGGTGGCGGTAAGTCACCAATCAAGTGTGCATTAAGTGTTTCATTCAACTGACTCCTTCAAAAAATGCTGAATCATTCAGTAACATTCTTCAGTGTTGCTTGGAGAATGTGCTATACTTCTACTGTGATCCTTGTTTGGAACTATTTTCGTTGGTGAAACAGGACAAAACAGTAAATATATTGTGTCTAAAATGTAAGTAACTTAAGAACCACTTGACTAACTACATGTTTATTGAACTAAAATCAATGTAACATTTGCAATCATGAGAATATTCCGCAAAATAGCTCCCTATGTTACTGACCTATATCACGTTATAAATAAACTACACATTGGAGCTGGTCCGAATACCATTTTTTGAGCTTCGAAGCTTTGGTAGTAATCAACACCAAATATTCGAAGCTTCGAGAGGTGAGAGGGGCTGAACATATTCTTCTCTCTAATAAAGGCAGGAATCTCTGTCTTTCTATTTGCATTTTTATTATGTCGAGAACAGTTCATCCAATCGATTTTTGCTGTGGACCCAAGGGAGTGCAGTGTCGCATTTTGTTGCAATATGGACACACCACACGTTCAGAATTAATAAATTGTAATAGAACATTGCGAGTTGGAAGCGGCACGCCTCACGCAGGCAGAGCTAATATGCGTCGAGAACGGACATTGCGCTAGTGATACAACACACACAGGTCTGTTTAAGAGCAATACTTTTAATAAGGTAGCCTAACATTTTTTAACAAACAAATCACTCCCAAATCAGAAATTAGCAGCACAGTAATTACTGACACCGTAAAGGGTAGGCTATTTAAATAAAAGAAGAAAGAAATATATAGATAAATGTGTGCTATTAGGCGCATATCCAATCGTTTGTGCGGAGAGTAAAGCTGAAGCGCGCTTTGCAGAACACGGAGGCGCCAGTGCGATGTGAAACTTCATTTTTGCTCATAAAGGTAAGACTAATATATCATCCGGAACTGTAAAGAAATAATTTAAATAATTCAAATCAAAAACAAAACTCTTTCATTAGCTATAGGCCTAATCCATAAATATGCATTTAGGCATTAAAGGCGCGTTCATGAGCAAATGGCGAGTCAGGATCGTCAACTTCATCTTTGTGCCAAATACTAGTTTATTAATAAATAATTCAAATATCTCCTTACTTTTTCCCCCGACACATTCATGGTAATTATTTTTGCTGGGGCTTTGCGGTCAGGTTTAGCCTACTGTGCGAATTTAAATGCGGAGGCGCGGTTGTCATTGCGACAGTCACAGCCCTAGTTTTGCTTCCACCATTCAAGTGGGCCCGACTGTACTTTTTTTTGCTGTCTCTGTGTTAGTGGCGCAGCAGTCTGATCTTCTTCATTCATATTTAAGCGCGAATGAGAACCGTTTCGCGGGGGATGCAAGGTGTATAAAAAAAAAAAAAGAATGTTCGAATCTCAAAATTTAAAATCGAATGCCAACCCACCGAAGGAATATTCGAATAATCGAATATTCTGGTCCAGCCCTACTACACATTTTGAAAATGTACCTCTGTGTTTCTTCTGATTTTCTTTTTAGTTTTAATCAGGCTGTTTGTCTGGTCCGGCAAGTAAAAAAAAAAAAAAAAAAAAAAAAAAAATTAACTAGCTGGAATGCTGGTGGTAGCTATATTTGTTACTATAATTATTGAGAACATTATATACAGAAAAAAGGCAGTTCGACCTGTATTCTGCTACTGCGATTCTGACTGATGATGACGCATTAACTACCGCGAGGGAAGAAAAAATAAAAGATTGTCCAATGATTGTAAACAGTCATGAGGTCCGTCAGACTTAAGATATTTTAGCGATAATGTGACCAAAAATATTTAAGACCCATCGAATCTGAATTTAAGACATTTTAAGACTTTTCAAGGACCCGCGGGAACCCTGGGGCGGGTCTAAGGCAAGACGCTCATGGCAATCAGCTGTGTTTTGTCACAACGACAAGAAGCTGAGAATGACCTGATTTTAAAAAGGGGATATTACTTTTAAAGATTAAAAAAATACCACTGTAGGGTGGTTGTGTACACAAACTGCCAACACACATTAATGTTCAAACAACATGTAAAAGTTAGTTTTGCATCCGATGACCCCTTTAATATAACTCAAATCGTATTAGTCTGAAAAAAGAAAGTCAACTACACCTAGGATGGCTTGAAGGTGAGTAAATCATAGGATAATTTTTTTGATTGAACTATCCCTTTAAGTGTGCTGTGTGTTCACAGCACTGTTAATTACAGAAGTGCATATGTGTGCACGGGGAGCAAAGCCAATAACATGCCCAGAGTCAAACATATTCAAACAAACACACAGGCACAAAGCTTTTGAAAAACATATATACTTTAGCAGAGAAGTATAAATATCATATCATGTGGTACTGTGGGTAATTAATTCTCATGAATAAGGGAATATGGCTGCATATAAAAGAGGAATCAGAGAAGCTTGCTGTAGTGTTTGACTGCAGCTCCCTGCTGAGAGAGTTATAATAACCTCAGTCCAGCATTTTCTTACAATAATAACACAATATCTCTCTCTAATTATGGAAATTGGGACCAACATTAGCATACTGAGCAGAGAGCTGCTAAAGAGAATCTGGCAGCTGAATACAGTTGAAACTGGCGAGAAACAAGTGTATGGGTTTGGCTTTCTACAAAGAACAAATAAAGATCGTAAAAATATCTTTATCTCATTATCTAATCCATCAGAGTGGAATTATTGAGTGCTTGCTTGTAAACTGCGTATCACTGGCATTGTTAGCAGATATTTTAATATGGTAATGGCAGCAGCAGTGCAAATTCAACCTTCTTCAAACAATCACATTACCATCACAAGTTTTAATGGAGCAACTGCAGCCATCTGTTCATAAACAGCTAATTCAAGGGGTGCACGCTGTGCTGTTTCAGCAAGCAAGGATCAGCCTTACAAAATGTCTCTACAAAAAACTTTGCAAATTATAAAGATGCAATGATTGCAGAGTTTAGCAGGCCTATAAACCACATGCATTTACGTCAAAACAAAGGGCTTCATTCATGAAACTTGCGCAAATATATGAGTAAATTCTGAGTAATCCGCAAGTAAAATGGATATTCCCCAAAACTCTCCTTTGAATTCACAAATGGTTCGTAAACATTCGATTTGTTAGTTACCTATGTGTATGTTAATGACCAGTGTTGGGGGTAACGCAATTACAAGTAACGCGAGTTAAGTAATCAGATTACTTTTTCAAGTAAATAGTAAAGTAGCACATTAAACTAAATGTGATCATGCAATAATTCATCTTACTCACAAAAAAAAAGATTTGTTATTCCTTGAAATGAATAAAAACAGGGAAATGCAACCCGTAAGCCGTAAACCCATAATAATTAAATGTTACATTTACATCACAATTTAGCTGATGCTTTTAAATGAGGACAATAGAAGCAATCAAAACCAACAAAATAGAAATAATGTGTAAGTACCGTGACAAGCCTTTATGTATTTAATCCCATTTTTCTAACTAACATCTTTGCTGCTGACTTTTGATGATCCACTATTTTATTAACTATTTTATATTAAAAACAAGCAAGCCATGCCCAGATTTGAAAAGTAATGCAAAAGTAACATAGCATTACTTTTCATAAAAAACTAAGTAATGTAATTAGCTACTTTTTTAGGAAGCAACAGAAAAACACTGTTAATATATTCCAATTAATCATACATATCAGAATGAGCTTTATTGCCAGGTATGTTTGCACATACTAGGAATTTGTAGAGCACACATGCACGCTCACTCACAATTATCATAATATTCACCAATTAATTAACTATGTAAGTTACGTGTCCAGGAACGCAGTAGAATATTTTGGACTTCCTTTTCTGGTTTGGCTCCAGTATATTGCATAAATGCAAAAAAGACTAACAGGCCATATGCCTAATATTAAATATTCCATTGACGTGTGTACACTAAAGCATTTTGAGCCAGCTAAAAAAAAAAATGCCAGGTGCTTTTCTAAAAACGGTCAGCTAGTGGCACTTGAGAACCCTTTGGTCGCACAATGTTTTTTCCAGATGAGACACGTTACAAGACAAGTAACGTATTACTAGTATCTCATTTTGAAGAATATTACAGAATATGAAAATTAAGTAACCTGCCATACTCTATCTCCATTGTTGTTAAGTTGTTGTACAAATAGGATGGTTGGTCAGTGTAGTATTTGTCCCAAGCCTCCTCCATTGATTGGACAGCCGGGTAGAAAGTTACAGCGTTGAGTTCTTAATCTTACCCAAAGGTGTACAGTTACAAAGACAAAGATTGTCCTATTTTAATACTGTAAGGTTGCTTTGACACAACTTGTATTGTAAAAAGCGCTGTATAAATAATCTTAACTTGATTTTCAAATAGATGTATCTCGGTCAAATATTGTTCTATCCTAACAAACTATGCATCAATAGAAAGCTTATTTATTGAGCTTTCATATGATGTATAAATCTCAGTTTTGTAAAATTTTACCTTATGACTGGTTTTGTGGTCCAGGGTCACATATGTGACCCTGGCCCACAAAACCAGTCATAAGGGTCAATTTTTTGAAAGCTGGATAAATAAGCCTTCAATTGATGCACGGTTTATTAGGACAGGACAATATTTATTATAATCTGGAATCTGCAAAAAAAAAAAAAAAAAAAATCTAAATATTGAGAAATTCACCTTGAAAGTTGTTCTTACCAATGCATATTACTAATCAAAAATTAGGTTTTGATATATTTACGGTAGGAAATTTACAAAATATCTTAATGCAACATGATCTTAATATAATAATTATTTTTGGCGTAAAAGAAAAAAACGATCATTTTGACCCATACACTGTATTGTTGGCTATTGCTAAATATACTGACTGGTTTTGTGGTACAGGGACCCAAACTAATTTTAAAATGTAATTTACTCCTGTGATGGTAAAGATACATTTCCAGCAGCCATTACTCCAGTCTTAAGTGCCACATGATCCTTCAGAAATCATTCTAATATGCTGATATTTTGTGGTAAAAATGTTGAAAATAGTTGTGTGCTTAATATTTTAGTGAAACCCTGATATATTAGGCAAGGATTCTTTGATGAATAGACAGAAAACGGAGTTAAAGGTAGGCTCTATACACAACAAGCAGAGATCTCAACATATCTAATGACACACATTAAAGTCTTTGACACGCTCTTTCCACCTCCCATCCCCCTATTATCACAGGTAAAGTAATGAGCAGTGGGAAATTCATTTATTTCTCACTTGCTATCTCTCAGTTGCCACAGGCAGTCAGGGAGGGTTAGCATTTCACTAATGTGTTCATAATTTAAAATGGCAATGCTGTCTGTTGGCGGAGCACACCATGAATTATGCAACAAGACGTCTCAGTCTTCAAGCAGACAAACAGAACAGGCTCATACCTCTGCAAAACAAACAATATTCCAATCAAAATGCCACTATTAATTAGCTAATTAGAGACCTCAAACAAGTGCGAGCTCGTGACAGATAAAGAAACAGCGCTAACCAATTTTCTTAAGTGATCATAATTAGAAAGATATCATTAGTGGGTGTTAATTACAAAAGAGCATTCAAACTCATTTGAATATTAGTTTTCAGTACAAACAAATGACTCCCTCTCAGCTGACTTCTGGTCTTCATATCGCTCCATGTGGAGCCTATGAAGATGATACACACACACACACACACACACACGCACACACACACACGCACACACACACACGCACACACACGCACACACACTCAGAGGACAGAGAGTGGGAAATGCGGAGGGCATTTGTTATGAAGAGACGCTGATTTTGAAAACCCTCATGTCGTCATGAAAAAGGAATCATTACTAATGAATGAAGGCAAGATAAAAAAGAAAAGATTTCCCTCAAATCCTTCAGTGTTATGTGAATCTTTAATGCAAATGGAATTTCAAATGAGCTGAAGCTATCTTCAGAGACCTCTACTGTTTTTCACCAGCCCTCGATTAAAATTTATATCACCAATGATTTATAAATTTTATTAATAGCCCTGCTTTGAGGGAACAGGAGAGACAGAAAGACGGCAGGCGTGCTCGCCTGATGTCTCCTGCTCCCATTCTCCTCCCAAAGTATTACTCTCCCTCCATCTCCCAGTCTCCAATTTAATATTCCATTTTCCTCACACATTATAGAAAAATCTAGTCTTGCACTGTCTCCCCCCCTTCCCCGATGTCAAAATCAGAGTGATTTTATAATTGGGCCCTTGCTCATTGTTATTCAAAACCCGGTAGAGCCAATTAGTTTTACCCTTTCTGACCTGTTCATGCTTTGCAGGAGCGCTAACTAAAGACTCTAAGTGAGGGAGCGGCAACGGAGGTCTTATCTTCCCCCCCGTTCTGATTAATAATCCTGTCACAGCCATCTCACTCTTTAAAAAGAAAAGCCTGGTTAAGGCCCAGTCTTTCTCCATCACTCCCTTCCCTTTTTATGCCTTTCTATTAATCTTTAATGGTGGCTGGGTCACTCACTCCCTTTTGTCTTGTCAGATAAATGTAGTGTTAACAAGATAATGAGCTTTCTGGAGGATGGGGAGAGAGGAGCTAAGCTAGCAGGGTGACCCCCGTTCCGGATGAGATCGGTGGGCTTTGGGGGAACAGGAAAGGAAGTGTGGGTCAGGCTCTGTGGTATCATGATCTCTGCACGGTTTTATCATCTTGATCATTTTATGGGATGAGCAAAAAGAGAGGTGTCAAATCTAACAGTAACGAATAGCCTTGTGAAAGCACAAACCTTTCTATACGCTCAGGAAACGGGTCAAAGGCACGGCTACCGGAGCTGTTTGCGGACACTTTAGTCAATGCTCGTGTTTATACGAGCCGCCCAGCATCCCAAAAGCGGCTGTCCATGCTACATCGCTAAAGTTAGGCGAGTCCCTCACTTCATCCCTCCCCAGCCACCAACAATTCGAATTTCCATAGGTGGGATATTTTTGAATGATATTTTAATGGACCACGTTGTACATCTTTGCATCCAGAAAACAAACGCTGTAGTACAAAGGAGCTGTTCATTGTAGTTTTTGAAAAGCTATTTTTAAAAACTAAACATCTCCCTTTGTAGTGGACTTTCAGATTTGTAACTTTGTGGATGTTTTTATGCCCAAACATACACACCACACACTAGCTAAATTTTAAAAACGTGAAAAAGCATAGTAGGACTCCTTTAAATCAAATAAGATGCTGCTCAACAGAACTATACAATAACAATATACAATAGTAAGACATTGCTGTCATAATTTCTTCATGTTAAACTGAACTTTTATTTTGTTGGTTTGCTGTGAAGATCTTTAAGCTTTAGTGTGTATTTTTTATTTTTGTGCATGTTTGTGACACTTTATTGTTTCAGATCTTCAAACAAATTTAAATACTAATCAAAGATAACACAAGTAAACACAACATGCAGTTTTTAATTGAAGTATTTTTTATGAAGGTAAAAAAAAAATTCAAACTCACATGGCCCTGTGTGAAAAAATGTTTGCTGCCGAGTAAAAAAAGATAAAGGCTCGTCTCAGAACACATCTTGATGATCCCCAAGACTTTTGGGAAAATACTCTGTGGACTGACGAGGTAAAGGTTGAACTTTTTGGAAGGTGTGTGTCCCGTTACATCTGGTGTAAAAGTAACACAGCATTTCAGAAAATGAACATCATACCAACAGTAAAATATGGTGGTGGTAGTGTGATGGTCTGGGGCTGTTTTGCTGCTTCTGGACCTGGAAGACTTGCTGTGATAAATGAAACCATGAATTCTGCTGTCTACCAAAAACCCTGAAGGACAATGACTGGTCACCTGTTTGTGACCTCAAGCTGAAGCGAACTTGGGTTCTGCAGCAGGACAATGATCCAAACACACCAGCAAATCCACCTCTGAATGGCTGAAGAAAAACAAAATGAAGTCTTTGAAGTGGCCTAGTCAAAGTCCTGACCTGAATCCTATTGAGATGCTGTGGCATGACCTTAAAAAGGCGGTTCATCCTCGAAAAACCCTCCAATGTGGCTGAATTACAACAATTCTGCCAAGATGAGTGGGCCAAAAGTCCTGCAAAGCGCTGTAACAGACTCATTGCAAGTTATCGCAAACACTTGATGGCAGTTGTTGCTGCTAAGGGTGGTCCAACCAGTTATTACGTTTAGGGGGCAAACACTTTTTCACACAAGGCCATGTGGGTTTGGATTTTGTTTTCCCTTCATAATAAAAAAAAAAAACTTCATTCAAAAACTGCATGTTGTGTTTACTTGTGTTATCTTTGATTAATATTTAAATTTGTTTAATGATCTGAAACATTAAAAAACATGCAAACAAAATAAAAAATCAGGAAGGGGGCAACACTTTTTCACACCACTGTAGATGCTGAAAGCACTGAGTGTCACGTGTGAGTTTGTGTAGCAAACAAAACTGCATTATTCATTTGTACACTCTCAGGAAAAAAATGGTACAAAAGCTGTCACTGAAGTGGTACCTTTTCAGAAGATACTAATATGTACCACTGAGGTAACAATATGTACTATTTCGATATTAATATGTACCTTAAGGGGTAAATAAGGTACAGCAGAGTACCTTTTAAAAAGGGTACTGTCAAGTAAAGCTTTTGAGTTTATCATTATCAACAACTTTTATTTTGATCTCATTATGATAACACAGAGCACTATCGTAAAGTCATCGTAAAGAGTTATAAAAAGTTACAAAAAGCTTCTCAGAATCATGTGCAGTGTTTTGCATTGAAACAAAAAAAAAAAAAAAAAAAAAAAAACACACAGGGGGATCTTAGTAATGCGCTAAAATCACTTTTTACAAAATCGAAATTAGTTTTTATTTAGTTGAAAACTGCCACTGAAAATAAAGTTTCAGCAATTAAGTTTGGGTTACTGTGGTGCTCTCAGGTGATAAATTACACCAGTGAAGTTCTTCAGCAACAAGCCAGCTCTTGATATTTCAGTCGAAACTAAATTTGCATATAGCTACTCCAGCATTATTTTTGGTTGTGGTGTAGGGTGTTCACACTGCTGACATGTTTACCTGTTGTGGCTTATCCACATTTTTTGTGCATGAAAGAATACAACAGTCAAAATGCATTACCGCAGAATTAAATATCGCTATTTCAGTCAATGATTTCAGTCCTTCAAAACAAATCTTTTTTTGCCATTTTTTCCAAATATTTTTGGTTTCTGAAATGTTGGTGCATCACTAGTGGATTTAATAGATTCAGTTTAAGAAAGAACATCAAAACCAATTGATTCAGCTCGAAAGCATTCAATTTCACAAACATCCTTGTCATCAAAACCAAATGGTAGGCAAGCCTTCATCCTGCGTAGTAATATTAAAAGGAAATGTGAAATGTGTCCTGTCTTCAATCTGGGCTGATCACTGCAAAAACAATAACTCTCAGAGGCAGAAAGGAAACGAATATGTCTAGTGAGGATGACTGACATCCCCAAAAGGAGTCTGTTTAGAAGGGTAGCTAAAACTCCCCATATCTAAAAAAGATGAGAGGTTAGTCCTTTAAAATGTTTTTATATTTCTAAAATCACAATATTTCACACAAAATCCAGCATCATTCAATGTATTTCCACTATCATAGAATTTGAAGCCTGAGATTCAACAAAGAAATAGTTTCTTCGAAAATTCATCTTCTGACATCAAACGCCGTGCCATTGGTTTTGATTTTATTATATCTCTGTGTCCCATTTAAAACAATAAAACAGGCCTTCCTGTGCCGATGCTCATCTTACAGCTACATGTTTGTCTCTGTATGGTTTTAAGCTACAGCTCTTTGTTCATCTCTTCTCAAAGCTATGGGAACAGAGGAGGGGAATGTAAAAGCAATATGTTTCAAGAATGGGAAATGAGGGACTTGATCCTTCCTGTTTTTCTTTTCTCTTTCGCAGTTTTCCCCTCTTTTGCAGGATATTGCGATGAGGGGATTGTGGTTAGAGGGGAGAGAGGGATGTTAAACAAATCTCCCAATGAACACTCAAGGTCTGGCGCTGTCTTTCAGCAATGACATATTCCACACATTTGTCCATTATTTCATCTTTTATACCCTGATAAATATCTCTCATATGCATATATATATTAACTATTTATGCACACAAACACTCACACGCTGCACTTGCCCTTAGGAAATCATGTTGAGATGGGGGGCCAGTCTAATTGTCTCCCCTGCCTGGGCTGGTCGCCCAGAGGCCTCCTACACAAACCATTACATTAAATCTGTTATCCAACCAGCCGCAGTGCGCCGTGGGGGCATCTTTAAACACATCCTCCATTTCCGCGTGCACGCAGACCTAATTCTGCTTCTTACAAACCACATAACACAGTCAGGCTGACTGACCCAAACCAATGAGTACAACCAGACCAAACGCTTTTCTGAAAATTAATACAACAACATTGATTTCCAGAGACGTTAATGGCCAATAGGGTATGAGGTTCTGTCCGCAAAACATCTCTGGCTTGGACGGCGAGTGTTATGTTAAATGCTGTGTCACAGGACTAGTAGAGGTTTGTGTGGTTTGGTAAAGAGGAAATGGTGCTTTTGCTTTGAGGGCGGTTACTGTGGCCAGCACTCTCGGGTCTGACCACGGGCCAGTGAAAAGAGAACTTGGGGCTTTTAGAGCAGAGAAGAAGTCAAGGGTGAGAGTTTAATGGTGGAAGGAAAAGAGGAATGGGTAGAGGGAGGGAAGATGACAGAGAGAGGAAGAGAACAGCGTGCTACCAGCTGACACAGAGAAGCAGGAAAGACCATAGAAAACAAATGTCTGTGGTCTGCCTAAAGTTCAGGGTGGGGCAGAGTTTGTGGCTTTGGCCATTGTGAACAACACACTCAGACATAGTTCTCAGAGAGTTGCAGAACATGCTGATTTGAGTCACATGAAAATGATACAGCTGAATACAACGAGCAAACTAAAATTTGCATATTCATGTGCACAGATTCACAACAGGTACATACACACATTTGCTCTTACCTCGACTCCGGATTGTAAATAATGCATAAAATGCACCCATGTCCACATAAGCGCTTTTCGCAAAACTCTCATGCAAGAATGCACAGCAAACCTGTGAAAACACAATAAACAGCAATCATACGTTTAGAATAGATTTCAATGAAAATGCTTTTTCGAATTATGATTTCTCTGTGATCAGCGGACGCAAATAGAGGGTTTGCACTTATGTCATGATTTGGTCGGTTAGCCGGATGCGCGGCCATATTGCCAGTACTCAAGACGTAAACAAAAGCATTGATTGCACGGTTAATGTACTACTGAATATGTCGTTGTGCTAATTTACGCTGTCTAAACCATGGAAAAAACTTGGAAGCTGCTAAATTATATAGAGAATGACTTCGAGTAGTTCACTTTCAGAACAAAAATTTACAGATAATGTACTCACCCCCTTGTCATCCAAGATGTTCATGTCTTTCTTTCTTCAGTCATAAAGAAATTATGTTTTTTGAGGAAAACATCTCAGGATTTCTCTCCATATAATGGACTTCTATGGTGCCCCGAGTTTGAACTTTCAAAATGCAGTTTAAATGCAGCTTTTAGAAAATAACCGATCGTTTTGCTAGATAAGACCCTTCTTTTCTTCGGCTGTGATCGCTTAGAGCCATTTGAAGCTGCATTTTAGAGATTCAAACTCAGGGACACCATAGAAGTTCATTATATGGAGAGAAATCCTGAAATGTTTTCCTCAAAAAACAATTTCCATATGACTGAAGAAAGAAAGACATGAACATCTTGGTTGACAAGGGGGTGAGTACATTATCTATAAATTTTTGTTCTGAAAGTGAACTACTCCATTAAAACAATATTTTGACAAACTAAAGCTAATAGGTGGTAAAGATAAGCAGTATTAAGATATTAGCTTAATATTTCACCTACCTGACAGGAAATGATTAGAACAAGACTCATGCCTTGGAAATCCTGGTTCAGTTTGGCCAACCACAACACCTTCCGTTCCTCAGACTTTGCACTCTTCTCCTTGATTTGTTATCATTTTGGCAGTCTAGCACTCCAAATGTTTTTCCCTGTCTGACTGATTAGTACAGCCCAAAACATGATAACTGACCATTTTCAGCAGCAATAATTAGCTAAATATGCGAGTTTCCTTTGGTTCAGTGGCATTGTTTACATTCCGTGCTGCCAATATTGCTTAATGGTGACGCAGTAAAAACACTCTATTTGCTAATAATTTCATACAATTTGGGTATTTATGTGCACAAAGGATTTCATACACAGAATTTTCACGTAAGATTCACAACAGGTACATACATTTGTTCTTACCTTAGTTTTTAAATGTTGACTACTCCGCATTCTAAATGATGGAGAGCGATTTCACAGTCGTCCATTTGCATAAAACGCGCACAAACCATGTCCACATAAGAGCTTTCCGCAAAACTTTAATGCAAGAATATGAGCAGCAAATCTGTGAAACACAATAAACCGACTAAACAGACTACACACGATCTTACATTTACAATAGATTTGAATACAAACACATTTTTGAATTATGATGCAAATAGATACAAACGCCTACATCTCGTTAGTGAACAAGATTCACTGTTTGTATGTGTGAAGCTTCATTTTACAAGGAATCCCTATAAAGCAGATGGAATAAAAATAAAGTTTTATTAAAGATGAAAATGTTAACGGTTCAGTCAAAGGGTGAATGATATATGTGGACAACATATGGTTCAGATAAAACATTTTCTATGTTTGCACAAACTTGTAGAGAGCGGGCAAGGAGTCATGAAGTTTTACAGGCCAGCAATTTCCAATGAGTGCTAAGAGACTTGTAATTAACTGAAAGTAAGTTACAACAATCAGCTTTTTGACCTTTTGTCAGTTTAGTAAGCAATTGTTGTCTACAACAAGGTGGAATGGCAGCCTTCTGCACCACAGGCATCATTTCTAAAATAGTAAGTTAGTACTCTAATAAACACACTTTTATACACGCACATCCTGAAACTGAGTGTTGAAAGAGAGGCTTGAGTCAATTAAAGCAGTATTCTCTGTACTTAGGCCAACTCTGACATATAAACCAAACACTCACCCTTGACCGGAACAATCCGAAACTGGATCTGGTTGTGTTATTGAACACATCCGTTAAAACTTAAAATGTCTGAGCTAAATTATCTCCAAACATGCATTAAAATCTAGTTGAAACATTCATCTGGGCTTGTGGAGCTGTCATCACTGATTTTATCCAAATTGTGTATTTTTCCCCCCTTCAGAATACTTGTGATGTCCTCAAGCTGACCACTTTATTGAACCCGGCTAATTAACATCTGTAATAAACGGCATCTCCTATTAGGCGTCTCAAAAAGATTGTGATATCATGATACCCATAGAACTACGATTGCATTGTACTTTGTTTTTGTCAGTCATTAAACAAGTTGATTGCTGGCCCTGAATATGATCCTTTATTACTAAATAAAACTATGTAAACTTAATTTCAGAAACATATTTGCATGTACCTTTCTACACAACAACGTGAATATGAATGAGGGCTTAATTTCTTTTGGGACTTGAGTAACACTATCAGAATTTGTTTAAGTTATGCAAAAAAGTAGTTTTTAAGTTGTGGTTTTTGCACCATTTCCTCTTTCTCCACATAATCCAAATGCACATGGGCTTCTTTCACTTTAAGCTAGATGTTAAATTGGACCCTCACTTGCCTTTAAATGATACTGCACTACTTCATACTTAAAACTACACAAAATTCTTCTAGGTTGGATGATTATACATGCAGGCCCCAAGAGCACTGTTCTTCCATGTAGTCTGAAGTGTTATGTAGCATTAGTTATCATCTGGGTGGACGTGCCTGTCTTCACACCTGCCTGATGGGTTGATCTGAGGACAGACAACAGAATAAAACATATGTAGTTCAATAGCGTAGTCGGCGCTGTCAGAAAATATACGAATGGTGCAAAGAGAGCCAAGAATGACAAGAGATGGAAGCAAACTAGATTAAAATCTGTTTTCTACAGATTTTTCCTTCTGTTAGAAAAAGACTGGCAACGGGATCATACATGTATGCCAGTGCTTAAACTCACATTTGAATAATCATTGTCAACCCCTGAGGCTGACAAGATGTTGGAGTGGTTGCATAAGCATCCTAATTTACTACAGGATACCGCTTCAGTCAACAACAAATGTTCTCGAATAAACTTTAGGATATGCAATACAGTGATTCTGTACCGCTCCTGCACTATATCAGCATTAAACTGCTGACAAAATTCAAGTTTGTTATGAAATGAATAAAACCTCTGTCATTATATTGCCAAAAGAGACAAAAGAAAAATTAACTAAATGACAGTTTATTCTATATAATTGGAATAGACTGACAAATCTGCTATGCAGGGCTCAGTTGACTATAAAAACTTAGCATCGGATGCAAGCGGCTAATTGCTCTGTAAACAGGAAAAAGACTATAAGAGATAGTGGGGAACGTTGTCTTGATCCTCAAGTGTAACATAACATTTTCATATAATTGCATTAGTAATGATAGCAGCCCTAGATTAAAGTGATAAAAGCCTTTATCAAATGTATCAAAAAGCACAAAATTGTCACTGGGCCGGTAGCCTTTTCAAAAGGTACTACTATGACAGTTTAGGTACTAATATTTACTAATATTTTTTCATGTTTCTTTGACGGATAGAAAGTTCAGAAGAGCAGCATTTATCTGTAACAAAAACCTTTTGTAACATTATAAATGTCTTTATCATCACTTTTGATCATTTCAAAGCATCCTTGCTAAAAAAAAATAAATAAAACCGTTTCAAATATTGACAATAATAATAATAATAATAATAATAATAATAATAATAATAATAATAAAATGTTTCTTGAACAGCAAATCAGCATATTAGAATGATTTTCTGAAGCATCATGTGAAACTACTGAAAATTTAGCTTTGATCAAAGGAATAAATTACATTTCAATATATACTCAAATAAAAAAACGTAAATTAAATAGTAAATATATTTCAAAATGTTACTGTTTTTGCTGTACTTCAGATCACATAAATGCAGGCTTGGAGACAGAAGAGACTTCTTTACAAAACATAAAAAATCTTACTGTTCAAAAGCTTTTGACTGGTAGTGTATATACTAATATTTTATTTAAATATTAATAAGCACTTTTAGGGTACTAATATGTAGCATTTTTGGACAAATAAGGTATACAAAGATAAACCATTTACTGAAGCTTTTGTAGGGTACCGCCTCAGTGACGGCTTTGTATTTTTTTTAATTAGCCAAAATTGCATTTAACTGTTCATTCAAAGGGTTGAAGAATACTCAATAAGGTTAGCACCTATTACACAAAAACACTCAATAAGATTGGTTTTAATTGATTGGCTCTATTAAGTTAATTCTATGGAGTTAATCAGGTTAATTCTATGAACTCCACTAATGGTGCCGAGACCATGCTGAGACCATTTCCACTGAAAACAAATTTTCAACCATGCACCCCCAGGAGAGAATAACATTAAACGCAGCTATTGAACAACTCCATCATGTTGAAGAATGTGAGCTATGACATTTTACCAAAAATAGGAAATTGGTCCATTCCTGAACAAAGCCGAAGTGTAAGCTTCGCTATGCTGCGACATCAAAGAGGGACTAAATGAACAATGAAATTCCAAACACTTGAGGCAGGTTGACCCAGGTTCCTCCCTTCTGAGAAGGAAAATATCAGGTGGGGTCGGGATCTAACAACCACCTGGGATCCATTAGGGTCTCCATTATATCTGGGCTTCTATTTCTTTCCCAGCTCGCAAAGCCTCTGAAGTGCGAGCTAGCGCCGAGATCGCACGATTGCCAAGGTTGTTAACCTGCAGGCATTTGTAATGTCGAGCGGGAGTTGCTTTATTAGCCGAGTGAAATAATCTCTACCAAAGTGGTTGAGATGATGACAGACCCAGATTTATGACCCCTGTAAAAGCCCCAGCATCGCCACTGCTCCAGCATGCATCATGAAAACTAATAAGAAGTGAGTCTCACTGCCAATGGCATAAATTCATGCAGATTTTGATCTCAGAACATCTGCACGGCTAGAATAATTTATGTCATACTCTCCACGAAGGGGCTTACAAGTCCTCTGATAACTTGTTTTGGTCTGTTTTGTGAGAAGGCCTCAGGTAATCCTTCGCCTCAGGGACGATACCTGTCAGAACTGCATCCAAAACCACAGAAAGTGCACATCAAAAGCCACAAATTCAGAAGCTGAGTCTCTCCACGGCATTTGAAACGCTCGCATTTATCTACCGTTTCTGATGCGGCTGCTGTAGCAGAATCAATTTAATAATGAATTCTCCTAATATGACTCGGATGAAAATGAGAATGAAATGCTTATGCAAATGACAAAGACGTTCTTATATACATGCATTTCCACAAACTCAAATGCATCTGCTCTTTCCATGCACACATACTAGTTTTTGACATCTAACTGCTTATAAAACAGCTCAATTACTCCTTTGTACGCAAACACGCTTCTCTGCATGTGGCATCTAGTTTCAGCGCAATCTGGTTGATTGGGAATCTCTGCAGGCAAAGTGAATAGTTTGGGATTGGCACACAAGTCTAAAGGCAGCCAACAGCCAATTTCTGGTAATTTAAGCATTGTTGTCGTTATTTGATCATAAGAGTTACCATTTACACCCACTGCTTTTATAATCCTTTTTTGGGCCTGGTTCAGGAAAGAAAAAAAGCAGCATGTATGCTCAGATGCTTCCATCCCCACCTCACATCTCTGCGGACTCTTTACAATCATTTGAGCAGATGTGGCAGCAGGTGAGTCTGGGTAAATATTCACAGAGGCATTATGAGGCGAGCTGGCATTCTGTTGCTCATCTAGAATGGGAATGAGTAGCCATGACACACCAGCAAATTCAGTAGATCACCTGCCAACACCTCAGCCAATGAAAAACTAATATTAAATCACACAAGTATGAGACCATTTCACCTGTGTAAACAGAGATACAGGGCCAACATATTCACTGCAGAGGAAGCATGAGCTCAAGCTGTACATCTGCAAGGACGGAGAGATTTATATCCGAATCTTTCCAGGGTAGTCCTTAAACAAAATCCAAGTTTTATAGTCTCCGGATGAGCTTGTTTCGTTGGGAAGGGACACGATAGCGGAATCAACAGGAACCTTAATGAATCCAAAAACAAGAAAAAAAAAGAGAAATAAATAATTTTGTTAGTCTTGAACTGAAAAGCATTAGTATGACAAAGACAAAAAAAGCATGTTATACTGCAGTGTTCACTAGCACACAATGAATATATGCTTCTAAGAGCATCAGTAATCATTCTGCTCTATCATAAGTCAAGGCCATAGTCTTCAAACATAATGTAGGTCTGCCCTCTGGAGGATGGGAGTGAATCTACACCATACTTCTGTGTCTCTATAAAGGCAGTAACTCCTCTAGGGAGAGTCTTAAAAATCTGATATGAAAACTGGGAAACCGTTCTGAGCCCAAATTCATTGTTACGACCTCAGGCAGTGATTCAGAGAGGACAGTGCTTACTAGCAATAAAACGTGCATCTCTTGACCATTTAGCCTGGAGAAGCTAATGAGGCATTAGCTGGAGAATATTTAATGGACTCTGCTGGCATAGTAATTAAGGGCAAATGACAGAACTGGAGAGTGGGCACAATGGGGCCTGCACTCTTATAACCACTTAACGAGATGGAGTTTGTTAGGCACAATATCTTAAGTCTAAAAATTGTAAACTTGAATAAAACAATCGGCCACTAAGAGCAAATGTCTTAGAAAAACATCATCCCGAAGACAACACACTTGTTTTTGTGCTGTGTAACATAATAGTACCTTAAAGAGATAGCTCACCCAAAAATGAAAATTCTGTCATTAATTACTCACCTACATATTGTTCCGAAGATGTACAACCTTCGTTCATCTTCAGGAACACAAATGAAGATATTTAATGAAATCTGAGAGCTTTCTGACCCTGCATAGACAGCAATGCAACTGCCACATCCAAGGCCCAGAAAGGTAGTAAGGAAAACGTTAAAGGGGGGTCCAATTCTGTTTCATGCATGTTAAGTTATTTACACTGTTAAAGAGTTGGATTCTAATGCTAAACATGGCCACAGTTTTTTTTTTTAAATTATTTGGACGTATAACAGTATTTCTGTGCTGAATACACACTTCCGCATTTCTTACAAGTTTTGGAAAGTTTTTTTCGATCATGGCTCTTCATGAAGCCCTGAAGGGTGGAACACCTTTTATGGGAATTTCTCCCGAAAGAGCGTGCCCTCGCACACATAGACCAGAGCGAGAGTGAGCCCATCAACGTGCTTTAACGGACTTTGGAAGAATGTCTCTAAAGTAGTGTGGTTTTCGTTGTAAGGGAAAGATAAACTTGCTCAGCTTCCCAAAGAACCCAGCGTTACGTGAACAGTGGATAATACAGTGTCTTTTTCTGGGGCAGAAACAAGTGTGTTTTGCAAGTGTGTTTGTTGACAAACGTTTTATAAACAAGGCCCAGTTCGACACTGGATTTGCACATCGTTTGATACTAAAAGATGGAGCGGTCCCAGTTATAAAATATCCCGGTCATGATCCAGAACTGCAGATGGTATGTAAAACAGCATCAAATATCTGTGTTTTGTTGGCAATCGTCAATCTTTAGATTCGCCCACGGCGCGCCTCTAGGAGCTCGGCTGTTTTCGGAGAGAATCGTAAAGCTGCATCTTTCTTTTGTAAATATGATAAAACTAAAGACTTTTTGGAGATATGAAGGATGCAGTACTACTCTATAGATACTCAAGACTAACATAAGATTGGGTAAAACTGTGCGTTATACCCCCTTTAAAATGGTCCATGTGACATGTTGCCTTGCTGTCTATGCAGGGTCAGAAAGCTCTCATATTTCATCAAAAATAAATCTTAATTTATGTTCCGAAGATGAATGAAGGTCTTACAGGTTTGGAACGATATGAGGGTGAGACCATTGATGCTCTCTGTGAGTCGGGACACTCAGTATTCTGACGTTTGTTGTGTAGATGGATCATAAATATTTCTTTTTGTTTTAGAAAGCAGGTGTGAAAGGTAGAAACTGGCTCTCTGAAAGCCAGAGGCATGAAAGGCTGGACGCAGCAGCCACTGCTCTCCACAGGATCCTACCATCTAACACCTGCAAGCATCCGGAAACAGTTATTCAGGGAATTTGCATTACGATCCAGGGCGAGCTGCGATCATTAAGGTGCAATCAAAGGCAGACGATGCAGGCAAATCACAGCAACACAAACCTGCAAAAGCTACAGATGAAAGGGGGAAGATTAGAGAGATTTAAAAGACATTTAAAGCCATTAATCCAATACCTTTCCTTATAAGACGAGGGAAAAAGCAATTTAATTAACATCCAGGACGGCAAACTGAAGGCTTGTTGTATTTACACACTCGTGACAACATCAAATGAGCCTGGCCTTGATTAGACACATTTTAGATAATTAATTTCTGGTATATAAAAACAGGTAAGAGTGTTTTTTTATGAAACGTTTAAGTCTGACATTTCAAGGTAAATTTGGTAAAAAATCACATAATTTAAAGTGATTAGAACATTCTTGCTTGTTAAAATCTACCAAACTCTCACTTTACAAAGATGTAGGCAAGATTGTGCCTTTAACTCAACACTACAATAAACCCCTGTGTAGCTCTAAAAACACATGGTTTTAATTTAGCTTTCCTTTTTTCTTCCAAAGTGTTCAACAAGGGTTTGTTAAAGTTTACCAAATGTGGCTGGATTTCAAGGAAAGAAACAAATGCAGATGTAATTTTCCACTTTACAGCCTGTTTATGTATTGTGAATTCCTTGCTAGGAGACGGGGGCTTTCATGTCTTAATTGGATTGTGTGACTGCGGCTTTGTCTAACAAATGCACATTTTCAACGCTAATGATCGACAGTCACAACCCTGAATTTGCCTAAAGCAGTTTGACTGTGAGCCTAATGAGTAATGAATAAACTAATACCTTATGTTCTGCTAGCAGGAAACTCTTCAGGAACATTAAACATTTCAAACACCTCTAGTGCCGCACCTTCACCCCTCGCTGCTGGCCTCCTGCTGGAGGGATGAAATGAAGGAGGTAAACACTGAAAGCTGGGTGCAAAATGAAAAGACAAGCTGAAGCAAATCACTCGAAGATGATCAGAAAGAAAATATTTTGGTTCATTAGTATAATAGCATGATTGTGCAATAAAAGCAACTAAAAAATGACTCTGGGACAATAATTGCCATTCTATAGTTACCATAAACAATATATACATATATTGCACAATATCTTTCATATTATTAGATTTTTTTTTTAAAGGGGACATTGCTTTTCACTTTTACATTTTGTTTGCATATACAGTTGAAGTCAAGTTTACATACACCTTGCAGAATCTGCAAAATGTATTTATTTATTGTTTCACCAAAATAAGTGGAATCATACAAGATGCATGTTATATTTTTTTTTTTTTGGGGGGGGGGGGGGGGGGGGGGACTGACCTGAATAAGATTTCACATAATACATAGTGCACACAAGAAAATGAACCCCATTCAAAAGTTTACATACACTTGATTCCTAATAATATGTTGTTACCTAAATGATCCACAATCGTGTTTTTTTTTTTTTTGTAGTGATAGTTGTTCATGAGTCCCTTGTTTGTCCTGAACAGTTAAACTGCCTGGGTTCTACAAATTATTTATTTTTTTAGCATTTTTGTGTATTTGATAACTGTCCAGCAATGACTGTATGATTTTGAGATTCATATTTTCACACTGAGGACAACTAAGGGACTGGCAATATGACTCGGGATATGCAACTACTACAGAGGGTTCAAACACTCACTGATGCTCCAGAAGGAATCCCAATGCATTAAGAGCTGGGGGTGAAAACTTTCTTGAATTTAAATATCTGGGTAAACGTAACTTATTTTGTCTTGTGAAAAACATGGAAGTATTTTCTGTATCTTCTGAGGGCAGTACAAACAAATAAATAAATAAAATTACACATCTTCATTCTGTTCAAAAGTTTTCAATCCCCGGCTCTTAATGCGTCCTTTTTCCTTTTGGAGCATCAGTGAGCATTTTAGCAACCCTCAGTTGTCCTCAGTGTGGAAAGATGGATCTCAAAATCATAGTCCCTGTTGGAAGGGGTTCAAATACACAAAAATGTTGAAAAACCAAAGAATTTGTGGGACCTGAAGGATTTTTCTGAAGAACAGCGGGAACTAATGAACCACTATCACTAAACCAAAAAAAAAAAAAAACAGCAAGTAACAACATGGTATTAAGAATCAAGTGTATGTAAACATTTGCACAGGGTCATTTTTATGACTATGTAAATGGCTTATGTGAAATTTCATATTTGGGTCGGTACAAAAAAATAATAACACGCATTTCATATGATCCCTCTTATTTTGGTAAAATAGATTTTGCAGATTCTGTATATAAACTTTTGACCTCAACTGTAAATATTACTTCCTAAACTCTTATTAGCTCCACCTGAATCAAGCAAACCAGCGTTTTCTCAAGTGGCTTCAGACCATCAACCAGCTGAGGCCCTTAGCAAAAATTACAGCTAACGAAGATGGCCAAAAATGCAAAACAATGCTCTCCTCACCTTTCCCCTCAATTTACCTCTTAACAAGCCTTTAAAGAACCACAAGCCCACACCGCAGTGCGAGAAAAGCAAGCAAAACCAAATGCTTTATAAAATCAAGAAAGTACATTAGTTGCAGCACTATTTCCAAGCAGCCAACCATCAATTCCGCAGGCTTATTCTGTTAAACCACGGACACAGCCCCATGTGTCAGCTCTTAGCAGACATGTGAAATGCAGTCAATTTTCCATTGAAGCCTGGGGATTATTAAGAGCTTGAGCTTGGAAGAGAGGACAACCACATGTTTCTTGTTGAGCCCTGACCGGAAAAAGGGGGAGAAAGTAAAAATGAGTTGATACACAAGGCATTAGTGGTTAACCAAGAGCTAATGAGGGAAAAAGAACAACAATGAGCTCAGATGTAACCGTTTAAACGTGCAGTTTAAAATTTCAACTTCGGAGTACAACACCCCCTCCTGCACAATTACCTCGCGGTTTAGGAGTCCGTTTGAAATGTGCTCAACAGTATCGAGTTTTTGTACCTGTGTGATCTAATCAACCCTTCGGCCATGTGCCGACCCACTCAGACAAGGATGTTTATTTTTAACTCAAACACATTTATGGAGGTAGAACACACCCCTACGGTCTTCCCTCGTGCATAAACGGATGAAGCCGTGGCCTGGCGGTGGTTGCGGGAGTCTCCTGCGGCCAACCAATAAATCCTACAAAATAAAAGAGTCTCTTTTATTTTTTCAACCATTTTTCCCCTCATCCCAGGTGTTATATGATGGATGATGAGGTCAGGGAGGTATGGATCACATGGCCAGGATCAGAGAGGAGCTGGGCAAGAGACATGTTGAATCCATCTAGTCCAAATCAGCCCCATGTGTCCTCCAGAGCCCTGTTATCCTATAAATGAACTTTGAGGCAACAAAGTGCAGGGACCTCTGCAAAAACATTAAAGGGGTGAGCAGAGGTGACCGAACCAGGGTGGCTAATGAGAAAAGATGGGGTTTTCCATGACATTCTTTTAAAAGGTACTTACACAGAAAGCCCAGCCAGCACAACGCATGATAAGAGGGTGAAACCAATAGGAACGGCATGTTTTGCACATCTGCATTTGTTGTAGGCAAGGTAAGAAAACTTTCAAAATGCACACAAAATCTAAACAGACAGATAAAAAGGGAGCAAATTATTTGCATGACACATTAAGGGCTCTGTGGTCAAAGTGAGCGTGAATCACGACACAAAGACTACCAACTGAGCAACTAACCACATTAAAGCAACACGAACAGGGTTGATCCCCCCTCCCCCCCATCCCACTCCAAGTCTGCCCACCTACCAGGGGGCCAGCTAAACGACAGGGTTCCACTGTGATCCTTATGGACATGATTAATGGTAGAGAGAAAGGCAAAGAGAGGGGAGTGGTGGGAGGATGTCTGGTTCTGCTTATGGTCCTGGAAATGAGATTAAAGGGAAAGCTCCAAACAGATTGAATTGTATTTGCCATAATTGCTGAGAACAGCTTATGCAGGGCAGGCCACAAATAACAGACTCATAAAAACAAGAGACTGCAAGACAAGCGGGGGGGAGAGGGAGTCAGAGGCAAACTGAGAGCTGTCATTTAAACAATCAAAAATACGAAAATATGAAATTAATCAGGTGTGGGACAAGTTTACAACTTTGAAAAATGACCTCCAACATCTTATAGTGGTTCATATAGATGAAAAGATACTTAGAAATATATAAAATGACAGCTGAGATGAAACCAAGATAGAAAAAACAACATTGATTCAGTTTTATTTGTATAAGAATACAAACCATGACCTTCCTGACGAGAAAAGTAGTCTTTTCTTTGTATTTGTAATCTTATTTCATGTTAAAGCTAAGTTAATCGCTAAGGTACAAATCAATGCAAACCACATGAGGAAAAAAACGATCCTTCAAACTAGATCTCATTGGTTTTAAAGTAACAACATGTGCGTTCACTTCGAGGAGAGTGAGGGGCTGGAAAGGCCTGCCAAAGGCAAGGTTCACTTCATGACACTCTGAGACTGCTGGGATTAATCATATTCATTTGCACAGAGCCGGTTTAGTCTAAAAGAGGCACTTTTATTGATGTTAGACTCAATTTTGCAAAACAAAAAAGAGAAAATATCCATTAAAAGAAAAAGAAAAACCAGACTAACTGATAATCATAAGAGCACAGTTAGAATGTAATACTAATAAATAATGAATCCGTTACAAATAGTCATCCCCAAATGAGAGAGCCAATAGCTTCAGTTAATACCAATCAAACCAAATGGCACTATGGTGGTATTTTCAAAATAAATTAATCAATGCTGGATTAACTTTAGAATATCTAATTGGAAAGAATAATTTGAACGTTTAGATGAAGAAGAAAAAACCCCACAAAATATAAAGTATGTCAGTCTATAGTCATGTTCTTAAACCTGACTAGATTATTGTGCCTTTCTATTCCAGTCCTGCTGAATTCTGTTAAGAGTTACCACAAACAAGTTGTTCATTAATCAAAATTATTACAAAGCCATGTAAAAGGTGATAAATCAGATTTGGGAAGAAATTCCTAAACCGCATCACATTCTCCTACACAAAAGCACACATCAAACTTGGCCTGCCAAGTCACACCACTAGATGGCGATATCAGCCAGGATACAGGACCATGAGGGATTGAGTGTTATGAAAGTTCTCAGTGTTAAACGCTTCGTTCATATGATCATTCATGAGACGCAGTCTGCCGCTGTCACTGCAGAAGCAAAGCAATTTTACATAAACACTTCAGTAAAAGATCAACTCATACAATAGACACCCACTGACCCAAATACATCACACGCATTTGAAACAAATGATCCAGTGTACAGACATGGGCAAAGCTGCAAAAGACGTGTGCGAAGAAACTGCAGTGGTGTGCTCTGATCTTTTGGACCATAACAATTCTGGGACCCTCCAAAATAAGTGTGTGCAAAAGATTTTTTACTAGTGCTCTCACGTAATACTATTGTCTGCCAAGATGTGCCTCTGTACCCACCACTCCACTAAAGCCTGGAAGCTAGTTTCCCTAGTGATGAAAGATCTACTTCTTCTAACCAGAATATTACTGTAACTATTGCAGAGGATACAATAATGCTGGACTAAGAACACAACATCAAAATCTCTCATCTCTCATTAATACACTGTACATGTAGCTCAGATCAAGGCTATAAGAGTGGAGGGAGGGAATGTTCTTCTACCTGTAGTTAGGTTATTTCAACATGAAATAAGGAGGTACATGAGACTTGATCACTGAATGTGCAGTTTACATCTTTACAGCAATCTGCACTTTCCATTGCATCTAGAACATGTAGCAATAGCGATAGCAATATTTGTGCTTATTTGTGATTAAATCATTATCCATTGCCACTCATGTTTGCGATTTATGTTTTTTGGATAAGTATAACTATCCTTACTGCTAGATCTAGTACTTTCACTAAGCAAATCTATATTACAGATACACATTGTTAGTGCTTACAACACTCCTAATCAGGACATGTCAAATGTTGGGAGGTTACTGTGTGAATGATGAATTGGAGTCAGTGTGGTCTCAGTGTGCTGAGTTCAACAGACAAAACCTTGTCTCATTCGAATGATCTGCAATAAGGCAGCTTGGACGTCTTCATCCATGTGACCCTGAAAGAAAATCAGTGACCTGTGTTTAGTCAGGATATATTGCTTTCAGAAACTTCTATGCAACTACAGACTATGACCTGTGTCTCTCTATAACAGTATTGTTGATCTCTGGATGTCATCTATAGCAAGCAGAAAACCATACGCTGTAACATACCTAAGAGTGTTTAATAAATGACCTTGACCTAAGAGCAAAAAAGAAGGAACTGCTACTGCAAAAAAAATGAAAAAGAAAACCCTTCACACACAACTCGCATTCACACACAATTACCTGTGCTGCACTGAGAAGATGAGTTCGATAAATTGTAACCACTTCTCTATGTTGCCTCTCAGCATCCTGTTTAGATAAAAATAAAAAAATACATATGTGTGATAAAAAGGTCTTGCAAGGTTAGATGGTTAATGAGATTGTAAACACAACGCAAACTCAATAAAACACAACATTTCACAAAATTGACATGCGTAGACAAACATATCCTGAGATAGGAGGAGATGGGTGGGAGGCATAGGGTTCATCTAAACCTACATACGTATTGCTTTTTACATTAATTCAGCTGTGAAAATTCACAATAACAATACAAATTAGTGCTGGGCAATGATTGATTGCGGTTAATCGCATCCAAAATGAGGTTTTTGTTTATATATGTGTGTGCACAGTGTATATTTATTATACATATATATCTATTTATCATTGAATCATTCATTCAGGAGACTTAAATTACACATGTACTATAGCACTTAAAGGTATGATTTACAGGTCAACGAACACTGACATTGACATCAGTAGTTCAACCCTAATGTTATGAAGCTACGAGAATACTTTGTACGCAAAAAAAAAAAAAAAAACCCACTGTATTTGACAATTTCTTATCTTCTGTTTCAGTCTTTGATGATGCGTTGTGGTACTCTCATAAAAGCGACTGACCACAGAAGAGAAGTTGTTAAAGTTGCTATTTTTGTTTTCTTTGCACACAAAAAAAAATCTCGTTTTCTCGTAGTTTCATAACAATACAGTTGAACCACTATTGTCACATGGATCACATGCTGTCTATGCAGAGTCAGAAAGCTCTTGAATTTCATTAAAAATATATTAATTTGTCTTTTGAAGATGAATGACACTCTTATGGGTATGGAACGACATGAGGGTGAGTAATTAATGACAGAATTTTCATTTTTGGGTGAACTATCCCTTTAAGAGGTCATTTAATTTAGAACAACAAATAATATTGGAGCCATTCTATTAGTCCCAGTGGCTTAAAAGATAGGACAGAAGGCTTTAGAATCGATCATGAACGCAAGTCAGTCAGTAAGTGAGTGTATTATTTAGTCCAATGTGATGGCATGTCATATTTGTGGGCAATTACGAACAAATCCACCGGTATGTGCATGTGCACAGAGCTACTCACAGCCAGCTGCTGCTGGAGGCTCTTGACCTGGGCTTGGAGTGTGTCAATGTGTTGAGTCTGTCTCTTGTTGGGCGTGTTGCCAGCATAAGCCAGCTGGGATAAGCCATTCAGAGCCTGTTTCAGCCTTTCAACATCTGCCAGCAGTTCTGTGATCTGAAACGAAGAACACCTTGCTTATAATCAGACGAAATATCAGGCACTTATCGAATAAGCTCAACCACAGTTCCAAAATTAGTATATAACAATCTCACCCTTTTGTCTTTAAACTCAGTCTGCTCTGTGGATGCCTGAATCCTCTTCTGCAGTTCTCCAATGGTGCTCATTGATTCTTCGTATCTCTCCTTGAGATCTCTGATCTCCTTCTCAATCGAGGCACTCTTTACCTGCAAGGCCTCGGTTTCTGTTCTTGCCCTCTTTTCACCCTCCCTAGCCAGAGTTGTTTCCCTGTACAGGTCTTCATATTGCTCATCCAGTCCTGATAGCCGATCACCAAGTTCACGCACCTCCTCCTCCAACTTCTGCTTTTCTGCTCTGAGCTCGGTCACCTGCTCTTCATGGCTGCGGAGGTCATCCAGAGCATGCGTGGCTCTGAGAAGCTCAGTCTGCAAAGTGGCTACGTCCTCAGCCCTCTGCGCACTGGTTTCTTCCTCCTCCCGCAGCGCCAAGCGAAGCTCATTGACCTCACGTTCCAAAGCCACTTTAACCTGGCTATACTGGGCCTCATCACAGCTCTGACTCTGAAGCTGTTTCTCTAGTTCATGAACACGCTGGACTTCCAGTCTATGAGCTTCACGTAAGCACTTGCACTCCTGTTGCGCCTCCTGCAAGCTGCCACTCAGAGAGCTCTGCATGGCCTCGAACTGCTCCAGATGGATATACTCGCTGTTCAGTTTCTTTTGGAGACTCTGGATCTCAGAGTTGCACAATGAATTTTTCTCCTCTAGTTCAGCCCGCTGGATCGTAACCTCTTTGTATTGCTGCTCCAGTTCCACCAGCTTTAGGCTCAGGTCCTCCACCTGGCCCTTGCAGCGATCCTCCACTTCTTTGTACTTCTCGCTAGACACAAGCCCCGTCTGAAGTTTCTGCTGCAGAGATACCATCTCATCTTTCAATCTTTCATTCTCTTGCTTTTGGCATTCCCCTTTGGTCTTTTCATCACTGTACATCTTCTGCATTTCAGCAAGTTTTTCTGCCAAGTCCTTCAGAGAGGTGTTGAAATGCATCTCTTTTTCCTCCATAGCGGTCAACGGAACAAACCTCAACTGCAATGCCTCCTGAATAGTATCCAACTCTTTCTTCTGTGCTTCAATTTCCTCGTGGAGCTTTGATGCACTCTCTTGTGCACACTGGTACTTGGAGCAGGCATCTTGAGCTCTTCCCTCTGCTTCTGATAAAGCTTTGCTCATTGTGCTTTTCAATCTCTCATGTTCCACGAGGCTGATATAGCCACTTTCTAACTTGGCCTGCACATTCTCAAACTCCTCTTTCAACGTAGTATTTCCTTCTTTCGCCTTCTGTAACTCCTCGTCCCGAACTCTACAGTCACCCTCCAACTTTGCAATTTCAATCTTTGCTTTCTCCAAAGCCTCATTCAAGTCCATCTGTACTCTCTCATGCTCATTCTTTGTGACAAACTCAATGTCAACATTCTGCTTCAGTGATGCTTTTTCAGCTGCCAAAATCTGAAGTTCATTGACTTTCTCCTGGTATTGATCCTGAAGGCTATTAAGATCTTTTTCCAGTTCTGTGTTGCGCTCTGTGACCGCAGCCATCTCGCTCTCATAACGTTCACAGGGGATATACATGCTTCTCAGGTTGGCAATGTTCTCACAAAGAGAGGTCTTCTCCTCCTGCAGCCTCTGCAGCTGCTCCTCAGCCTGTTTTCTCTTCTCAGTCTCCTCTTCTAACCTAACCCTCAACTCCTCCACAGCAAGTCCCATGGACCTCTTCACCTCCTCATGGTTTTCCAAGGTCACAAACTTGGTCTTCAGATTGTCACCGAGTAACTGAAGCTCCTCTCGGAGTAGTTCTCTCTCATCCTCACCTTCCTCCACTTCACATATTAATGACTGACACTTTGCAGTGACATCAGCAAGTTTCTTCTTCAGGTTTGAGCTTTGCTCCTCTAGAGCAGCTCGGACTCGCTCGTGCTCTTGAAGAGAGACAGTTTGTCGGTCATCTATTGCACGGTGGAGCTCTGCCACTTCCTCCAGCACACGGTCATAATCTTCCCTTAACTCAGCCAACTGTAGCTCCTTCTCATCCACAGCATTGGTTAGGAGGTTCTTCATGTTGTCAAACTTCTCTCCTGAAACCATTGAGGTCAACCTGGCCTCTGCAGTCTTTGATTGACCCTCCATGTTTAAGAGCATCTCCTCCATGTTTTTATGGTCCTCTTGCATTGCACCCAGCTCCGCAGTAAGCCTCTCAACCTCCACAGCCAGAAGCCCTTCACTTTTCTTATACTCCTCCAAAGCTTTCTCACTCTGCTTTAAATGATTCCTGACCCGTCCAACCTCAGCAGAAGCCCCCTCATACTTTGCCTTCACCTCATTCAGCTGTGCTTTGAGGTCATCAACAACCTGGTTACTGAGATGCTCCTTTACCGCCACCACATGAGCCTGAAGCTGTTTCACCTTTGCCTCAGAGTCTATCATTCGCTTCTGCACATCTCCCATGGCTTCCTCCAGCTCTTGTATTTGCTGATCTGACTCACGCTTGATGGTCTCACACTTCTTGGTCAGCTCCTCACACTCCTGAGACTTGCATGCTAGAGCCTTTTGGAGGTGGCCCACCTCCTCTTGTGCAGCCTCTTGCTGTCTGCGGACACTTTCAAGCTCTTGACGAAGCGTCTCAGGTTCACCAGCCACTGGCCGAGATAGCTCCAAAGGTCGAGTCACAGATCGAGACGTTCCTGTAGACTGCAAGATCTGAATTCAAACACAAGTAGGCATTCATTATTAATCACACAAAATATTTTAACAGAATATCTAGTCTCTGTGTGCTTTACGTTGATAGTTACTATGCCACAGTGGAAAAGCCTGTAAATAATATATTTTTTTTCACAGCTTTCCTTTTCCTCATGAATATTAGAACAAAAAATTAGGTGAAAAAAAATCTAAATCAACAGCCAACCTTAAAAGAGATGAGAAGATCGAAAGGTTCCCATACTTTTTCTCTCATTTGGGGTCACATTAGGGCTTAAAACTTTTTAAGAAAACTTTATCTAGGCCACATCCCCAAGTCAGACATCTGATCCTACTTTAGTAGGTGCATTTTTTCATCTTTTTTCATGTGTGCGGTGACCTCTAACATAGGTTAGAGTAAATTCGTCTCTGGTGCTAATGTGACAACAAAATTGCATCCACCACATCTGCCCAAAAGCTGATCCCAGGCATAGTACGTCCCTTCAGAGAATAGCGCTAATAAATCATAAACCCTTCTGACACTGCAGGCTATGGAGGTTCTGAAATGAAATGAGAGAGAGCAACTTATCTGACTGCCACTGCCTCTCCTAAGCCTAACACAGCTGACACAGCCAGTCTGCTCACTGCGTTACTGAACATCAAAAGAAAAGGAAAAAAACGAAAATACCAAACCTTGGGTAAAATGACCGTATGTAAAGCTTGTGCATGCTCAGCAAACCTTTGGAATCAATTCTTGATTTTACATTTAAGCCTTTGCACTTGAAGTCTGATGCTGTTGTTAAACTGCATAAGGAAAATACGATATCTATATATGTAGACTGAACTGCTGGCTCCTGTGTGTTTACACAAGCACAAACAGAGTACTAATAACAAACTGTTTAATGTTAATGTGTATAAGTTTTGTATTGAATTACTAATTACTTAAAGCCCATTACAGGCATGAAATAAATTTTTACTCTCTTAACATACAAAAAATATATATACTATAATGTTTAATGTAGACAAATTGAGATATTTTGGATATTTTATTACCCATTGACTGCAATGTATAAGTTTTACAGGGTTTGGTCATTTGTATTTTATTGCAGTACAAACTTAAGTGCATTAACGTAAATTACCTTGTTTGTAAAAATAAACATTAAAATCTTCTGTAGTAACAGACAGCATGCCACACTTTTACGATAGACTTGTATTTAAAGGAAAAGTTCACTTCCAAAAAAATTTTTTACAGATAATATACTCACCCCCTTGTCATCCAAGATGTTCATGTCTTTCTTTCTTCAGTCATAAAGAAATTATGTTTTTTGAGGAAAACATTTCAGGATTTCTCTCCATATAGTGGACCTCTATAGTGCCCGCGAGTACGAACCTCCAAAATGAAGTTTAAATGCAGCTTCAAAAGGCTCTAAACGATCCCAGCAGAAGAAGAAGGGTTTTATCTAGAGAAATCAGTTATTTTCTTGATAATTTATATACTTTTTAACCTTTGAATAGAAATCCTGAAATGTTTTCCCTCAAAAAACAATTTCTTTACGACTGAAGAAAGAAAGACATCTTGGATGACAAGGGGGTGAGCAAATTAACTGTAAATTTTAGTTATGGAAGTAAACTCCTTGAAGGCATGATTTTACAGATTAAAATCTGTTAGTAGCAGTACAATCCCTTATAAATGAATCCTCTTATATTTCTGAACTTCAAGTTTATCCCAGATGGCATGTGTTGACATTAGCATGGTTTAAATAGCTTTTTGGCCTCAGCGGAAATTCTTGGCATTTATGTTAAGATGATTTTAAAGAAACTGAAATATACCTGAGAAGAATCCAGGCTGTGTGACTGCCGCACTAGTATATTGTCTTTCCCTGCAGAAAAAAAGAACCCAAAATGAAAACACACACACACACACAAACCTTCACTTACAGAAAAAAAAAAGCTTTTCTGACATACTTACAACCAACATTATTTCAACATCAGTACACTGTTTATATTGAAGCCTGTACTATCAAGAGTCATACTTAATCAGTCTGAAGAGCCAGATTTTAAAAGACAAAATCACCTTTGATCACAGACTGGCCGGGATAATCTCCCTGCAAAATAAAAATATGCAGATTTATTCATGATTTCACCAAACTTTGATCATGAACTCATGGATCTGGAGTTAACGAGCAGCAGCAGTCCTTGATGAGCATATTGCAAAGATTTTTACTGACCAAATGGCTCCGCTGCTGGACTCTCACAGTCTCTATGCCCCTGGCTCCATCCTCCTTCTCTTTAACAGAAAGTAAACGCTTCAGCTGTTCTTTCTGGTGTACAAAACAGAGATACAAATGCATATTCAATTGCAACTACACCCAACCTTAATAAATAAACAAATAGATAACCCGCCATCAATACCATAATAGAAACTGGAAGAAATGAAAATGAAAATAAACAAATGTCATTAAGGACAGAAGGAAAGCATTTCCAGGACAACACACAAATTACCTCCTTGTGAATGTCCTCCACTGTTGACTTTTCCTAAAAATGGAAATAATAGAAAGAGACAGAGAATATGTATTAAACAAGATATCTGTACAACTATTGCAATATACCTGTAAATACAGAACTGCCTGCTCAGATAAAATTGCCATTTATAACTATTTTGGCTTCAATTTACCGGAGTGCTGAAAACACCTGTGTAAGGTACACAGGCTTTCAAATAAATTGGCCAATCACAAAAAGCCTGAAGAAATACCTGACTGAGTTGCTGCTGAAGCATGCTAACTTTATCCAGCAGCGTTCGCTGTTCCTGGTGGAACTTCTTTAGTGTCTCCTGTTGGTTCTCATTCTTTTTCTCCAAGTCCTAAAACACACAAGCACACACTTATCAAGTTATTGATTGCTCACTCATGTATTTTGCAATGCAAAAAATGTCTATGATAAATGTTTTACAACCCTTATAATTAGACATGTAAACATGTCCTGATCTAATAATAACAACATCATAAAGAACAAGAATAATTTACTGGCAACAGTCATAGACTTGACTGGCACTCACCTGTATGATCTTATCACGGTTAGATGTTTCAGCGACCATCTCCACAGACTGCAACTATATTTACAAAATAAAATATAAAAATGATAAATCATACAGAAATATTCAGGATGATTTTCCTAATATAATTGCAGAGCCATTTGTAGCTTGATAAAGAGTAGAGATCAGTGAAGGGTTTCCAAGTTCAAAAAAGTAACTTACAACACAATACAACAATAAAATTCTGTGTTACTATAAATTTAGGCTAATATTATTCATATTCACTAGAGAACACTATTGATCAAATGCAAAACTGTGCCATTTCTGGCTGTGGAGCAGAAATTGCTGCTCTACATTCTGACAAATCGATGTTGAAAATGAGTGGCTGCAGTTTGTTTCCACCATTATCCGCGATTATAACAGACTGAGCTTAAAAGTTTCTTTAACAGATTTATTGCCCTCAAGGCATTTTCTAAATGTAAAAATTATGACTTACTAACATAAGTGAACTTCAGGATAAAACTGCCTAAATCATAAAAATGCTGGATATGGTATTTTTAGAGAAAAATGACATTGTGCTCTACTTTCATTGACCACTGGGTGGCAGTAGTGTGTAATAGTTTTTACAGCACTGCAGTCACTACTGCAGGTAAAGTCAGATTAGCCTATCAAAACAGCATGGTATGTGATAAGAAATTATATTAGCCTGAAATAATTTATTTCCCATTTGATATGAAAGAAGTGCTGAAATGAGAAACAAACTATATTGTGCTTTTTGCACATCAATCATAAAACCCATTTGTATGATTCCAGACTCGCTGCTCTAAACGGCTTCAGTGAAATTGCAAAATCAAGGTAGCCTTTTTCTGGTCAGTATGTTCTTAGAAAATATATTGGTGCACATTTATTGGTACATATTGATTAACAAAAGTTAGAGGGGGTTAACCTCAGTGACCATTTCTTTTAAATCTCATCTGCAGGGAGATGCCAAGAATGAAACAAATGTGAAAATGCTGTGTATACCCGTCTCTTTTTCTGTTCCATCTTGGCAGCCTCTTTTGCTGTGAACACAAATGAATAATGATGAATTAGCAATTCATGATTCGTGGAACAACTGAAAAAAATATATACAGGAGGATTGAGATGTTTTTCTTTCATCAGGAGTTATGGTATGTATAAGTAGCTCTTCTTTTTTACTTTGAAGCATGAAGCTGAAAAGACACTGTTCTACACTCATCTTAGGAAGTGTGTGCATAAGCTCTTGGGGCTTTGATCTCTATAACCTTACTACCTGATAAAGGCCTATTCACACCAAAAGTGATGCAACAAAGTAATGTGAACTGCAGGGGGAAGAAAGGATTAAAAATCTGAAGAAAAATTGCATTTAGCTGATTTACACCAAGAATGGCAGACATTTTCATCAGCCTCTCTGTGAAAAGTTCTAATAAACATACTTGAATGAAAAATAAGAAACCTTCACTTAGTGCAAAAGATAATGGAATGGAACAACGGAAGCAATGAGGTGATAAAGGAATATCTTGTTCCAGTGATAATAGTGGTCTACTGATAGTAATAATATTGCCAGAAATTGCTTGGCAAATCATTTCTTTTCGCTGTGCTATTTTGAGTGCTTGCTCTGGACACATCGGCAAAAAGCTTGGACTGTGGAACTGCAATGAAAAGGACTACATTATAACCTGCTTGATTTCACCCTCCCTTTTTTATTTTCAATTTAAAACTTGAGATTCCTCTCCTTTCTCCTCTTCCTCCGATACTTATATCACTGAACAACCAGTATATTAGATTGCAAAATTTTATCTGTTCTAATGTGACAAACACTAACCGATGGAAACACTAAAATGCAACCAACCATAAAATTGTGCGTCAAATCAAACCCAATCTCTGGACATATTTAACAGTGACTAGGTAATATGGCTAATATTAATATCCGGTGTTTGTTCTATGCTTTGGGCCAGTGAAGCACATCTTGTTGCTCATGCATTTACAAAAATTTCCAGTTTAAGATGCATTTAATTTATGATTTTAAGCACTGCTCTAACAGATGCAGACATAAAAGAGAGATCACAAAAAACAGGAAGTAACAAAACCTTTTGTGGCGCTGTCCAGATAACTCTTGACAAGAGAGACAAGCTCCTGGTTTTTGCTGAGCCGTGCATAGTGATAACTGTCATGGCTGAAACCATCCACAGCAGTGACATCAGCGCCATGTTTCAACAAAACGTCCACAGCATCCTTACATGCATACTCGCAGCCCAGAATCAGTGCTGTTCTGAATAAACAAACAAGAATACAAACACATTTTCAATATGACTGAGAGTAACATCAAAATATTACATTTAAAAATGCACCAATGAACTATTAGGACAAGAACAACACTAATACATTTTTATATCTCTCTATTTATCTCATTTGAAACATGAAAGTAACCTATCTTAATGAAACTGGGGGATTTCAGATTCGTTAGCCACTCTAGGTGCAGCGCTCAACTGCTCATGCCATGAACCATAAGTGTTGGGGGTAATGCATTACAAGTAATGTGAGTTACATATTCAGATTACTTTTTTCAAGTAAATAGTAAAATAATGCATTACTTTTAAATTTACAAGAAAATATCAGTTACTTTTTCAATTAAGTAAGTACTGACATCACACGTTAAAAAACAGACAGTCACACGTTAAAAAATAAATACGACCCCTCACGTTGTGTCAATCACGTTCATACACTGCCTCCGAAACTGTCATCCTTCATAAAAAAAGATCATTCAGATCGGGTTCAATTTTCTGGGTTTTCACATCTGTAGCAAGCATTTTAAGAGGTGTTTTGACGTTCTGTGTCTGGAGAATTTTGATGAACACAAAAATCTCAGACTCAGTGTTCAAGGAACTTAAAGTGAGTGAAGGAAGTGTCTCTGGAAGACTTAAATGAGAAGTTCACTTCCAGAACAAAAATGTACAGATAATGTAGTCACCCCCCTTGTCATCAAAGATGTTCATGTCTTTCTTTCTTTCTTCAGTCATAAAAAACTTGTCTTTTAAGGGAAAACATTTCAGGATTTCTATTCAAATAGTGGACTTCTATGGTGCCCCCGAGTTTGAACTTCCAAAATGCAGTTTTTAAATGCGGCTTCAAAGGGGTCTACACATTCCCAGCCGAGAAGGGTCTTATCTAGCGGTTAGTATCTTATCTATATTGGTTATTTTCTTTAAAAAAAAAATTTATATACTTTAACTTTTTGAGTGTACTCAAGTTAAGGTATGTTGAAAACTCCCATCTAATTTTTTCCTCCAACTCGTCTTACATCACTGTGTTACCTTTTTTTGTAAAGGACGTTTGATCTTCTTTGCACGTTTACTTTGTGTATTCTGGTTTAAGACGACCCAGTGTTTACAGAGTACACACAGAGCTAGAAAAGACGAGCATTTGAGGTTAAAAAGTATATAAATTGTCAAGAAAATAACCATATAGTGGACTTCTATGGTCCCCTGAGTTTGAACTTTCAAAATGCAGTTCAAATGTGGCCTCAAACAATCCCAGCCAAAGAAGGGACTTTAAATATATATAAAAAAATATATATAAATCTCGCCCCCTACAGTGCAATTCGACTAGGTACAGATCTGGCCATTTAAAATGCGCGCGGGAAGTAAAGTGGTCTCGCGTGACGCCGGTGTATTCCAAAGGAACACGGAAAATACAATGACATAGGAAAGACATGATCAGTAGGGGGCAGTCATGTAACGCACTGGACTGGAGCAGGCTGAAAACATTGCTGCAAACTAAAAGGTACGGTAACCTGGAGGGGACACCTTCGGTTCACTTATGTTTGTCGTGGCCACACAAATGAATTCCTAGGAACGTCATATTACTTTTTGTCATTGCCACGAGATATTAATTCCTGGGAATGTCATATTATGTCGTGGCCACAAGATTATTTTGTCGAGGTAACGACATCCTTATGTTTAATGCATAAACAAACCTGCGTAACCATAACCCAGGATTATCAGAGATAGGTTTATTAATATTTTTTATTTTGAGTTAAGAAATGTTTTTATTAATTGTTATAGAAATTAATGCAATATTAAGTTATATATTAACAATAGGCAATGCTGTATATGCGAATGTCTGTGCGCGATGTAGACAGCATTCAAAAGTTTATCAAGAATTTATTACATATAAGTACTTCAAATTAAATAGCCCTGCAAGAAACATTTTATGCATCCTTAAGTCTTATCCATTAATTGATCCTTTTTTTCTGTAATAAATGTATTATTCGTTTATATTCAGTATGTCCCCCTTAATTTCGATCTCTTAACATTCCGAATCTAAATGATAAATGCTGACATGCCATGAAAGCTTTGATTATACTATATGGCATATATTCATTTTTAGTCTAATTATAACCTATATAGTGTTTCATTGTCGAGTGAATCATTCACGTTCCATTTGTAAATCGTATGGTCACACACGGGCATTAATACAATCATAAAGTCAAAACTTTATTGGCATAATTGTAGTTCACAATATTTGCTAAATATATGCCAAATAGCATATATAAAGTTATTTAGGTTAAGCGATTCACAATAAAGAAAAAAGTAGATAGCTCTAAATCACTTATTATTTATTCTTATTATAGGTTATTATTATTTCAATACCTGGTTAGGGCTATTTATTTTTAACGCCTGACAATTATGCCAATTTCGTTTTGACTTTTTGATTGTATTTATCCCCGTGTGTGACGATACATGATGTTTTCATTTACAAATGAAACTACGTGAATGATTCATTTCTCAGTAAAACAGTTTAATATTTATATAGTCTAGTCTGTTAATTAGACTAAACAAAATAAAATATGTTCAATTCATATTTTATATGTTCAATTCTTTAGTTAAGAGAAGGAATGTAGGCCTATTTTACTGTGTGACGATAAATTATTTCCAAATGAAACTACGTGAATGATTCACTCTTCAGTTATTTGTCTATTAGTTAGACTTAATAAAATACAATATATGTTAAATTTAACCTTTAAACTGCATTCCAGTAAAAAACCCAGTCATAGCACCTTTACAGTATCATTTACATTCAGAATGTTATGTAACGAGATCAAAATGAAGGAAAAAATAACGAATACAAACGAATAATACAAATATAATGGGAAAAAAAGAAGGTCAGTCAATGGACAAGATTGTGGGATGCATGAAATGTTTCTTGCAGGGCTATTTAATTTGAAGTAGGCCAACATGTAATACATGTAAACACTTGTGAAATTGCGCACAGACAGCATTAGCATATACAGCATCGCCTGTATAATTATTTAATATTGTATTAATTTCTATAACAATTAATATAGGCAAACAATTTCTTAACTCAAAACGAAATATCTCAAATAATCCTGGGTTACTAATGTCACGCAGGTTGGTTTATTCATTAAACTCGTGGCCACGAGAAATGCATGTTGAGCAAAAATACATTTCACGAAAATAATATAAAGATTACAAAACAAAGAAAACAAATGGAATGAGGGATATGCTTTAAAGTTCACGTAAAAGCCAAATATTAAGCGGCATCCTTCATGTTTTCTTTAATCAGCAAATACTTAACATTTTTGAATTATATTCACCTTCTGTTTTTATGACAATAAATTTTGAATTTTGAATTCTTATTTTTTTTTTTTAGAAAAACGTCAGAACACCGGTCTCAAAAGTAGAAGCGAAAGTCTTGTTTCCACCAGCGCGGATTTTTTTTTATTCACCGTAATTGATGGATGTCTTACAGAGCCCCTTACATCACCTGTAGAAGAAAAATAATTAATCCGTGGGGACGGTTTTGCAATTCGTTCCCTCAGTTTATAAACCGTACCCACGAATTCTTAAACTGTTCCCTCGGTTTAATAAATCGTGCCCACGGATTAACAAACCGTACCCACGAATTTCCAATCCGTGCGCTCAGATTTTGTAAACCGTACCCTCGGATTTTGAATCCGTACCGACAAATTCATAATCCTTGCGCACGCTTTAGCAATCCGTTCCCACGGGTTTTAAACTGTACTCACGGATTTGTGGCCCCGATCAGTAGAAACAGTATAAGCTGTTTACGTCATAATACTTAAAATAGTAATTATTATTTTAATTTATAGGCTAAATAAATGAGTGCACAAATGTGTTTGTTCATTCTTAACATGCAGACTCATTTTGGTGATTTTATGATAATCTTTTTACTCAGAGTTAGATGCATGCTTCACTGTTAATGTAATTATTAAATATGAAATATATTAGGCTACATTACTTTTTACCTTCTCCTCTCCAAAACTCGTTTTTTTTTTTAATTCAGGTAATTTTATATTTTGAAAAATATTATATAAAACAAAGCCGTTTGAACAGCGCTCTTCACTTATTATTTTATTTTGGTACCATGACCGCACTTACAAAACAGGCTTCTTTTTATCGTTTATTTTACATTATAACCAATAGGTTAAAACACATGATGTTTTGGCAGCTAATCTATTGGTGATTAATATAAAATAAAGCTAAAAACTCTGTTTTGTCAGTGTTGCATAGTCTCATATAGCCTACTGAGAAATAAAGTTTAATAAATGCAAAACAATGCATCCAGCATATAAACAGGTGTCCTGGTTGAATTTGGGGGCGGGGCCACAAATCCGTGAGAGCAGTTTACAAACTGTGGGAACGGATTGCGAAAGCGTGCGCACGGATTATGAATTTGTGGGTACGGATTCAAAATCCGAGGGTACGGTTTACAAAATCTGAGCGCACGGTTTGTTAATCCGTGGGCACGAGTTGTTAAACTGAGGGAACAGTTTAAGAATTCGTGAGAACGGTTTATAAACTGAGGGAACGAATTGCAAAACCGTCCCCACGGATTAATTATTTTTCTTCTACAGGTGACGTAAGGGGCTCCGTAATGTCTAAAACAAAAATAAGGAGAATCCTAAAACATATATATTTCTTAAAATAATAACATCTGAACTTCATACACAACAATACGGCAACGACTTTACAACAGGACACATTGTTTTATTTTAATTTTATTTTTTAGCTTGTACACCAATGGATTTCTGATGTCGGGATATTTCAGACAGCATCTCCACAGCTTAATCACTTTAGTATTAAACATACGGGTCAGGAGGCGGGTCGGGTACAATATTTATTTTTTTTATTCTGCGGTCCGAGTTGCGGGTGGGTTATTTGAAAACGGTCGGGTTCGGGTTGTTTATCCACTGACCCGCGTGTCAGGTTGGACACTAATGTTTTGAAAAAAGTGGAGCGTGTGAGGAAAGCTTTCCCCTTCTCCCTGGCATGCATTTGAATGCTGAATTCGAAATGCAACTGAATGCAGTCGGAATCAGCCCCCAGCACCCCCAAGTCTCCAAATGTTGATTACAACAAGGCAACAGACAGCATTCAACACCCCACCCCACCCCCACTCTGCCATTCATAAACATTTCGCTCTTTATACTGCATGCCGCTTAACGCTGATGCCTCATTAACGGCTACTTTTCAGAAAACTGAAAAAAAAAAATACACTTCCCTTTGGTTTCCCAGAACAGACTTAAGCCTAGTTCCAGGCTAAAATGATGTAAATCGGAGCTGTTTAAAGATGAAAAAAAAAAAAAAAAACCTTACTGATCGTTGGTCGGAGATTCAACCCGCAGTTCGTGACTGGAAGCTGTTAAGAGACAGACTTAATGAACTTCTCCGAAATAGAAGAACTACTTTTCCACTTAAAAAAAAAAGAAAAAGAAAAAAAGGTGGAAAAAAATTGCATAACTCACTGGAGCACTTTTGATACTTAACATTGTATTTGTTGTCAGTCATATAGGCTAAGCTTTATTGTTTTGAAAAGTGAGCCTTCTGTTTATTTGTCTAAATTATTTTCTATATTAGGATATAATACTAGGCTAGTATTTATGGACATTAGGCCAAATCTACATGGGTTTCTTCCCTTTCACTTCAATTAGTTTTTAAGAAAAAAGAAAAAAAAACTGCATGGGCAGTGCGTCATAATAATGTACGGCATCAAAATGTAAGAACAAATCTAAAGACAATAATAATAATAATAATAATAATAATAATAACAATAATAATAATAAAATTAATTATTAACACTCCTAAAAGTACAGTATAGTGCTCAGATACACTTACGGTAGTGACCTAACCCTAGTTGATACTTTATTTCAACTTTTCAATTATTTCATTAATTAACTAATAAACAAATGCCTTTCCGATATGATATAAGTGAAAAGGGAGACGATTTCGAAAATGATTTCACCAAAAGGCGGATGCGAACTCGGGTCTCCCGCGTCAAAAACGATATGTTACTCGTATTATCACTTACGCCACTGAAAATGTTGCAGTATAGCCGTCTTTTGTAATATTTGTAAATATGGAGTATTTGCATTGTGTAAAAACATTAAATAAAAGGCACCAGACTACAGAAAATGGCATATACTAAAGTATTTATTTTTCTGGGGGAGGACCCACCCACATTTATTTTGCTTCCGACGCCCATGCTTGATGATGAAGTATAGTCTATAGGATATAACAAAGTGCTTTTCCAGTCCCGATTCCACAAGGTTTTATTCCGCATCCACCCGCTCCCGCTATAGCTATTAACTATATTATTCGCCCGCTGCCCGCTTAGAATAAATTTCTAAGCACCAAAATCGCAAAAACAAATCAAAATAATAATAGTAATAATACTAATAAATAAATTAATTAATTTTTAACTCTATAAAAACTAGTTTATATTTATCCTCTCCATTTCTATTCCTCTCTACTCAAATTAATTGTCAGTGTATCTAAAATTGTGTATCTTAGAATCTTAACATGCATATCTTAATTTGATGTTGCTTTAAAACGCTGAAATATATAATGTATTTTATTCTGAAGGTGAAAGTGGTCCAGTTATTTAACTGCCTGCGGCGCCGTCAGGATCACGTTTTTTCCCCCTTTTAATTAAGTGGATACAGCTTACAATACTCGTTCAAGAGTAAGGGATTGCTCAAAACTATGCTATTTTACATATTTCTGTTATTTGTGTACAATCACAACGAAAAAACAGATGTGTATGCTATTTGTAAAAAAAAAAATGTAAACAAGATGCTGGTTCAAGGGCGCGTCACAGAAATTGCCTACAATTCTGCATATAGGCTTGCTACTTATTAATTTTATTTTATTTCGTTTTGTTAAATTATTATTCATTAAGAAATTTATATTTCGCATATGGGCATTTTTATTTATTTTACATACAGCTTTTTTGGGTTTTCTCTGTGCATAAGATCTGCCCGTGATGTTCTGATGTTTATGCTGCTTTTTGCTTGTGTACAATTAACCCCTCAAAACGAATTTAACTGTTATTAATGTGTCACAGCCACGTTTCAATTTAAATGTAATTTAACACAATCTTGTCGTTAATAATAACTAAACGCGTCGGTTGTCCTTTGGAAAAAAAAACAGAAATTAACATTTCTATTATCAATGCAGTCTAATAAAAGTTCAACAGGAAAAAAATAAAAGAAAATAATAATAAAACTGCTCCTGCTTATGAATAAATTTTTGCTTGATGATGAAGTATCTAAATAGTCTATAGGATATAACAAAGTGCTTTTCCAGTCCCGCTTCCACGAGGTTTTATTCCGCATCCACCCGCTCCGCGCTATATTAACTATATTATTCGCCCGCGGCCCGCTTAGAATAAATTTCTAAGCACCAAAATCGCAAAAATACTGTAGTTTATATTTATCCTTCCCATTTCTATCTGTCTCTACTCAAATTAATTGTCAGTGTATCTAAAATTGTGTATCTTAGAAAAAGAAAAAGACGAACTACCTCTTAAACATGCATATCTTAATTTGATGTTGCTTTAAAACGCTGAAATATATAGCCTAATGTATTTTATTCTGAAGGTGAAAGTTGTCGAGTTATTTAACTGCCCGCGGCGCCGTCAGGATCACTTGATTTTTTTCCCCTTAATAAAGTGGATACAGCTTACAATACTCGTTCAAGAGTACGGCATTGCTTAAAACTATGATATTTTACATATTTCTGTTATTTGTGTACAATCACAATAAAAAAAAAAAAAACAAAAAAAAAACGTGTAGGCTATTTGTAAAAAAAAAAAATTGGAAACAAGATGCTGGTTTAAGGGCGCATCACAGAAATTGCCTAAAATTCTGCATATAGGCTTGCTACTTATTAATTTGTTAAATTATTATTCATTCAGAAAAGAAAAACATATATTTCTTATGTGGGCCTATTTTATTTATTATTATATATAGGTTTATTGGGTTTTTCTCTGTGCATAAGCTCTGCGCGTGAGGTTCTGATGTTTATGCTGCTTCTTGCTTGTGTATAATTAATCCCTGAAAACGAATTTAGCGGTTTACGTCAGTTGTCGGTTGGAGAAATAAAATAACCGAAATTAACATTTCTGTTTCCGATGCAGTCTAATAAATGTTCGTCAGGAAAACAAAGAAAGAAAACAAAATAACAATACAACTGCACCTGCTTATGAATAGGCTATCTTTTTGCTATTGGTTTGAACCATAATTTCAGGAAAGAGGAATCATTGAACTATTGTACTGGTATTTGTGACCAACGCCCCCTAGAGCTGGCCATGGTGTTTGGCTACAGAATGTTGTTCCTTGCGCCACCTGGTGGATATTATATGAAGTGCAACAACGTTGTAAAAAAATCTAAAAAAGCCGCTGCGGCAGGACGCGTGCCCACGCGTGCCGAATTGCAGGCTGCCGCGTGAAAATAGACGCATTTTTAATGGCCAGATCTGTATACGTCATCCGCGCTAAAATATCAAGGTGAAAGTCATCATAACTTGCGTAGTTTAGACCCAGCTCCCAGCCCAACTTTGAGAATAGATTAACGGCGATATTTTTTTTATCGCGCGATAATAGTCTCACGTTAACGCAGCACGTTAACGCTGATAACGGCCCACCACTAAGAAAAATATTTTGAAATATTTTTCTCAAAAAACTATTTCTATATGACTGAAAAAAGAAAGACATGAACATCTTGGATGACAAGGGGGCAAGTACATTATCAGTAAATGTATGTTCTGGAAGTAAATTCTCCTTTAAGTCTTTCAGAGACACTTCCTTCACTCTGAGGCATATTCATTTTGGTGTGAAAGGGCCTTTAGAGTTGCCAAAAATATAACTTTTGTTGTTTTGTGTTATTAAAAAAACAAATAGAACGTATAGTAACAAAGAGTAACGTAATATTACTTTCCATAAGTAATGCAATTAGTTACTTTTCAAGGTGTAACGCAATATTGTAATGCATTACTTTTAAAAGTAACTTTCCCCAACACTGTAAACCATTGTGTTTACGATTATGATGATAAATTAAAATATTATGCTAATAAATACCAAATTGCATGATCAAGCAGCTAAAATAGCTGGAAGCATCTGACACTGGAAGCCTTACACAAAAATAAGGTGGATAAAATCTAAAGAAAACTCTGAAAATTCAGTAGTTGAATAAAATCAAAGCAGGGCAAGAAAAACAAGAAAAGAGACCAACTATAAAACCAACTACTGAGAAATATGAATGTGACATTTACTTATTCTGTTTGTCTCTGATTGTGATGTCACTTCCTCGTTCTAACAGCAGCTGACAGATGTGTGGATGACACATTTGAGTGGCAAGCACCAATGGGGTCCGACCATCCTATAAACACACACATAAAAGTGCACATTTGCATCAACTCAAACAGAAAAGACATAAAAACCTCCAATCAGAGAGAACATTTGAAGATAAAGTACATCTGTGAGAAAATAGAAAAACAGAACATTTGTCCAGGTGAAAAGAAAGAGAAGACATAAAGTTGTTATCAGGATATTAAATATCCCACAAGCCACATATTAACTCACAAAGTCGCTGGCATTAACTGATGCCCCGCTGTCACAGAGCAGCTTCACACTGGAGGAGCAGCCAGCCATAACTGAAAAGACAAACAATAATAATATTCCTTAACATTTCCCCCAAGCATGCAAATTAGATTCAGTAGACTCATCTGACATCACACTCAAAAATAAAAAAGAAGAAGAAAAAATGAATAAATAAAATCCAAAACCTCCACTGGGCAATGAGCAAGAGCTCTAAATCTTACATGAAAGCCTTCTGAGGGAAGGAAAATACACCCATGAACTACATCTTATTGATTACGACTGCAGCTGCCTCAAAGAATCACATTCAGCGTTCATCCATTACCCCTTCCCTCCATCCCCCCTCCATCTCTGCTTTACCACTTGTTGTAGGAGGGAGTAAAAAAGAAGGAAAGAAAGAGCCAAGAAAATGGAGGGAGCGGAAAACCCCCAAGTTAGATGGAAAAGAGGACTGCAAACCTTCAAAATGTACAAAGCTTTTTTGCTTACCAGCATCATGCAAGGCTGTTCTTCCCTGCAGGTCCACGTTTCCCACTGGGCAATTGTGCTGAAACACAAAACACTCGTCACACTCACAGTCACGCCATTCACAAACACTTCATGGCCATTAAGCTTTAAAAAGGTCAGAGGATGAGGCTAAACTTTCGAAAACATCCATGATGACTGCCTGCGCCTAAACAGATGAACACAAAAATCAAGAACAGACCAGAATGACATGGATGTGTGAGACTCTAGTTTGAAGCTTTGAAATGATTCTGAACCCGAGAAGTGAAACCAGGTCAAGCAAAGGAGTGTTGCTAAGATACTGGCCTCAGTGGTCTTCAGTCCCACCACCCCCTGTGCCCTCATTTATAAAATCTCTTTTACTCTTTCCATATTCCACTCTCTGTCCTACTTTCTCAAGCCCAATATTTTCTCCACCTCTTTTTTGCTACCTCTAACAAAACAACTCCTCTGACTTCAGTCACTATAAAAACCTTTTATGCTCTAGCAACAGCCTCCAAAACCAGTAGCAAGGTCACATGGTTCTGTTGGCTAACTGTGTCCTGCGTAACTCTATCTGATGGGCTCTAGGAGCCAGTGTCAGATTGCACATGATGATGGCATAGAAATATAGACGGCAGGTTACAGTACGGACAGCCTGTCAACACTGCACACACCCGCGAAAATACTCTCACCCATGGCAGAGTATTATGTTGGATTACGCTTTATATTAGCTGATTTCGAAGGCAAGCTTTCAGATACTAAAACTCATTTTTGCATAATTAGTTGAGTCAGATTTTTCTAATTTTGCTCCCTGCGGTATAAAGTAATTAACACAAACAAGTCACTGTGACAAAGACGCTGTTGTCATAGTCATCAACAAGCAAGTGATAGGAATCATTTCCTATCTTAATTATCTCGAGCACCATCACTCTCGACGGCAGAGAGACAGAGCTCTTGCAAAATGTGTTTGTGGATTAATTGATTGAAATTAAGCGGCGTGTCTGTAAACAAGCTCTGCTCGATTTACCTTCAAACAGCATAATTTTCTCACAATCAGGATGTCAGGTTCAGCATTATGCAATTGAGCTCAGGTCATTGCTTTATTAGTTACACTTTGTTTATGAGCCTTTGGGCTAGAATATGCTTACCAATAGTAATAAAGGCAATAAAGGTCAAATTGTTTGTTTGTTTGTTTGTTTGTTTGTGAAATGCAGCTCTTTCTTGAACACACAGATGACAATGAAGTAGAGCTTGGTATCCGCCTATGATATAGTACACAAATCAGAAAACATACTCTTCAATGCCTAATTTAAATTAGTAAATTGTTCATTTTTTTAATGAAAATAAAAGGGACCATACAAAAAAAAGCATGTTATTGTTTATTTAGTACTGACCTGAATAAGATATTTTACATTAAAGACGTTTACATATAGTCCCCAAAAGAAAATAATTGTTTAACTTATAAAAATTACCCTGTTCAAAAGTTTACATCCTCATGTTTTTTAATACAGTGTTGATACCTGAATGCTCCACAGCTGTTTTTTTGTTTAGTGATAGTTGTTCATGAATCCCTTGCTTGTCCTGAACAGTTAAACTGCCTGCTGTTCCTCAGAAAAATCCTTCAGGTCCCACCAATTATTTGGTTTTCCAGCATTTTTGTGTATGTGAACCCTTTCCAACAATGACTGTATGAATTTGAGATCCATCTTTTCACACTGAGGACAACTGAAGGACTGATATGCAACTATTACAGAAGGTTCAAATGCTCACTGATGCTCCAGAAGGAAAAACACACGAAAGGTGAAAACTTTGAATTTGAAGATTAGGGTAAATGTAACTTATTTTGTCTTCTGGGAAACATGCAACAATCTTCTGTAGCCTCCGAAGGGCAGTACTAAATGAAAAAATATGATATTCAGGCAAAATAAGAAAAATGTACACATCTTCATTCTGTTCAAATGTTTTCATCCCCCAGCTCTTAATGCATGGTTTTTCCTTCTGGAGCATCAGATGTAAACTTTTGACACCAGCTGTATATTTTGATGAAATAAATACACTTGGGATACATGAGAGACTTCAAAAACATTAAAAATCTTATCAACCCTAAACTTCTGAATTGTACATTATAATTCAACATGATTCATCAAATTGCCATAAAACTATAAAACTAGATTGCAAATATGTGATAGAGAAGAAATTCAGAGAAACATCAGATAAGAGATTCATAAAGTGTCTCTTCTCTGTTGTTTGCCTTTTCTGTTGTTCAACACTGCATCTCAATGATACAGCTTTGACTGTGCTGAAAAAACTGTTGAGAAAATGCATAATTGAACTTCAGGGAATGATACAACTCAAAAATCATAAATATAACTAGAAAAATAGAAGTATTGACCAAATATAATGAGAAAACAAGGACACATTGATACAAGATTGTATCGGCAGAGCCTTACAATGGAGGCCATAAATAATTATCTTTCTGAAGTTCAACTCATCACAGTCCTCAAAAGACCTCATATATACTCTTCGAAAATCTGATTCAATGCCTTTCCTTCACATCAAAAAGAGGATACAATAGAGCAGAAATTGACTGGCTTTAAAAGAAAAGAGTTCAAAAACACAGCGAGAACACTTCTCCTTACAACTGTGTTGACTGTAAAAAGCAGTTTTACCTGGAGTAGTTTTTGCACGCACAGTGACTGGGCATTTCTGGCTGCCAGGTGTAAGGCATTTTTTCCTACAGGAACAAAACAACAAATCAATAGAAGCCATTAGATAACAAAAGTCTTTTAGATTAACCAATCATAACCAGTAGAGACCGATGTCAAGAGTCTAGTCTAGTGAGAGTCTAAAAAAAAAGGCACCACATCTATTCCAATTTCACATAAAATTGTTCTTACAAAGGTTCGCCAGAAAAACTCACTCTCTGATGAAGAACGCGTGGCTATATCATTTACATTTACATTTACAGAGATGTTTCAACCAATAAACCATTCAACCATAGTTCAACCAAAAAAGCCATTCCAAAAGGTATCTTTAAAAAATCCTGAGCCATTTCTGTTCCTCAATTTGGAAATTATTGGTTTGGAAGTTGGAACAACATGACAGAGTACATTTTTTTGGGGTACACTATTCGTTTAAGATAAGTTTACTTCCAGAATTAAAATGTCCCGATTAGTATATCACCCCAAAGTGATCCAAGATGTTCATGTCTTTCTGTACTCTGTTGCATAGAAATTGGATTTTTGAGAAAAACATTCAAGGTTTTTTCTCCATATAGTGGACTTTAATAAGGATCAACAGGTTGAAGATCTAAATTGGAGTTTCAATGCAGCTTCAAATGGCTCTACACGACCCCAGCCGAGAAATAAGGGTCTTGTCTAGCAAAGTGTGACCTTTCCGACATGCTTACGTAATGCATCGCAGAGCTAGAGTATACATTTTTTTTTTTTTTTTTTACAAAATGACCAAATCGTTTCACTAGATAAGACTATTCCTCAGCTGGGACCGTGCAGAGTTACATTGAAACTGCAGTTTGGACCTTTAACCCATTGGCTCCCATTGAAGTGCACTATATGGAGAAAAACCCTAGAATGTTTTACTCAAAAACCTTTATTTCTTTGCGACTTAAGAAAGAAAGACATCTTGGATGACATGGCGATGAGTAAATCATCAGGAAATTTCTATTCTGGAAGTGAACCTTTCCTTTAAGGAGGCTGAACAGACAGTTTTACACAATTTACACAAAATTACATTTAGAGGATAAGATAATTTAAGGAATATATTTTCTCATTATACGAGTTCCCTGGTATTCAAACTCGCCCATCTAGAGCAAAGTCCTCACCTGTGGCATCTGTGGCTGTGACATCCACACCATGATTAAGAATGAGATTCAGGCAGTCAAGATGTCCTCTGGAGGCAGCAAGATGGAACCTGAAGAGTAAGAGACAGAGAGAAAAGAACAAAAATAGAAGAAAGGGTTAAAGTTGTGACAAGTGCGTGCTGAAAATTGATGCCTGCTCTTACCACCATCATCAGCATTCTAGAGGAGGAAAGGACTACCATCAAGAGAAACTCTCTCTCTCTCGCTTAAATGCATCTGCACGCGAAACTTCTTACTTTACATTCCATAAGCATGCTTTTTATTCATATCTCACATAAACATACTTCCATTATCAAAATGATGGCCAAGATAATGTACATATTTAATGAATTCACATTCACTTCTTTCTTCATATGCAAGATGCAGAATTGATCACAATCAACACTTTAAGCTCAGAGGTGAGAATGTCCTCTGAGACATGTTGTAAAGAGAAATGTGCAGATTTCACCTGTGTTTGGAAAGTGTTATTTTAAACAGTGTTGATGGTGAAAAGCCAAACATGCAGACAGGCCTTTGACCTGAAGCTTAACGTGTGAAATTGTGGATAACTCCACACACTAGGGCTGCACGATATATCGTAAAATTATCATTATTGCGATATTAGTATACGCGATATCAGTATTGCAGAGAGTTGCGATAATTGACATTTAATTTATGTGCCAAACATTTGTGCGTTGCATGCATAGGTTGTCCTCATTTGACCAAACAGATGGGGGCTTACTATCTTTATACCCGCCTCCCAAGTAGGTTCTATAATGCTATTGGCTAGAACGGGCGAACAGGTGAACCTGGTGGCTCAGAGCAGAGAATGAAAAATAAATACGGCAGGAGTATGAATGGAGAAAATGACAGCAGCGCTGAACTTTTGCCTAAAAAGAACTGTACAGGAATCAATTGCCACCGTTTATGCTCCCAAAATTTAATCTGCACAACCTCAAATTATATTTGGGAGCATTTGTGCGAGTGCGAGAAATTGTTGTGGTGCGACCTAGTTTCATTTCTTTACAAAACTTTTGCTAACCTAACTACTGCACAGACTGCTATGAGCTGATGCGTTCGCCGTTCTCTCCAACATTACATAACCATTTAAACTTAATCTTTATTGTTACCTTTAATGAAGATTTGAGATATTAGCCGTCTTCCTGTCACTGACGATGCGCACCGCTGAACTAGGAACCGGACGTTTTTTTTCTGAAACCTCTGTTCCGGATTTGCACAAACTGTATTGCAATTAGGGGTGTGTGGTATGACGATTTTTGATTGTGGACAGTAAAAAGGTTCTGTACAACGCGGCATTCATTCACATCAGAAGATAACTCAGGGGCCGAGTTCCACTCACGAAGGGGAGTATTTTCCACTGGGGACACGCTTTTCAAAATCCTGTTGGTGTCCTCTGACTTTCAAGTGGTTTGTTAAAATAATCTCTTGTATTGCAGAGTGCATGCTATGCACTGCCGAAAGTTTCACGCGATCCTTAAAACGAAACCAAAAGCAAAACGCGTAGGCTACGCACATTTAAAAGCAATTTTAATACCCCACGTTTAGAGAGCGACTCCCCAATGCACGCAAATTAGGCTAGATAAAATATCTAGGCTGTTGTTAGAATGTGGGCTATAAGTTGTAAATTTGTCTATAACTCTGTATCATACTTAAAAAAAAAAAAAAAAAAAAAAAAAATATCGGTCTCTATTTGCACTTTGAATATTGAAAGAGTAGTCTACTTTGAATATGGCTGCATTTATTGTCTATTTTTTTGTTATTTATACTGTAATTTAAAAAAAAAAAAAATTGATTCTGAGGTTTTCAGAAACAGCCCATTTGATTTGCCTGGCAATTGGAATCCGCCATGAAGAATCAAGATTGGTGCATTACTAAAAAGAAATTGGGTGCTCCTAAGATGCTCTTACATGTAAATAAAAAGTAATGTTTCAAAGCAATTCATTTTGTGTTTGCAGGTCTATGGTAACAGCAAACCAGAAATCAGAATATCTGCCGAGTTAAGTCATTCATAGTGTTTTAAAGTCAAAACTTCCTTGACAATTTTTTTTTAGCCTGAACTAGATTTAATTCGGATGACAGAAGAATATCTATTACCTGTTTATTTTAGCATCATCATTACGTATATAAAAGATTTTAAAAAATAGATAATAATAACAATAATAATTATTAAAGCATTTCTCTAGGGAAATGTAATATCTCAAGAAATATCGTTATCGCAATATTCAACACCAATATCGCATATTTTCCCAATATCGTGTAGCCCTACCACACACTGTCCCAAACAACCACCCATGGAGTGATTGATAGGTGGCTATTTGTTAGTTAGAATTCAGAACAGAGAATATGTCCCAATACTGTTTCAGCAATGTGGCGATTCATCACAATCCTTAGTGTATATCACTTTCTGAAACTTTGTTTTTATGAAAATTCATACAACATCAGGTACATTATAGTCATTTTGTAAGTCATCAAAACATCGTTTCACTATTACAAACTGATGTTTTTAAACCTAAATATAAGGTTAAAACAATTTCCAGGGAGGCCAAAAGGGAGCTACAGCTCATTGCTTTTGCAAGTTCCCCCAAATAGGACCTCATAACTAAAAACGACTCTATGCAATAACATTTTATTAGGTACATGGAAATAAGGTGACTGTTATAACGTTAAGTGACCCTCATTAGAGGAGACTGAAAGGCTCAGATGGTCATGAAGACCCAGACATGTCATTCTAGCTTGGCTCCAACTCCTTGGCTGACTCACATATCTGTGGCTTCAAGATACATTATGTATTTTTAGAGGTGCTAGAGAGGTGGGATGGGGGGTCAGTTTGAATTCAAAACAAGACTTTTGCATGCTGTACCAGTCCATCACTAGAGTCTCTGCAGATCAGCGAAAGCCATTTCAATGCATCTGAGAATCTGATAAGAGTGGAATGCATTAGGAATATCAATACTGTATTGAACGCAAGACCTTTTCTTACTTGATATTTTGCTGCAGCAAGAGGCTTTTAAGTAGCTCAGAAATTTCTTTAAAAGTTCAAAAGATTCTTTTTGTGTATTCAGGGTCTAAAATTAACTTTCAATCCCATCTTTTAATGGAAAACAAATTGAAAAAAACTTTACTAATCATAATTATTTTTTACTAGTCAAGCATTTTGTAGACAGAACGGAAAAGGTCTGTGAAGCTAAACAGCGCCATGCCACATGACATATGTTTTGTTTTTCTTTAAATATTTCTATTTTTCACTTTTAATTTTAGTAATTTTTTTAGGTTTAAAGTTTTTCCATTTAATGTTTATATTTCATCTTTATTTCAATTAAATTACTGAAAAAAATTGGTAATAGTTTTAATTAACAATAACAAAAGTGTTTTGAGTGCTTGCCAGGGTTAAGTCCCAGGTCTACTCAGCTTTCCTCTCACTTCTCACTTCCTCTCACTGTTCTAACTGGTAAAAGGCAAAAATCCAACAAATAAACAAACAAATATATAAATATATTTTCCTTTTGGAATTATTTATCTGTTTTTCTTTTAAATCTTTGACAAACAAGACAGGTTATAGTGTGTCACTGGTAAACTGAGGTAAAAGTTCTTAGAAACTGTGTGAGCTATTAATAGACTTACACTTCACTGACATCGGTGAGGGTCTTATTTTCATTCTTGCAATTTGATTTAAATCATGTATGGGACCCTGGACCACAAAAGTAGTCATAAGAATAATTTTATTGATAAAAATACACATGAAACGCTGAATAAATACGCTTTCCATTGATGCATCTCGGCCAAATATCGTCCTATACTAACAAACCATACAACTATTTGAAAATCTGGAATCTGAGGGTGTCCAAAACAAATTCTTAGCAATGCATATTACTAATAAAAATTAGGTTTTGATATATTTACGGTAGGAAGTTTACAAAGTATCTTCACGGAACTTAAGCTTTACTTAATATCCAAATGATTTTGGCATTAAAGAAAGATTTATAATTTTGACCCATACTATGTATTTTTGGCTATTGCTTCAAATATATCCATGCTACCTAAGTCTGTTTTTGTGGTGCAAGGACCCACATTATGTTTCAGTTCCTATCAAAGATACTGGCCTACTTATTCACTAAACAAAATTGTACTACCATCTGGCATTTGCCAAGTGTTAATTACAAACCGTGTTTGCATCCATTTAAAAAAAAAACGGGTGTGTTAAAGAAACAAAAGCTTACTGCCACACCAGGAAAGCTTAGTCTGTGTTTTTTGTGAGCTAACCATCTATTAGCAAGCTCCATCAAGCAGGTGTATTTCATTCCATACTCTGATTTAAAGATAGAAACACAGAAATCTGCACATTTCCATCTGCCCACAAGGCTAAAATGCTGCCCTAATGCAGGTTACCAATTTACCCACTCAAACTACTGGATTACACCCTACAAGCCCTGTGGTCTGCACTCCCTGTGAGCTATTCTGACCAGTAAGGGAAATAACAGGCTGGAGATGCAATCTGCATGTGGGGTCCTGCTATATATGAACAAAGGATTCCCACAAATCCAAAGTCAACATTTGACCTCTGTATTCCACTCAACTATGCATAAAAAGGCTGCATAGCCTGATGTTCAGGTCATTTGGCAGCCATCACGGCACACTGACGTCCACAAGCATGTTTCATATAACAGGCTGGTGTTTATTAATTGAGCTCTGTTACACTGTAACGCCGACCCGGCGACTGTGACGGCGACCGATGCTCTTGATTTAGTCCTGAGAAATTCTAGCACCTTATTACAAGTCAAGCACTTCTCCACCCAACAGGGCAAGAAGAATCTCACACTATGACAAAAATACCCAAAGGGGAACCTTATGGCTTTAAACGAGGGAATAAAACAAAGCTGTGGTTAAATCAAGCTGAAATGTGTCTGTGTATGCCCTACATAGACCCTGTCAAGGCAGTAAAAACATCAAGGATTGATGGGAGGCCAACTAGGCTTTCTAAAACAGGAAAAGACACAGTTGATCCAGCAGTATTGGAGTCTACTCTGTGGCCATGTAATAATAATGTGGAACATCAATCAGTGATATTAAGTAACTAGTACAACGATTCACCTCTGACCCCAAAAATACTTTTCCTGCATTTATCCCTAAAATAAAAAGGCATCATGTAAAGCTCTCTGGACTTGGAGCTTTCAAAAAAAGATTAAGTAAGCAGTTAACATGACAGTTTAAAAAGGAGAAAAAAAAAAATTCTAGCTTCTAAATTTAGTCAGTGTACACAAGCACAGATTTACTCACTGAAATCCTACTTCCAGGCCAGGAGGCACAGGCTGTTCTGAACTCTTCTGGTCTGTTCTGGGTCAAGCATCTCCAACCACAACATGTTTTCCCATTTTTACTCAAATTTTTGGTCAGGCACAAATGCTTCAGTCCAGATTGGACAAAAAAGACCTATCAGTGAAACTATAAATACTAAAGCATTAACAACAGCATAAATAAATAGGATTCCTCAACTACCTAGTATGGCGCCTAATCAATTTTTTGGTCTTAAGGATGCACTGTATAATTAGGTGGTTTCAGGTTAATCCCATCAAGAGCGGCCACGTTTCTTAGGGACATGTTCTTAAGTTAAACTTTTGACCGCACACAAAGAAAAAGAGAACGCAGGGTTTGCAGGGTTCTGAATTGTAGAACTTTGCACGCCTTCTTAAACAAATAAATAAACATCTAGATACACTAGATGACCTTACGAAAAGCCTAATCAGTTGTTGGATGACTAGTCAACCATGGTGACCCATCCCTAGTAGGGCTGGGTATCGAGTTTGATACTTTTTAGTCACTGACCGGACTGCCTCGATGTCATCGCGTATCAAAAAACATCTTATTCGATACCAAAGTTCTATACCAAAGGGGTTAATCTCATCAACATCAGTGAGCCAATAAGCACGCAGCATGCTTGATGTGCCCAAATGGTGAGGCAACAAGGAAAAACACTAGGTTATGCCCAGAGATGTGGCTCACACATGAAGCTGTAGTTTGTAAGTGTCCCAACCCCATGAGAGATAAAAGATGTTGAAAAGATCAAAAGTGTGGGCATTTAACCAGGCTCAACGACAACAGTACATGATGCAATATTTGCAACAAGATGATTGCTGACAAGATCGGCAACACAACAAATTTAATGATTGACTTGACAGTGTATAACATTACTTGTAGTCCGTATTCGACTACAAGTAGACCGAATCAGTGCGATCATCTTCTCACCGTCCTCCTGCCACAGAGCCTCCTTCAACAGGCCCACTACACAAGTCCTCCTCCAAAACTACTGATGAAGGCGCTATGACTGGGACTGTTCACACCAGAAATCACAGCAATTCAGAAGCGCAGAAGTGCACTGCACTCCCACTGAAATGGACAACCTTATAATCTAATGCATAAATATTAAATCTTTTTAACATTATTAAAACTACATACTGAGTAATTGATGCCATCTTTGTCATGGAAAACACTTGTTGGGCTCGCAGTTTTAACGTACATGTTTGCTTAAATTTATTTTCAAGATCTGAGGTAAACTATCTGTTGTTACTTTCAGTATGGCTATAAATGTCATGCAATATGACATTCAAACTCACATTAGACAATTTTAACATTGAATAAAGCACATAATCAGTACCTGAGATTATAATTGTCATAGTTTGTGTGTTGCTCGAAATAGTTTCTAAAATAGACATCGCCATAGTGGCTAGTTAAGAAAAAAAAAATGCAGATTAACATGGAAAAGATACCATTTATTGTGTCATATCGCATGTAGTTAGGACACTGCATTAACGTTTCGCCTGGAAACAAAGTTGCTATGATGCCAAACCCCCTCACAGAAGAGGAAAGCTGTCTTGTTTATCGAGATGAACCAAATTCTAGATTTTTAAAAGTAAGTGAACTGCGTGAAGTTCGCGGCATAGACTCTTTAAAATACTTCCAAGAGTTTTACACACCGCTCTGTTATTGTGGGGATATTTCCACACACCTAAAGTGGCCAAGGTTCCCAGACCTTCTGCGGTCAGTCTGAAGGTCTGGCTACACAAAATCAAGGACCTATGTAACGTTAGATATTGTTTGGATGTATGGCTATAGATAGCTAGCTAAATTGACACTAAAAATACATTAAGGTTGCAGTAGCAACCCTGGTAAGAAAATATAAAGACATCTTATTTTTACCCCATTTATTTTCAGGAGAAGGGTATTTTATATTTTTCTTTACTTATGTTCACAGAAGAGGCCAAAGCTTTTTGCTTCCGAGGAGCTCTTTGCTGTGGAGGACATGGCAATTGAAGTAAGAACAGAGACCACTCTCAGAAGCACTACAGAGAAGACTCAGACAGAGATAAAGCACTACAGATTACTTCCATCTATGCTGTCCTCAGTGAGTCCAGTAACCTGGTGGTGGGACTTTTTCTTTTGAAAAAGAACAGCTGATTGATTTAAAGATCTGAAGTATGCAGCAGTGAGCTTCACATACTGCCTTGAACTTTGAACTTATTATAACTATCCTAAAGTGATTTATTGTGTTGGTTACATTGTGTTCCTTTACGCTTTTATGTTTCTTTGTGCAGTGGCTCAGTCTTTGAGTGTTAAAAAAAAAAAAAAAAGTCAACAAACTAAAAAAATAAAACCAAGGGTTTTTTTGAGGTAATGTAATCTTGATAAAACTGGTAGTGAAAAGTATTGTTCAGGAACCAGTACTGAAGTCAAAGTTGAAAATTTTTAAACAATGCCCAGCCCTTATTCCTATTGACAGGGAAACTTACGCAGAGCGGCCTTCCACATCAAGTTTGGTGGGGATGATGCCCTTCTTGCCGAGCACTGCCGCGACCTTGTCCACCTCCCTCCTCTCCACTGCCTTCATCAGCCTGTCATCATACTTATTCCAGTCTGTGTTCTAAAGGACAGAGAGAGGGAGAGACAGAGAGATCAGAACACTCATAACATCAGCATGTACACAATGACAGCAGTGTCACGTTCAATAAAGCTGCTGAGGTGAGATCTATTGTTCATGACTCCCCTAATGATAAGGGTGCTGATCATAAGTGTAATTAGCTGAGTGAAGGAATGTTAACAATTCGAGTACACCATGTATTCAAACATTCAAAAGCACAACAGGATATGAAAGGCTTGAAGTCTTCACAAAACAACAAGGACAGCTCTTCTCACTTAAATTGGACAAAAATAGCTTTGCATTGAGAAAAATAGGTTTTCTAGGTATTGAAACAGAAAAGGAAATATTTTAATGTTGAATCTAAATGTATTCAAAATAAAATACATGTCATAAATACATAACTACGCTAAATAACTTATGAACCAAAATAACACCTGAAGAAATGGATTTAATACACATTGCTCAATGAAAAAAAAGAAAAGCTTTTGCATTAACAAAAGATGCTTTAAGCCTGACATGGTCATACAAGTTCACACAAGCTTTTCAAAAGACGTCAAAGCTGCAAAGGTCTGAGGCAACAGTTCACTCTCCAGGAGAATCCTTCAGGATTCCTTGAATTTATGGTGAAGGCTATAAGACATTCTCCCACACTCAAGCAGTTCAAAACACACACACACGCACACACTTAACTAAATATCAGCGTCTCTTCCTCCAACCTTTGCATACATAAGACAAAAAGAACTGACAGCACAGCAAAGTTTAAGGGAAAAGTACTAGCTGAGAATCTTGATACCTACAAAGTACATCGAGGTGCATTTGAGCCATCGACTCATCTTGGTGGTCCTTTTGCTGTGGTTTGAAGTACAAAATTAAGAAAAAGTTCTGTCCGTTAAAATGAACACTCAGCCAGCGAGTGTTTGTGGTCTTCAGATGAATCCCCCTCTCCAGCAGGCAGCCTGCGCCTCACAGGGGGACCAGAAACCTCTGCAGATTCCTCGAACTTCTCTCCAGCCCACAGCCTCTCCACGAGACTTCATTACGGCACGAGAAGCGGAGTAAACACACAGAGAGTGAGCCGCTGTAGCACAGGGACCAGCCCCGGGACAGCAGCTCCTCCTCTGGGGCTGAGTCTCTGTCTCTTCCCCTCTCTGTCAGACCGTCCTCCTATCCGTACAGCCGTTCGCTTCTCCTCCTCTCCTTCTGTCTGTATCTGCTTTGCTCCTCTATGCCAAATGGCAAGGTCGCTCAACCTCTGGCGGTAAATATGTGAGCTCTTCCAGGTCTAAAATATCCCTGTAAACAGCACGCAGACAAGCTCAGGGTGGTTACCTCTTTATTTTTGCCCCTCAGACCTTCCTCCAATGACCGATTGGGGTAGAACCGCTAATAATAAACCATCCTAGCATATCTAGTCCATGAGTAACAGTTACGGTGACACCCGTGAGCAACAAGGCCAGCCAAACGAGAGGAACCTCAGTGCTACAGGCACATACTGTGTCCCCCTCCGCAGCCACGGCCGCACAAAGCTACAACCGTTAATCTCCTGGAGATTAAAGTCTCTGGTCCAGACCAGGTCATCATCTGGCAGTCTGAGGAGACGCTTCCAGCCTCACTCGCGCCGGGGGGGTCTGAGCTGACGGATGAAGCACACGGTAGCAGGATTAAGTGTCGGCTTTTTACAATCAGCTGTCTGGCATATGGAGCCTGAAACCCTGTTTACAATCTCCCCATGCCATCTCTGTATCTGCAAGACAAACACTACGCCAAAGATCTATTCCTAAAAGCAAGACGTCAGCTTTTAATTTGGTAGGTGAGAGACTTGAAAGTGGATCAAAAGGCTGCAGGGACGCATTAGATGGAGGAGTTTGGTTACCTCTTAATACGCCGCCCCCCACCCCCCCACCGATACAGCAGAGATACAGAACAGCAGAATACATGAGAGAATACTCACATATATAGCATGTCAAAGGGGGGGCACTGGGTAGGGTATCGACTCTCAAAACCTGCTCGGTCCCATAGAAACAATGAATCTGAAATGGATGCATATAGGGTCTAGCATCTTAAATAAGCACAATAGTGAGCGAGTGGACTATTTCTGTTTTGTTTTGTCTTTTGCAGAGGATGCTGGGTGAATAGGCTAAGTACCTCACAACTGTAATTCAGTGTCATATTAAAGAGCAAGACCAGAGAAAATATGTGACCCGTGCTGGCAAAAATGAGTCGGAATGAATGTCTCATTTTGAGCTACAGGCAAAAGTAGTGAAAAATGTGAGGTTTTCACAAAAATTTGTTCATCAAGCACTCCTCTAGCAAACCCAAATGCTCCAAATAGTAATTAAACATCATAAAATGATCTTTATTTGTACATTTTCTGAGAGTACCTTTTTTCTCTGCTCACTTCTGGACAGCTGCTGCTGTTTCTCAGCACAAGTTGTAGGTCTATTGTAAAGTGCAGCATTTCAGCTGTGAAAAACATATCGAGTCCAAACCAGTGAAATATGATTTTTCAAACCCATGCTGATGAAAACAAAATGATCGCACTGACTGACATTTGCAAAGCATGTGCATAAGACGTGCCTCTCCGAGAGTGCGCAATCTCAATTTACATTATTGCGAAATATGTCTTGGCGAGATTCACACGAACATTAAGACAGAATCACTAGCTGCTCTTGATTAAACTACTGGTTATTTGCATCTTTGTTCTTATTTTAAACAACAAAGAATAACAAAATAAATATCTAAATTGTGATTAACAATATAGTAATGATTATTAACAAAAGAACTGGAGGAAAATATGCAACGTTGCTTGGTAATTTTAATTTAGAATCTTCAGGAAACTTTAACTCGATTTTTCTCAAAATTAACTTTGCTGACTCTATCACCTTTAAACAGCTGTTGGGCAGTAAATTTTTGTCCGATTCCAACAAGACATACATCTTTTTATTTTCATTCTCATTAAAATGCCTTCAAAATGAACTCATTTTATTCCGACTCATTTTGCCTGCATGGGTCACATTTACACTGTGCAAATTAGCATTAAAACGCAATTCCTTAAAAGTGACGATGGGACTGGAAAATTACGTGTATGATTTACTGAGTCCGCACATTAAAAGGCCACAGATGCAACCAGATTATTTCCATAATGACCGGTGCAATCTACCAAGAGTTGTGCAAATTACCGCCTGCTTTAAATCATTCTTTTTTGGGTGTCAAATAATAGTGCAAACACCAGTAATTTAAGGTGCGCAAACATTGCAGGATTCATTTTAATATTCTACTTCCATAAATTTTGCATCTGAAAGGGAAACTCCTACAAATGCATATTCAATAAGGTCAGGTTCAAAAATAACTTGTGTCCACACCTTTTCAGCACTAATTCTTCATCTTTAGTAAATCCTGACAGTACTATTTTAACGCCAACTGGCGCAAGTTGTTAGTAACTCTGGCCCTATGTGTCAGTTTGCTTGGGCTGATATTATATTAATACATATTTATAATTCAAACCTTGAGGCTTTGTGGACAAAGAGATTCCTTTGCAAAACTAAGGAGTTTTACTCAAAAGTGATGAAAAAGCCAAAAGACAACACATAAGAGAACCTCTACAATACTGTTTTTAAAGTCATCCCAGGATACAGCACATGAAAATCTAGTGTGCAAAGCTGTAATCTATGCAAAGGGTGGAAACTTCAAAGCTACACTTTAACAGTTCAACTGTCACTTCATAATTCCCATACTTCCATTTCATAGTTTTGATGAACTTACTATTGTTTTAAAAAAAATCTAAGTATAATGAATAGGTGTATCCAATATTTTGACTGGTGTGTTTATACTATTATACATACACAAACACAAGGTGATTGTAGGTATGTGGACAACCCTTTCAAATGAATAGGTTTGACAGTAAACAGTTTACTTCAAACTATGTTGCAACAGCTTGAGGTGGGCCTAAAAGAAAGTGAAAGTACGGTATGTCAAAATCACTTTTAAATAATAATAATACCTTCCGCTGTAGCTCTCATATCAAAAATCAACTCCTCAGACGTCACAGCAGGTTTAATGTCAACAACACTGAAAGTGATTAAAGGATAGTTCACCCCAATTCTGTCATCATTTATTCACCCTCATGTCATTCTAAACCAAGACGACTATTTCTCTGTGGAAGACAAAAGATCATTTTGAAAAAGTGTTTTTCATTACAGAAACAAAAAAACTCCTTTTCTCATATATTTTATGAAAGTCATACAGGTTTGGAGCTACACGAGGGTGAGTAAAGGACAGAATTGTTATTGTTGGAATAATATACTTAAGGATACATCAAAAACATAGTATTGCAGTACTTTATTATTCATTACATCTGCAAAGATCAGTTCATCATTATCATCATCATTATCATCGATAGATGAATTGATTCAAATTAAAACTCATTAAGAGTCTTAACCTCTGGGTACAGTAGACGAATCATGAGTGTGCGTGTGTGTGCGCGCATGTTTGCACGTGTCACACATGAACGAAATCCATTTGCATACAAGGGGCAGGTGCAAACAGGTTGGTTTGTTTATAAAGTTGAGTAATAGGGTGTGTCGTTTCTCTAGTGCTGATTTAACATGCCCATGAAACTACACAAAAACACACTCTATTTAATGTTTTCAACACAAATAGGTTAATAGGACCAACAAGGTATGATGTGATAATCTCTCCGGTCGGACAATGTATCTAGGTTGAATCTTGGCTGCCGGGCAGTCTGGGTGTCTCTGTGTGTTATAATTCATGTCAACACCTTGTAAAAATGAAACCCTATCCCCCATCCCAAATCATACACACCCACAAAGTCTTGCCTGGCAACAGCAAACGTACATGGCCATAAATCAAGACACATACTGTAGAAGAAAGCTATAGACACTTGTGTCCAGATATACGAAAATAATACAGCGAATACAAGAGACAGAGCAAAACCAGGCAGTTATTATAGGTGTGACAAAGAGCAATTAAGTATGTTTCTCAATGAGTACCATGTCAGTGCTTTAACTACTAACCTGCACTATCCCAGGGCCATATGTTGACAGCTACGAATTATTAATGGCATAACCTGAAATCTGTGCAACTGCTCACTCAACAGATTCATCTTTGATGATCCCTATGAGGACACCTGCAGCTAAAAATCAGGCCATCGCATATCTGTTTCGGTCGTATTTCCACTCTTCTTACATTGAAAAACTCTCGTCCCACTAGGCCAGCGACATGCCATCCACACATCAACAGGTCTGATTTAGTGCTGCACTAACCACAGATGGATGAGTTGCTTTTGAATCAACCCCCTCCCCAACCAAAGTGGAGCAGAGAGCAGTCACGCTGAATTTAGAAAGTTCTGGAGGCATACGTAACCCTCTCAAGCGACTGTTAGAGGGTGGGATTGCTGAAGGTGGGAAGAGGGGAAAGGAACAGGATTCTTGGAGTTCAGCCTACCCCATCACTAATTCCACATCAAAAACATCTCACAGCCGGAAATCACAAGCCTGAAGCATAGAATACTGGTGTAATATCCTCTTTTTGTCCAAAAAAAAGCAACCAATATAAGTAGTATGCAAAAAAGAAAACCATCTTGGGTCACGTTTTTTAATGTGATCCAAATTTTTAGTGCTGAGCATGGCAAACTGGTTTGACCTTTCTTCAGGTACGATTTCCAATACACAATTTAAACTAAACAAAAAAAAAAAAAAGTGTGTATAAATATAAATAAATATTTGTTTTGTGTTTATTTTATTTTATATTATATATATATATATATATATAGATATATAGATATATAAATTTGGAAACTAACTAAAATATAAAACTTTTTATCTCACTATTCTTGTGAAAAAGCTTTTTTTTCTCAGAATTGCATGATAAAAAATAAAATCTGCAATTCTAACTTTTTTTTTCCCCCTTCCAAAAATTGTGAGACCAATATAGAGTTATAAATTCTTTTTTCCTCAGAATTGCATAATGTTCCCACTCTAAGCCAAATGTAAAATTCCCTGACTAAAAGGCTGAATTTCCATGACCTATAATGAACAGATACATTTGCAAGCTTTATTTACTTTTTCTACAGACATTTTTAGAACAAAACACACATGCACACTACTTTTTTGTTGTTGTTGTTTGTTAGTATTTGCTTTTTCCTGTTAAATGCACCTTGATATTTTTCTGTACCATTTCTACAGAAATTAATTTATGGTTTTTATGCTTTCATAACCATAGCCTAACCATAACAATAGGCAAAATGCTTGAAACAGCACAATAAAACTAAATACGGTATAGAAACATTACATTTTGATAAATGGAAACAAAAATAACAAAAAATTGAAAGCAAAAAACAAAACTTGATACTCCATGTCTTGGACAAAATAAAATACAAAATTCTCTGACTTTCAATCTCTGGAATACACCTTTTAAAATTCCATGATATTCCAGAAATTCCAGAAAGTTCCCATCATGGATGTAAACTCTCAATTGTGATGTTCTCAGAATTGCAAGTTTATATCTCACAATTCTGATTTAACTTGCAATTGCTGTGAAATTCTGTGAAGCCACAACTGCAATATAAACTTAAATTTCTGAGACAAAAAGTCAATTGCAAGTTTATTTTTGGCAATTTTTACTATTTCTCAGAATTGCAATTCTGACTTTATATCCCATAATTATTTCTTTATTTTTCAAAATTGCAAGAAAAACTAAAAAAATCAGAATTGTACGTTTATATCTCGCAATTCTAACTTTATTTCTTTATAAAGAAATAAATAAACTTGCAATTCTGACTTCATAACCCGTCTTATTTAATACCTTGCAATTCTGTGAAGTCACAATTGCGATCTAAACTGGCAAATTTGGGGGGAAAAAAAGACAGAATTGCGAGTTTATAATAACCAACTAAAAGTAAATAATACTAATGTAACTTTGTCCCACACTCACTTCTGAAACTCATCCCTTTCATGTTAAATTTCCAATTTATCATCATTTATCAGCAGTTCTCTCCTATGCACTCATATCTCATTAAACTGCCCTTATTAATTAACACATTCAGATCATAGGCAAATAACTTGTTTTGTGAACAATTTTATAAGTCTCTAGTGGTTTCTGAGCTGTATTATGAGGGTTAAGGGTCTAACCTGTCATTACTGTGGCTACTGTAGTTAATGGGAGACTATTTGAAGGTCTACTGCTATGCTGAGGTCCAGTGTCTGTTGTTGAGCGCTTCACTAAATGGATACTTTAATTAGGGCCGCTACCCTCCCAAAAGGCATCTTGATGATCTCAGCGAAGTGTGTTGGTATGCTAAAGAAAGGCAGAGAGGAACTACTGGAAGATGTTGTGTTTATATGTACACTATGGCTAAACAAAGATAGCTATTGGCCGATTGTAGTCTCTGCCCACTAACACGCCCAGTAGTATGACTGACAAGGTGTACAGCTGCCATAGCAACACTGAAACCAAGTTAATGGACGTAGGGCATATCCATTTATCACACATTATCTAATCTTCGCTTGTAACTATACTCTGACCCCACCAGTTAACGTCAGTTATCTCCTATGGTGTCATTACAGTATGAGAAAGAATGCTAGACTTGCGGGTAGAGATAGCAAAAGAAGGATGGTAGCAAAGTAATAATACCACAAGAGTGGTCAAAACAAAGAAAAAAAAAAGTTATTGTACTTAATTTCTTTATTACTAACTTTGTACTTAATCACTTGGAAAAACTTGAAGCAATGCTGATTAGTGATGCTCCGATTGATCGGCCACCGATCATGATCGGCCGATATTGGCTAAAAATAGCTTGATCGGCGAACCCCAAAAGCGCCGATCAAAAAAGCCGATCACTTGATGTAAATTACTTGCGCGACTTTTTCACACGTGCATGCACGGTGCACAGGAAAACAACAGTAGAGCGGAGCTTAACAGTGGCAACATGCAACATGAGTACTAAATTCCTTATTCGTTTTGTAAGGGTAGTCTTATTATTGGGCATGTGACTAAGCTGTGCGTGTACAGAGCGCTGACTGTAGTTTTGGCGGAGAAGTTTAAGTTTACTTTCGGTTTCATAATTCTCTGCAATCGTCAGTGAGTGGTAAATGTGCGTGCTTGAATGTATATGCATGTATCTTTCTATACCCGTCATATTGCAATAATGTTACCGCTATATGTCTGATTGTTGTCATCAGTTCATGTAGTAGTTCAGTTCATACAGAATAGAAACGGTGCGCGTGTAATTCACGTGCGTATGTTTAGCGCCATTTTATCGCATCATAATTCTAATGAACGCATATAGATGTTACTGAGGTGAATGTTTATGTTTCCTTTATACAGACGGATTCTGATATATCATATTTAATTCAGCCTAAACCACATTTTACTACCTTTATCCTAATGACTGTGCAATGCTGGATAATATAATCCTTACATCATCTTAAAAAGCAGCTACAAATAACAAGCAAAGAACATTTACATTATCAAAGAACTTCATCACTAACTAGTGTAGCCTAGTCTAGTGCGAGGTGCACTTTAAAAACACTCCCGTTATAATCAGTTTATCTACCTACACTGTAAGATGAATAAAATCTCTTGCATGAGTCCACTCTATGCATGCGTTTATACCACGGCAAGTTTCTGAAGCATCCTAGAACCGACTCTCTGCACTGCATCGCTAAAGTTAGGCGCCTTTTTGAGCAGAAAAGTCTCCTTTTTGAGTCTTGCTATCGTCAAAGCCATCAGCAACTGGCGATATCTCTAACTATCGTCGATACACTGTACTATCGTCTACAACCCTAACTTGGTGGTTCTTCAAGATCTTGACTGTAGCCTATTTCTACAGTTATTTTTTCCCCAATATAGTTAATTTAGAGTTAGTTTCATTTCTACAAATGGTGCAAACTCTGCTAGATTGTAGATCAAAGATTCCCATTCCCCTGCCATTCTGTGATCGGCAGTGAACACAGAATGAAATAAATAAATAAATAAATAAATTTTATATTATATATATATATATATATATATATATATATATATATTTTTTATATTAGGGGTGGGCATAGATTAATTTTTTTAATCTAGATTAAATCTTGGAATTAATCTAGATTAATCTAGATTAAAATGGCTAATTTGAATTCTGCTGAAGGCATTTAGAATATGTGTGCTACCCAAATAATGACTAAAAGTAAGTCTTTGTGAACGGGCCAGGTGGCGCATTAGATCAGGCGCTCATCTCCCGTTTCCAAAATGCATCACAAACTGCTTGACAATTGCATTTACAACATAATTACCTATACAAACTTGTGTAACCATAGCCTGACAAGCCAGACCCACATAAATGTAGGGTCTGGGCACTCTCCATAGACAGCGCTCAACCAAAGGGGGGGATAAACGGTTGTCTTTCAAACTCCCTCTCCACGCAATAGGATAGCGCTACAACCAATCAGAGCAACGAAGAAAGAGACGTAGTCAACTCCAAATACATCCTTTTGTAAGAACGACCTCAGTGCAGTTTCTTTTCTCAGAGAAAAGCTTAAAGGAGAACTCCGGTGTGATATTGACCTAAAGTGTATTGAATCATGATACCGAGTGTGAACGTACCTTGCATATTTCATCTCGGTTTGTGTCCAGCTGTCCGAAATCTGGGGTCAGTTAGCCGATGCTCACAACAGGCTGTCTTTGAGAGTGAATAGGGCATCGGAAAAGCCATGTAAATAAATCACTGTTTTACGCCATTTACGAGGCACAAAGTAGCTCCACACTTCATCGGTAGACTTCCAAGGGCCCTGACATTTAAAACGAGACATTGAGAACTCAGAAAAAGCACCGGTAGTTTATTTACGAGAAGATTTATACAGACATCTTCCACCAGGAACAGACGGGTCGCCGCCATCTTAAATGTAGTCACGAAATGAAGTCGAGTGTCGAGCACCAAGGAATTTACCAGGTTATCAACGTATAAGGTTGTAGTTTCCTTCGTGCTCGACACTCGACTTATCGTGACTACATTTAAGATGGCGGCGACCCGTCTGTTCCTGGTGGAAGATGTCTGTATAAATCTTCTTGTAAATAAACTACCGGTGCTTTTTCTGAGTTCTCAATGTCTTGTTTTAAATGTCAGGGCCCTTGGAAGTCTACCGATGAAGTGTGGAGCTACTTTGTGCCTCGTAAATGGCGTAAAACAGTGATTTATTTACATGGCTTTTCGATGCCCTATTCACTCTCATAGACAGCCTGTTGTGAGCATCGGCTAACTGACCCAGATTTCGGACAGCTGGACACAAACCGAGATGAAATATGCAAGGTACGTTCACACTCGGTATCATGATTCAATACACTTTAGGTCAATATCACACCGGAGTTCTCCTTTAACTCCAAGTCTTTCAGAGTGGCGCTTAAAGCCGATTCGAAAGAAAGTTGTTCGCTAGCAGCAGCCATCGCTCTATCTCTCGAAACGTAATTCACGGAACCAGAGAACGTCTGACGGAACTTATGGTTGCAGGTCCGTCGTCATCATGTTAAGCCCGCCCACCGACTCGTGATTGGCCCGGTCGATTTTGGATTTTTGGAAATCTCAAGTGAACAGAGAGTTACTAGACTGCCCTTGGAAGCAAATGTAATTTGCTGCCGCTAGGGGCGCGTCTAGATTCTAGGCTAGTGTAACCAAGTACTTCTGAGCAAAAGAATGCACGACGTGCGCGTTGCCGTTAAATACACAGACGTGCACGGGCATGGATTTCTGCGTGCATAGTCTTCCATTAAACTGCGTTGCTTTTAGAAGCGTCAATTCAGTTGTTGCATATAGTTTAATGTCTTTATTTCGGGATTATCAAAGTAAATCATAACTCACGTGCCCCAGTAAAAAGGGTCTAGCAATGCACCTGCCCTGAAGCGGCTTCATAGCTGCATCCATGTTTGCACGTCTCATTTGATGCGGTAATTTCACAGAGGTTGAAGACTCGTTCTCGCCCCCTACAGTGCAATTCGACTAGATATACGTCATCCGCGCTAAAATATCAAGGTGAAAGTCATCATATCTTGCGTAGTTTAGACCCAGCTCCCAACCCAACTTTGAGAATAGATTAACGGCGATTTTTTTTAATCGCCCGATAACGGCCCACCACTAATGTGTGTATATATATATATATATATATATATATATATATATATATATATATATATATATATATATATATATATATATATATATATATATATATATATATATATATATATATATATATATTATATATATATATATATATATATATATATATATATATATTATATATATATATATATATATATATATAATATATATATATATATATATATATATATATAT
>NC_133364.1:0-23876 GCF_049309525.1 Garra rufa
ATACATATACACATATATATATATATATATATATACACATACATATACATATACATATACATATATATATATATATATATATATATATATGTATATGTATATGTGTATATATATATATATATATATGTATATGTATATGTGTGTGTGTGTGTATATATATATATATATATATATATATATATATAGTCATAAATTTCTATTAAAAATATATTGAATATATAAACATATTTCTCTTAAATATATTCATGCATGTTTGTGTATTTATATATACACAGTACACACACACCCATATATACATATACATATACATATACATATACATATGTGACCCTGGAGCACAAAACCAGTCTTAAGTCGCTGGGGTATATTTGTAGCAATAGCCAAAAATACATTGTATGGGTCAAAATTATTGATTTTTCTTTTATGTCAAAAATCATTAGGAAATTAAGTAAAGATCATGTTACATTAAGATTTTTTGTAAAATTCCTACTGTAAACCTATCAAAATGTAATTTTTGATTAGTAATATGCATTGTTAAGAACTCAATTTGGACAACTTTAAACGTGATTTTCTCAGTATTTTGATTTTTTTGCACCCTTAGATTTCAGATTTTCAAATAGATGTATCTCGGCCAAATATTGTCCTATCATAACAAACCATACATCAATAGAAAGCTTATTTATTGAGCTTTCATATGATGTATACATCTCAGTTTTGTAAAATTTAACCTTATGACTGGTTTTGTGGTCCAGGGTCACATATATATTTATTTTACATATGTATATTTTGTTCACAAATACTTTTATTTTGCATGGAATAAATTACGGTTAACTATTGCCCAGCAATATTTTTTTTTTTTCAGAAAGAAATTAATACTTTCAATCATTAAATTGATCAAACACAACAGTAAAGACTTTTATATTATTACAAAAATTCTATTTCAAATAAATTCTTTTTAGCATTTATTAAATGCTGAAAAAGAATTAAGAAAAATATTAGGCATTACAACTCTTTACTATAGAAGTTTGTTACCGCCACATAAAAATAATTAAAAATTGATTTTAAATAAATGAATAAATAAATGGTAATTATGACTTTATCTAACAAGACTTTCTCCCAATCTTTAAGTTTTTAACTCCCTATTCTTTTTTTCTCATCTTCATAATCAGAAAATTTCAGAATAGCGTGATATATACTTAGAATTGAGAGACATAAACGTACATTTGCACACACAAAATAAAAATAAAAAATAATTATGTGTCAGAAACAATAAAACTGAATTCTGAGAACTCAGAACTGTGAGGTGAAAAAAAACTTTATTTTATTATTATTTTTATTTATTTATTTTTTAATCTTAAGGCAGCAAATCAGAATTTCTTAAGGATCACGTGACACTGAAGACTGAAGTAATGCGAATGTAAATTTATTCCTAAGATGCAAAGCTGAATTTTCATTTTAAAATGTATTTATCTATTTAAAATATTTAAATAGAATACAGTTCTTTTAAATTATAATTATATTTTACAATATTAACATTAGTGTATTTTTGATGAAATACATGCAACCCTTTTGGGAATATTTGACTTGTAAAAAACAAAAAAGTTTGGGGTACTGCCCCCAAACTTCAAGTAAACCAAGTAAAACATTCACATTCAACACAGAATAAGAATTTGGCAGAAAGTGCGCTTGATTATGGGAAGAAAAAAAAATGTATTTGCAAAATAGAATTTTCTTTTTAATTTGGGGTGAAATGTGACCCAGACATATTTCCAACATCAGAAAAACAAAATAAACACACCATGATTCAACCCCATGCAAAAACTAAAATATTTTGTTGCACAAAAGATTCAGAACACAATCTGCAGGAAAGAAACCACACAATAATTTTACACATGGATGAATCGACAGTACTCACCATCTTTACAGATGGTGCTGACGACACACACGCCATTTTCCAGGTTATAGCCGCTCACGCAGGTGCTGCAGTTCCTCTCCCCGGGCCCTGCGCAGACGTAGCAGGTAGGATCACACCTGCAGGGACAATCCCAACCGTGATGCATCATTACCGCTTAAAATGTAAACACTTTCTCAGATGTCACTTTTAGCAATGAAATACTGACTTTTGACAGGACTTCTGGACATCTCCGTTGTCTGTCGTTTGTTCTGCCAAGTAATATCCCACACTGCAGCTGGAGACGCAGCGCCACTCCTCAAAGTAATAGCCCGGAGCGCACTCATTACATGCTTCAATGCCAGTTCCTGAGCACAGGGAATACCATCATGTTCCCAACAAGCCAGACCGCAAATAATTTGGAATACACTTTGGAATGTACACACTTAGAAACAAATCCTTTTGAAAGGGATTCCTCTGAGAATATTTGGCAGCCACTGTGCATTAGTTACAAAAAATACAAATATCCTATTGCTTGTAGGGAAACTAAATCTTAAAAGGCACGTCAAAGCTTGTTGGGTCAAAATGATGACGTAAAATTTGACTTATGTCAGAGTTTATGACATACTAAGTCGTAATTATGATAAAGTTAAAACTGAGAAGTTAAAATGATCACAAAAACTATAAATATTTACTTCAATTATGAAATAAAGTCGAAATTATGGGATGAAGTTGAAATTGACATTAAGCTGAGAAGTCATAATGTGACATAACTGTGAGATAAAGTTGAAATTGACAAGTTGAAATAATGACAAAAATGGACACAAGTCAAAATGATGACATACTAAGCCATTATTATGGTAAAGTTTAAATTGACAAGTCAAAATGATGACAAGTCATTTATGAGAAAGTTGAAACTGACAAGTTGAAATTATGACAAAAACTGACATGTCAAAATTATGAGAGCACAAGGGAATAAAGTTGAAACTGACAAGTTGAATTTAAGACAAAAAACTGACATGCCAAAATTATGACATAAGTCATAATTACGAGATAAAGTTGAAACTGACAAGTCAAAATTATGACATACCATCAATTACAAGATAAGGTTGAAATTGACAGGTTAAAATTGACATACTAAGTCAAGTACAAGAGTTTAAAATGAGTCTAAACTATGACAAAAACTGACATATGTAAAAATTATGACATTCTAAGTCAATTACGGGATAAAGTTGAAATAGACAAGTCAAAATTATGACAAAAACTAACACGTCAAAATTATGACACACTATGAGATAAACAATTATGAGATTAAGTTAGAATTGACATGTTGAAATAAAAAAAAATGACATGTCAAAATTATGACAATTATGAGAGCACAGGGAATAAAGTCAACTACAAGATAAAGTTCAATTTGACAAATCGAAATTATGACAAAAGCTGACAAATCAAAATTGACATACTAAGTCAATTATGAGATAAAGTTGAAATTGACAAGTCAAAATTATGACAAAAACTAACATGTCAAAATTATGACAATTATGAGAGCACAGGGAATAAAGTTGAACATACGAAGTCAATTACATAATTGTCAAAATTATGACAATAATGAGAGCTCAGGGAATAAAGTTGAACATACGAAGTCAATTACGAGATAAAGTTGAAATCGACAAGTCAAAATTATGACAAAAACTAACATGTCAAAATTATGACATGCTATGAGATAAACATAATTATGAGATAGTTGAATTTGACAAGTCAAAATTATGAAATACTAAGTAAATTATGAGATAAAGTTGAAATTGACAAGTCGAAATTATGACAAAAACTAACATGTCAAAATTATGACACACTATGAGATAAACAATTATGAGATAAAGTTGAATTTGACAAGTCAAAATTATGAAATACTAAGTCAATTACGAGATAGTTTAAATTGACAAGTCAAAATTGACAGTTAATTACGAGATAAAGTTTAAATTGACAAGTCAAAATTATAACATACTAAGTCAGTTACAAGATAAAGTTAAAACTGATGAGTCGAAATTATGAGATACTAAGTCAATTACGAGATAAAGTTGAAATTGACAAGTCAAAATTATGACAAAAACTAACATGTCAAAATTATGACACACTATGAGATAAACAATTATGAGATAAAGTTGAAACTGACAAGTTATAACAAACATTTACGACACTAAGTCAATTATGAGATTAAGTTCAAATTGACGTTGAAATTAAAAAAAAAAAACTGACATGTCAAAATTATGACAATTATGAGAGCACAGGGAATAAAGTTGGACATATGAAGTCAATTACGGGATAAAGTTGAAATTGACAAGTCAAAATTACGACAAAAACTAATGTCAAAATTATGACATGCTATGAGATAAACATAATTATGAGATAGTAGGGGTGGGAATCTTCAGGCACTTCACGATCCGATCCGATTCCGATTCTGGGAGTCACGATCCGATTCCAAAACGATTCTTGATCTACATTTTTTCCCCAATTAATTCTTCTGCTGTGCAAATACAACTTTACAATTTTAAAAACATGTAAAATTGCAGTTTATATGCTTTTTGTTTATAGTTGAAATCTCTGTAAAAGTAGGTGTGTCAATCTTCACTGGTTTCAAGATTCAATTTAATTTAATTACTAACTATTAAAAACTATTGAACTATTGAAAACTATGTTTTCATTATTAACTAAATATCATGATGCTCACATTCTTAGTTTTCAATAGTACTGCACATGGCTACATTTTCATGTTTTATTTCAAATTTATTTTGTGCCAATTTTACTTTATTTTTTAAACTATATAAGCAAGGTATTTTTAAAACAATTAATTATTTAAAATAAGTGTTCTTTAGGTATCTGAAAGTTTACAGACAATAGTTTTTCTTTTTTCCTCATTACTGCCATTTTATTATTACTGATGAGATCATAGACGGGCAGCTTTAACAAACTAATGCACAGCAGTGGCGAACGGTGACTTTTTTTTTTTTTTTAACCAGGCATGCTTAGTGCTAAAACCACCAGTAATACCAAAAATAATTATATCTTTAGATTATTTAGAAACCAATAAAATCAGAGACGAAATCATATTTTAATATTTCCTCTTTTCCCTGTTTATTATTATTTTAAAAAATTATAGACATTTTATATAGGCTATTTTTTTCAGTGGACTTTCACATTTTGAATTGTTGAGAAATTATGATAATATACAGTTAGGATGTTTTTTTGTTTTTGTTTTTCATTTGATTTAGTCGAGTAAGTTGTGCATCAAACACAATATGATTTTCGGCAATCAGGATCTGGCAGCAACAGCGCGTTTTTCCGCTTGGGCGAGCGCTTCGCGGACAGCTTACCCCGCGAATAAAGTCATGCGCATGACAGAAAAACAGAGAATGCGCATCAATTCTGAGGAGTCGAGGAAGATGCGGAGAATCTGCTTGCCCGGAAGATTCTATCTCAAATAAGGGATCAACTTATAAGCATGTTTATATTATTTAACACGTGAACGCAGTCTCTCTGACAGCCTGGGTATGCGGAGCATTAGCAGCTTATATGGACGGAACGCCACTGATGCACAGATCTATTTCGATATATCAGATGTTTTGTCCTGCTCTAAAAACATAACTGACTGTATGTACAGTTTCGTTTAAAACTATTTGAAAACGCAAGTGCATTTAACCGCATCTGCAATCGAGCTTTAGGACGAACAAACACAAAGCGCACGCGAAAGTCTGTCAGTGCATCTAATAGTACTGCATTCCAGACGGCAGAAATGAAAGCATAACTTAAGTAAAACACGGCAGGTGGAAGCACACAATGTCAAGCAGTGCGCACGAGTCTCACAGTGCAAATGCTGTGCAATGAAGCCGGCAGCGTCTCTAGCCCGCACACGTGCCATAAGCGAAAAAAAAAAAAAAAACAAGCTCAGAATCGATTCTGAAATATTAGGAATCGATTCAGAATCGTTGAAGAGAGAATCGCGATGCATCGGAGAATCGATTTTTTCTCCCACCCCTATGAGATAGTTGAATTTGACAAGTCGAAATTATGACATACTAAGTAAATTACGGGATAAAGTTGAAATCAAAATTATGACAAAAACTAACACGTCAAAATTATGACACACTATGAGATAAACAATTATGAGATTAAGTTAAAATTGACATGTTGAAATAAAAAAACTGACATGTCAAAATTATGACATGCTATGAGATAAACATAATTATGAGATAGTTGAATTTGACAAGTCGAAATTATGACATACTAAGTCAATTGCAGGATAAAGTTGAAATCGACAAGTCAAAAATATTGACAAAAACTAAAATGTAAAAATTATGACATGCTATGATATAAACAATTGAGATTATGAGATAAAGTTGAAATTGACAAGTTATAACAAACATTTACGACACTAAGTCAATTATGAGATTAAGTTAAAATTGACATGTTGAAATAAAAAGAAACTGGCATATGTCAAAATTATGACAATTATGAGAGCACAGGGAATAAAGTTGGACATACTAAGTCAATTACGAGATAAAGTTGAATTTGACAAGTCAAAAATATGAAATACTAAGTCAATTATGAGATAATTTGAATTGACAAGTCAAAATTAGCAGTTAATTACGAGATAAATTTTAAATTGACAAGTCAAAAATATGAAATACTAAGTCAATTATGAGATAATTTGAATTGACAAGTCAAAATTGACAGTTGATTATGAGATAAATTTTAAATTGACAAGTCAAAATTATAACATACTAAGTCAGTTACAAGATAAAGTAGAAACTGATAAATCGAAATTGACAAAAACTTCAAAAACTTACTTGCTAGATTGTAATTATAAGATAGGTGAAGTCAAAATGGACGGAAACCCATAAATGATTATGAAACAAGCCATAATTATGAGAATTGTGACATTGTCAAAATATCTTAATTTACACTTCTATGTCAATGACACAGTACGTCAATTTCAATATCTCATTATTATCACTTAGTATGTCGATTTTGACTTCTCATAATTAAGCTTTTTTATTTCATAATTTGGACATCTCTTACTAACTCCTAATTTAGACTTTTTGTATCATAAACTTAATTTACCAAAGCATGATCTTTTTTCTTTCATGGCGAAAATATGCTTCCTTAGATTAGAGGCCAACTCAAAAGGTCCTTTACAACCGTGTTTATTACTTTAATTACCATCCCAGAAGAACTTTAATTTGCTCTTGTGACTTGAACTAAAAAAGCTTTTTGTGAGCAGTAATTTTTTGAAAAGTAGTAGCGAGCTGTTGCAATAAACACAGTTTAAACAAAAGTGATCATCATCGTTAGTGTACACGTGTGCATACATTAACCGCTGTTAAAATCTGGGGCAGAATCTGAGCTAGCAACAGTAATTGTGCTGGATAAACTATATTCAGAAACTAAGCACTGGTTGTTCTGCAAACCCTTAGTAATTAGCTGCAATTTCTGGACACTGGAGAGAACAGCGTTGACGTAATAGTCTCAGCAGGCACTTCACAGTCTTGTTAAGTCTACAACTTCAAAATTACATCATACTGTGCATCTTTTTTGTGCACAGAATGATTATAGAGCCAATCAGTGTTCTCTCCAAAAGAATATAGAAAATGGCTACTGGAAGGTATTTTTTAAAAATTACTTTTAAGCAACAGATCATAATCAAAGCCTACTGCAAAACTAAATGGAAAATAAAGTGTTTACCTGCACAGGTGGCACAAGTCGAGTGGCACTTTTCACATGCTCTTCGGTGCCCATTATAATAGGTGCCAGGTTCACAGCTCAGCTGACACTTATTCCCCTGTAGACTAGCAGGAAAAGACAGACAGAAGCAAAGAAAGAGGGAGAGACAAAACGGAAGAGGGAGTTATTCAAAGAGGTTCAGCGATAAGACAAAAGTTATTGTAAAAACTTGTTCTTCACATCCTGCTTTTAAAACTGTGAGAGGGGCGCCAGAGCATATCAGGAAAAAAAGGAGAGTAATGAGTAAAAACAGCAGGTGGGGCTAAAAACACAACACTTTTTGGTATTGAGGTTCTCATCCAGGGGCCTGGGACCCACTAGGGGGCCTCAGCAGACTTCCAAGAAGGCCACAAGATGACTTAAAATTATTTAAAGGGGTCATCGGATGCCCATTTTCCACAAGTTGATATGATTCTAAAGGGTCTTAATGAAAACTATAACAGCTTTGGTTAAAATTTCTCAATGGTAGTGTAAACACCCTTTTTACCTTGCCAAAATAAGCTCTGCAAAAATCAACCTATTCTGGTGGATGTTGCTTTAAATGCTAATGAGCTCTGCTCGCCCCGTCCCTCTGTTGGTGTGACATCACCAAAGTCTCTCTAAAGGGGTCGTCGGATGCAAAATTCACTTTTACATGTTGTTTGAACATTAATGTGTGTTGGCAGTTTGTGTACACAACCACCCTACAAATGTTAAAAATAGGGGTGTGAACCGACAGTGGTCTTACGGTTCGGTTCGATTACGATTATCATGTCATCGATTCGGTTCAATACAATATCTCGATGCATCACGATGCATTGACGATGCACTACATACTCATTTTTCAATTTTACTTCAAATATATACAATTGTGTTAATAAATACAAACAGTTAGATATATGAGCTGAAACTTTAATCTTACCTTCTCAGAGAAAAACACTTCTTGAATGTATCAAACAAAACTAAAGACTGGGCACAGAAGACAACAGCAACATTTAGAACAAATACACAAAAGTAAATACCTGGGCTTTGGTTTCGTTGTAGAGTTCCTAATCTTTCTGAAAAGTGTCAGCGTGAGGGAAGCTTATATCACGGCTCCATTATATTTAACAGTGGCGAAATATATCTTTTGCTATAAAAGCTGCCGCTATAGTCATTTTAAACGTGAAAAACTAAACCGAATACGATTTTAACCGAGATTCTACCGCTCAGATCTTATTTAATTGAAACGAGGGAACGAATAGAGTCCCGCACGAGCCCAGCCTGAGACTCTCAGACCCGAGCCCTATCTTTGTCCGACAGAACAGAGTTTGTGTTGCAGCCATTAACAGAGTTCAGTTTGGATTGTAATGGCAAAGTGGCTAGATTTCGTTTTGTTCCCTTTTTAAGTTAATTTAGAAATATGTTTGGAACATTTTCTGTTTGATAAATTCAAGCTTTTGATTTTTAAAGTAATGACCTAACGACCAAGCTGTCAGCGGCAATGAGTTGAGCATGTTTGATCAATTTAGCCTTCTAAAACCATCACGACTTGCATTAAATAAAATCCATAGACATAAAACACTTGATGCATTTCAGAATATTAATTTAAACATTTAACCTAGATAAATGTGCGTGGTTAGACGCATATCCAATCGTTTGCGCGGAGAGTGAAAGCAAAAGCGAAAGCAGGCTTTGCAGCTGCACATTGAAGCGCCAGAGCAATCACTTTCATTTTTTTCTTAATAACAGTGGAAACCTAAAATACACCATTTTTGTTGATAAAGGTAAGAATAATACATCATTCAAAACTGCAAAAGGTCTACTACTATTATTAAGTGCACTCACAATATCAACAAAACATTATATTTGTGTAAAATAGCTAAAGAAAACGGTGCTGAGCCAGATAGACGCGCTCAGTTCGTCTTTTCAACCAAATAAATGATGTTTGTTAGTTCGTTAAATGCACCGCTGTGGAAAGAAAGTGGCGATAATCCTTTCAGTTAAAATCTGAAGACTTATTTTATTCATGTGGAGTACTCCCCTCGTTAGCCCAACCCCCCTTCCCAGAAAATTATACAAGCCCCACGGGTCACGTGTTCTGGCACTGGGACTGAGTACCGATACCGAATCGTCCTTGTCTGCATCGCGATGCATCGTAAAAACTATTAATTTTGACACCCCTAGTTAAAAATCCACAAAGTGTTTTTTTTAATTATTATCTTACTATTATCTTTACTATTATCTTATTATTAAAAGTAATATCCCCTTTTTAAAATCAGGTCATTCTCAGCTTCTTGTCGGTGTGACGGCACACAGACAGAGGCCACTCCGACAATAGTTGATTGACATGAGCGCCTTACCATAGACCCGCCCTCACCGAGCTGAAACACTCTGACTCCGATCGCCATTTTGTGACTCAGGTGCAGGGGAAGACAAGAATGTCTCTGATTGAACGATTGAGGTGTTCTGTTGTTAGATGTAATAATGAACATAGCTGTAGTCATTTACTACCATCATCTGAGCCACTGAAGATGCAGAGGATTAACGTTACTTTCGTTTTTGAAAGGAAAGCGCAAATCCCGATCTACATATGCGTCTATGTTCGTGCGAATCATTCGTGATGCAGCAAGTCATAAGGCAAGTCATGTCACTCGGCTGCCATCTTTGAAACACCTCTAGGGCATGCAAGTGCAGCTTCTATCTCTTTGAATGGGGAAACATCAAATTCTCCAAAACTGTTCACCAAGTTTACGATTAAATTTCATACTTGAAATCACCAATGAAATCTCACAAAAACTGCCTCATAAATTTTATTCCTTGTTCTCCAATAGCGTTAAAAAAGCTTATATTTCAGACTAGATCAGCCAGTGCGCATGCACAGTACTGAGCGCACGTCTCAGAGCACTGATTGTTTGTATAGCAACAGGGATTTCTAACGGCAGCTGCAGTGACACGCTGACTTTACTAATCAACGATTGGCTCTTTCATTAAGAAGGCGGGGCTTCACGGCCATAATGAGCGTTGCATTTTCTCCCATTCAAAACTATACGAGGGACACGTCTTGGGTATTCTAGTCTTTGGACGTCACACATACAAGATGCTGAGAATAGCTTGATTTGAAAAAGGGGAAATTATTTTCACAGATTAAATAAAAGCCACTGGGCGGATTTGATCATTATAGGGTGTTTGTGTATACACACTGCCAACACACATTTAAGTTCAAAAGTGAACTCTGCATCCGATGACCCCTTTAAAATGAGACCAAACAAGCAAAAATAAGCTAAAACCTAAAAAAAAAATAGATAAATCAAGACTGTAAACTGGCATCATATTTCTGATTTCATCAACTGCTGTCATTTCAAAAACCAGAATTGGTCTTGGAAAATCGGGATATATGAGGACATTTAAAAATTTGATTAATAAACTAATTCAAAGTAATTTTTCAAGTTATTTAAAGCTATAAAATATTTTATTTGGTAAAAAAAAAAAAAAAAACTTTAATCACAAATGACTACAACAGTCATGCAAATTAGTTGGTGTAAAAATGTAATCCCTGACGAAAATTCAGTTACCATTTTATTTAATTTAAAAAATGCCTTATTATAGAATTTCCCTTGCTTGCTTCAACACTATGACGGCATTTTAGTGCCACGTTAAAAAATAAAAAATCTAAAATTACGATATTAAAGTCGTAATATTATAAAAAATTATAGTAAAAATGTTTCGTGAATAAAGTCGAAATTACGAGAATTGGGAGCACCAGGAGAATTTGCCAAGCCACCGGAATTGATTTGAATATATGTGGAATTATTAGCAGAAATTATACCATGTGTTATACTCGCAGGGACAGTATGCTTGGAAATAATATTTCACGTCTTCGATTGTATTCATTAGGCCTATTTGTAGTGCGCCAGCCACCTAATAATAGCAATAAGCTTTGTGCTTTTTGGTACTTTTGATACAAAACAAAGTCTCAGCTTTAAAATCTGTCAGTTTAAAGCCAAATAAAAACAATGTGTCTTTCAATTATGTATTTTTCATGCTCTTTAATGTGGCGGGACAAATCGCTGTATTCATGGGAATCTTTTTTTTCGATTACAATGAGACATTCATTCATTTCATTAAATTATACAGTTTTATTTGTGAAATTCCACCACCTACTCCTTAAAAACATCTGTGGTGTCCAATCTTTCATCTGTCACATGTATATAATTAAAAACAACAATAAAACATTCTAAGAGTTGAAGTGGACTCCAACTTGTTAACATATTGACTATTGTTGTCTTTTCTGAAGAATATAAGGGACTATTTACAAGTTGTTTTATTCACGGTATAATACAGTAAATGATTGGAAAAAATATATTAACATCTTCCATTTATGATTTGTAGTGCGCCAGCCACCCAGTAATTGCAATAATTTTGTGCTTTATTGCTTTTAATATAACACCGCTCAGCTTTCAAATTTTGTCAGTTTTATCACGAAATACAAATTATAAATGTGTTTCCTCTTTATTTCAAGTTTCTAGCACAATATAAACGTGAAAGGAACATGAGAATGAATGAAAAAAAAAAACAGTATAGCCTAATTTAATAAAACAGATGTCTCATTGTAATCGGAAAGATTTCGACTTTATTCTCATAATTTCGACTTTAATCTCGTAATCTTAGATTTCTTTTATTTTTTAACGTGGCACTAAAACACTGTGGTAAAACACTGCAAAATAAATGGTTGAGTAAATAATGATTATAATATGTGAGGAAATACCTATCAAACTGGTTTTCATGCAGCACTGTAGAGCTGCTTTTTTAATCACACTTTTTATAAAAGGCCTACCATCTAAACTCATGCAGCAGACTAATAAACTTTTCCCAAAACAGCCACAAATGACTAGCCATATGAATAATTACAAAGACTGTAATTGCAACCTTAAACAGAGAAAAACTTTGGGCAGAAAAACTCATCTCATCTGTACACTATCCCTGCCATCCTGCTCAATACCTTCTGTAATATAAACAAGTCTAAAAAGATCAACAACGATGGATTAAAGTCCAAACGAGTGGGTGAAAAAACCTTTACGTATATTCAGAGAAAGTTTCAAAACCATTCACAGAACAGCTGCTGCGCATTACGCCAGATTTTGTGCCATGACCTGTTTTTCTTTTCTCCCTCTGTTTTTTCCACCTCTCTCTCTCCCTCTTTATCGAACGTCAGAGAGGAGTAGGAAAAGCCCAAGCACAATCACTCACTAGAGAGAGTATTTCAACATACGTCTGAACTCAAGAGCTACGACGTGTGTAACAGGACGTTTCCAGTGATAATTCAGCGTTTAGCCAACGTGGCTTTATTTTGACAGCTCTCAGCGTAGATCGTTGGAAAGTATCATTAATTTTAGTCCAGGATTTTAACTGTATTTCATATACTGGCCCAAAAAAACATGTAGGAGGTGAAATACTCAGGGTTCGTACAGATACTGTAAAATGAAATTACAGAGACTTTCAAAGACTTTTCAAACACTACTTTTTTGATTTTCAAGGACTTCAGAGATCTCACTTATCAAACAAAGTCTTCTATTTCAAATTCTTAAAAACGACAAATAGATAAATAAAAATATACCAATAAAAAAAATGAAGAAAAGCACATGCACTAAAGTATTACGTAGTATATTACACTTTTACTATAGTAATAATTTAATGTGTATAATTTCTTTATTGTTTCTTTGTTTTGTTTTTATAACTGTACTGCCTTAATGGTTTGAAGTTTTCTACTGTTTAAGGAAAAAAAAAAAAAATCAGAAAAAAGATTGACAAAATTGCTCCGAAATCCTGATACAAATGGTTTGCGAAACCACACCGAAGTCTTGATCTGAATCAAATGATTTGCGTTTCATGCTCTGAAGTTCCGATCTGAATAATGATTCACAAACCATCATTCCAGATCAGAAATGTGCATCGTTATTCATTTCATTCATTCAATTCGCAAAATAATTCACAAACCTGTTCCGATCTAAATCAGTTGATTCATAATACACGCTCTGAAATTTTGATCTGAATAATGATTTACAAACCATCATTTCGTGAATCATTTGACTTCAACCAGGACTTCAAATAGTGTATCGCAAATCATTTGATTTGAATCATTCAATTCGCAAAATGATTCACAAACCAGTTACGATCTAAATCAAATGATTCGCGATACACGCTCTGAAGTTCCGATCTAAATAATGATTTGCAAACCATCATTCTAAATCTGAAATTCTGATCTGAATAATGATTCAAGAACAATCATTTCATTTGAGTGCAGATCGCAATTCATTCAACTTAAATTGGAACTTTGCTTATCGCAAATCATTTGAGTTGAATCATTCTATTTACCAAAAGGGTTAACAAAGCAGTTAAGATCTTAATAAAATTATTTGTGATATATGCTGCGAAGTTCAGATTTGAATAAAGATTTGCAAACCATCATTCCAGAAGAGAAAATGCATATCGTGAATCACTTGATTTCATTCAAGACTTCAAATTGTGTATTGCAAAACATTTTACTTGAATTATTCAATTCGCAAAATGATTTACAACCCAGTTACAATCTTAATCAAATGATTTGCGTTACATGCTCTGAAGTCCCAATCTGAATCAAATTATTCGCAAACCATCATTCCAGATAACGAAATGGTGTATTGCGAATTATTTGATTTCGATCAGGACTTCAAATCATTTGATTTTAATTATTCAATTTGCAAAATGATTCACAAACCAGTTACGATCTTAATCAAATGATTGGCGATACATGCCCCAAAATTCAGATCTGAATAATGATCATTCTAGATGAGGAAACCGCAAATCATTTGATTTGAATCATTCAATTTGCTAAATGATACACAAATCCGTTCCAATCTAAATCAAATGCAATACATGCTCTGAACTTCCGATCTGAATAATGACTCATGGACCATAATTTCATTTCAGGACTCGGAGCGCAGATCATGAATCATTCGACTTAAATTGGAACTTTGTGTATCGCAAATCATTTGATTTCGTTCAGGACTTCAAATCTTGTATTGCGAATCATTTGATTTGAATGATTCAATTTGCAAAATGATTCACAAACCAGTTACGATCTTAATCAAATGATCCGTGATACATGCTCCGAAGTCCCGATCTGATTCAAGTGATTCGCAAACCATTATTCCAGATGAGAAAATGCGTATTGTGAATCATTTGATTTCCATCGGGACTTCAAAATCATGTATTCACAGGAACAATCATTTTAGACCAGGACTTGAAGAGCAGATCACAAATCATTTGACTTAAATTGAAACTTTGCATATCGCAAATTATTTCATTTTGATCAAGACTTCAAATCGTGTATCGCAAATTATTTGATTTGAATCATTCTATTTGCGAAATGATTTACAAACCAGTTCTGATCTAAATCAAATGACTCGTGATACATGCTCCAAAGTTCTGATCTGAATGATTTGCAAACCATCATTCAAGATCAGGAATCATTTGATTTCGATTGGGACTTCAAATCATGTATCGCAAATCATTTGATTTGAATCATTCTATTCGCGAAATTATTTGCAAACCAGTTGTGATCTAAATTAAATGACTCGTGATACATGCTCCAAAGTTCCGATCTGAATGATTCGCAAACCATCATTCAAGATCAGGAATCATTTGATTTCAACTGAATTCAATTTGAATGACTCAATTCGTGAAATGTTTCACAAACCAGTTACAAATTTGATTCGCGATACATACTCCAAAGTCCCAATCTGAATCAAATGATTCATAAACCATCATTTCAGATAACAAAATGCATATTGTTAATCATTTGATTTCATTCGGGACATCAAAATCGTGTATCGCAAATCATTTGATTTGAATTAATCCATTTGCGAAATGATTCACAAACCAGTTACGATCTTAATCAAATGATTCGCAATACATGTTCCGAAGTCCAAATCTGAATCAAATTATTCCCAAACCATCATTCTAGACAAAAAAAAATGCCAATTGGGTGTTATTTGATTTCGATCAGGACTTCAAATCGATCTGAATCGAATGATTTTAGGATTTCTGAACAGTGAATCATTTAGCAACACAATGATTTAACTAATTTGAAGTTTCGAAAAGATCAGTTTCAATGTGCTTTTTAAAATCGTTACAAGCAATGATGAAATTAAAAAATGAATGGCTATTTTCCTTTAAACTGGTTTTTGCTAGAGAATCACTTGAAATGAATGATCATATTCACGATTTTTAATCAACAGGAGCGGTTCCAGCGTAAACTTCATCTGTTCCTCTTTTCAGGACTTCAGCCATGTTTACACAACACTGTCGGTAATACTACTTTCTTAGCTTGATGGTTTTCTGACATTAACTGACATAAGCAAAAAAGATATGGCGTCTTTTAAATTGCATGAAAAGATATGTGCTTACTGACCAAATTTAAACACTAATTTCACAGATACATTGTCTTTCAATAATTCAAGCACTTTTCAAGTTCCTCTTCAGGAATTTTGCCATTTTCCAGGGTTTTCCAGGCAATGCATTTCAAAAAGTCAAATTCAAGTACTTAAAGCACTTTAAGCACCTTGTACCAAAATACTGTAGTTGTTGCAATGGGCTGAGTTACCTGAGACCAGTTTGGCATTCTGTGCAGATATTCGCAGATGTGCATTTCTTGCAATTCTCGCTGCACTTCCGGCACATGGTGAGGTCTGTGAGAGAAGAGCCACATGAGGTCTCAAATTCAACACAATTCACATCTACGAGTGAGATGAAATGAAATTGGACTTGCCCAGGTCCAGGTAGAAGCCGTCAAGACAGGAGCTGATGCAGCTGTTTCCTCCCTCCACGAGGTACAGTCCCAGGCGGCAGGTGGAGCACTGATCGCTGCGGCTGCCGACGCAAGACTCACACATCGGTGAGCACTTCTTACAGCGCTTCTTATCGTCCCGGAAAAAGCCAGTCGGACACTCAGGTACACACATCCTGAGAGACAGACAGACGGAGGTGGAAAGAGAAATGGAGAGAGACAGACACAGACAGGAAGAGCCACATGAGACGAGAAAAATCAACATCTGGCAGACGCGAGGAAAGACTTTCACCAGGAAACAAAGGCAAAAGTCAGGGTCTGAGAAAGCCATCAGCTCCAGATGTGAGCATGGCTTGTGTAACTTGGGATACCGGAGAACAAAAAATCTATAAATGTAATCTTGACACGTGCACGTACACACAAACACGCAGTGTCTGGGAAGATGTGAGATGTTAGCAGGGGAACGCAGACACACAGCTGTTGTCAGCATGTGCTTTCATGTTTTTATACGAGTTAATTAATCTTTTAACTCACAAGTAAAATCATTTTCAGTAAAAAAAAATAATACTTTTAGTAATAGAAGCTTTTTGCAAATGTATTAAAACTTTCTGAATTCGTTGGTAGCTGTAATTATGTTACGCAACACACATGCTCCAGGTTGGGGTCTTGTGTCACTCTGTAGGGAGTTTATTTTGCAATAATGACCGACTGGCTGTACATTAGCCGGTTCATTATAAGGCTACATACCAGACAAATGAATACATGGACATTTAATACTGATCTGAGTCAATGGAAAATGTGCCAAGTTCATAGAAATGTACTCAAGTACTCATGCTGCTTTCATACACTACTGTGTAAAAGTTCTAAGGTAAGGTTCTCTTTTCTCATTTATTTGAGTAAAAAAAAAAAAAATACAGTAATTTTGTGTAATATTGTTACAATTTAAAATAACTGTTTTCTCTATGAATATATTTTAAAATGTAATTTATTCCTGACGCAAAGCTGAATTTTCAGCATCATTACTCCAGTCGTCAGTGTCACATTATCCTTCAGAAATCATTCTAATATTATCAATGTTGAAAACAGCTGCTGCTTATATTTTTGTGGAAACAGTGATACAATTAAAAAGAGCAGCTTTTCTTTTAAAAATAGAAATCCTTTGTAACTTTTTAAATGTCATTAACATTATAAATGTAACTTAAGATACATTTAATAAATAAAAATAAGAGTATTATTGTAATGTAAAAATCTACTAACCCTGACCTTCTGAACAGTAATGTAATGCAAAAACAAATGAGATTTTCATATAAAAAGTTAAAATTGAATGACAAAAAATGTCTTAATTGTCACATCTTATTATGCAATTTAATATTGATTAAATGTTTCCAAAATTTTAAAAGGTGAAATCTATTTTTTTACAAATATCATTAAATTACAATAGAGCTGTCAATGAATTTAAAAAGAATTAAATTGCACATTTTAAAAAATTAATTGTGATTAATCCCACATAACAATAACGTTTTTAAATATACTTTTATATTGCCATCATTTTACATTCTTCAAAATTAATGCAGCAACAACATAAAGACAGTGTAATTTTTAATATTTGTTTAATGGCATCTTTTTTTTTATGACTGAAGGCAAGTATAACTGATACCAATATTACTGATGTCTTGGAAATTGTTCCTTTTTCCCTAAAAATTAACTATTGACTATAGCCATTCAACATTATATAGTATTATATGTATATAAGAGCCAACAATTTTAACATTTGTTAAGACTTATAAAAGCTTCTAATTTTAGTGAACTTTAAACGATCTTCACAAAAACCCATTATAATAAATGTCATATTTACCTGTGCCCTTCGGCAAGTTGGAAATATACAAGAATTGAATAAAGTTATCAAACACTAAAAAAAATTAAATATAGATGAATTTGTAAAGCTACAAAAGTTATTGATTTCCTTATTTTATCTTTGTTCTGTGATTAACAGACATCACAGCAGCTGGGTTATTAGCTTATTTGGCTGCTATTACTTTAAGAGCTGCCGCTGCTAAACGTGACATGGATCTGATACACATTATTGTTGTTTCGCTCGCTTTAATATTACATGATTCAGGCTACAGCGTGCTCCATGAGCACAGTATAATGGCTGACAGGACAGGACAGAGTTTGGAGACCACTGGTATAAGTTAATAACACACCAAAACAAACACACCAATCAAGTATAGGTATTAAGGTGTACTGATGTTGTGAAAAGCTGTGTACCTGGTGTTGTTCTTGAACTTGAGGAAGTAGTGGAGGCAAGTGATGCACTGCTGGGGCCCTGGACCCTCACAGCCATTGTCACCACACTCAGGGTGGCACAAGCCTTATGTGATAAAACAGAAACTGATCGGTTTCCACAGTGCTGGAACATCCACACTACTCAGCAATGCACAATGAAATTATAGTACTTACCAACATACTCCTCACTGTATTCGTCATCAGGCTGAGGCTCTGCCAGTGAGCGGGGCTTGTCACTGCGGAATGAGTATGGATGCACGGAGGTGCCATAAAGTATAAGAGACCACTCTTTCAGCTTGCCTGGAATGAATCACAAGTCAGTCGTGTGCAATGCATATCATTAAGAATCAATCATTTATAGCACTCACATTTCTCAGCCTTCCCAAATGAAAGAGATTATTCACTAGTATGTCAGTATCAGTACTTAAACTAAGCAGACAAAAACTGATGAAATTAACGTAGAACTGCTATTAGATATTCAATAAAGAAACATCTCTATCGCCTCCCCTGAGTCCAGTTTTAACAGACCCCTTAAAACGTGCAGTGGGTTTGTTGGGGAGTAATTGAGAATGAATGGGGGAAAGAGGAGGCAATGCCTCTATCCCGATATGATTGGTTATGAATGGTTATAATTGGTTCATGTGATGAATCCCGCCTCTTCCTCATGCGCATTCACAAATCAGCCTGAATGAACAATATAATGGCGTTAATGGGAAGACTAATTGAAAAAAGGTAAGTAAACAGTTCATACACTTAGATTCATCAAAATAAGACTTAAAGGGCATGAAAACGTAATCTGTGGGAGTTTTTAGTGAGTAATCAGCTTGGTGAAATTTAAAGTAAATGACTGATGATCAGAAAAACTCAAAAATAGGTAAAAGTTGACTATTAAAATGAAAAACTGAACATACGTTCACAAATAAAATATATCATTTAAATTGTAAGTGTCTTGAGTAGTCATTTTGGAATAAATGTAAAATGCTTAAACTTGATGTGATTCATACTTGGCTTTAATAAATAGAATATAGATTATGTTGTTAATGTAAAAATATAAAATAGAATTGTTTTCTTTCGTTTTTCTTCCATTCATTTCTTTTCCCTTTTTCCTCTTTCTTTCTTTCCTTCTTTTTTTTTCTTTTTTCCTTTCTTTCTTTGTCTTTTTTTCTTTCTTTCTTGAAAACGTGACTGGGACACAAATTTACATTTGATTAAAAATAATCTATTTCATTTAAACAACAGATTTTGATATGTTGTATTATTAAAGTGATATATTTTCTCATAATTAGATGCTGTCATTAAAACAATATATGTTTCACATTAAAATGACATTTTCTAGTAATAGTGAAATGCTGTTATTAAAACAGTATAATTTTCTAATTAAAATGACATTTTCTTGTAATAATGAGATGATATTAAAACAAAATTTTTAAGACTCATGAGATTAAAAGAATATATATTTTCTTCTAATAATACTTTTTTTCATAAAAAGCAGTATGCTTTCCCCATTATAATAATATATTATATTTTCAAAACAACATTTTGTATGTGACGTGACAAAAATAGATGTCACATCCAGCTTTAAAGGGGTCATCGGGTGCAAAACTAAGGTTGTTTGAACATTAATGTGTGTTGGTAGTTTGTGTACACAACCACCCTACATTGATAAAAATCTACCCAGTGGTATTTCTTTAATCTTTAAAAGTAATATCCCCTTTTTAAAATCAGTTCATTCTCAGCTTCTTGTCATTGTGACAAAACACATTTGATTGACATGAGCGTTTTACATTAGACCCGCCCTCACCGGGCTGAAAAAGTCCAAATACGATCGCCATTGTGTGACTCAGAGGAAGAGGAAGACTGTAATTGAGAGGAAGACTGTAATTGAGCGATTGAGGTGTTCTGTTGTTGGATGTAATAATGAACATAGTAGTCGTCATTTACTCCCGACATCTGAGCCACTGAAGACGCAGAGGTTTAACGTGACTTTCGTTTTGAAATGGAAAGTGCCGATCCACATATGCATCTATGTTTGTGTAAATCATTCGTGATGCAGCTTCACCCACAGCAGAAGTGAGTATAAGGGGTTTTTATGCATCTTTGCAAATGGCCTTTCTTAATAATGTGCTTGTTGGCATGTTTCGCCGCTAAACGCAGCTAAAGTAAACGTTATCCCAGAGAGGGGCGGGGCGAGCAGAGCATTTAAAGGGGCCATGTCTTAAAATGAGCTGAAATTTTGCATAGCTGATTTTGACAAGGTAAAAGGGTGTTTTTTACACTACTAGTGAGAATGTTTAACCAAAGTATATTAGAGACTTTTCATTAAGACCCTAAAGAATCATATGAACTTGTGGAAAATGGGAATCCGATGACCCCTTTAATATTTAATATTTAATTGGCAGTCGCCAGTTTTAAAACTAACTTGGATGAATATGAATCTCACAGATCACTCAATTAACTTTTATTCTTTGGGTCACCCTACCTGAACTGTTAAACTGTAAATCACCACAGTAAATGTTGGTACTGTGGTAGTTTTTAGTCAAAAATCATTAGGTAAATTATTATATTAAGTAAAGATCATGTTCCATGAAGATATTTTGTAAGTTTCCAACCAAAAATGTATAAAAACTTAATTTTTGATTAGTAATATGCATTGCTAAGAACTTCATTTGGACAGCATTAAGGCGATTTTTCTCAATATTTAGATTTTTTTGCACCCTCAGATCCAGATTTTCAAATAGTTGTATATCTCTGTCAAATATTCTACTAACAAACCATACATCAATGTAAAGCTTCTTTATTCAGCTTTTAGATGATGTATAACTCTCAGTTTCAAAAAAATGACCCTTATGACTGGTTTTGTGGTCCAGGGTCACATATATTAGTGAAATCATGTCTGCATAAGACCATATGGTGTTTTCAAAGGTGAAGTAACAAGTAGTGAGTTTTGTCTGGAGAAAGTACCTGGTGCTTTCTGGCTCCTGAGTTGGGACGGAGAGTCATAGATCTCTAGTATCCAGTCTCCAGCAGCTTTCTCTCCCCAGCAGTGAGTTGTCATGAATTCCCAGTTCTTAAAGCCCTCCATTGAGTGATCAAACAGCCTGCAGTAACAATAAACAGATGCTATATCACAGCACAAAATGCGCTTAAAAATACTGGACCAATTGAGTGGAAATCTGGGAATTCTTCCACTGAAATTCACCAGGGAGAAAGAACAAACCACAATAGGCAGTAAATCTATCAAAGTAGCCATTTACTGAAGATTACTGCATCGTCTGTATACTGTACCTATTGGCGAGCAGCTGTGACTTTGTCCCTGATGGTGACGTTAAGTTGATTGACAAATCTCCTCGCCGCGGGTGAGTAATTGTAATACGCACAACCACATGCTCCAGATAAATAACATGATGGTTTACGCTATCCGTGCAGCCTGTCGCCTTGTACACCGAACGAACGACATGCTCTGGACGGATGGTTCTACGGGAAACAAATCTACATTTACTTTGACTTGTAAAACTTATAAATGACCTGATGTGGGAGGTTCAAGAGCTGTTGCATATACCTGATTTGTTTATCGGCATTCTCCACACAGATGTGCTGTGTGGGAACTTGTTTCCAGCGCTCTGCCTCTTTCACCATGGCCTCCGCGTCCATCAGCCCAAAGCCATACAGGTGACTGACTGTAAGAATATTTACAACTTAACTGTTCAACAAAAAAATAACAATATGCACACAGATTTAGAGTTACTATTAACATCAAAATTACTATTAATCATGATGCAGATCAGTGCTATATGTGACCTAGTCTCAGCCTCAGACGTCACGCCCACGGAACGTAACACTTAACTGGAAACACTTCAGGAATGTCGAAGTCGTCATCTGATTAGTTGAATTTGATCGGATTTCCGGGAGACGGGAGTGTCGCGTTTATTTTCGGTCCGCCGGGAAACAAAGCGCAGACTGATTTACTCGGCATTTTGCTAAAAGGTGCTTATGCAGACGCCATTGTTGTTTAACACAATTGCGACGTTCGCGAACAAATTACTGACTTACTGCTTGTTTTCCCTCTTCTTCGTTATCTTTCAATGCTGGTTATGTCAATGACTGACTTGTTGCACGCCAGTCTGTTGTTGTGGGGGCATTTCCACGCCCCGAAACGTGACGCTGAACGAAACAAACTGTGATTGGTTGTTTGACATGTGCCTCGGCCAATGAAAGCTGCCATGAATTCCAGACCTTCAGCCGTCAGTCTGAAGGTCTGGCTATGCGAGACTATATGTGACCTGATCTGCTGAAATGAGTCGGAAGTCGCAACATTTTATTTTAAGATACGACCGATAATGTGGAAAAAGAATGAAAAAACTGATTTTTCTTTAAATAGCTAATTTCAAAGAACAGACATTCAATAATAATCTCCCCAAGTTTCGTAGTCCAGATAATTGAGTAAAAATATTTAAATGACTATTAAAGTTGGCTTCAAGTTTTACTAAATTCGCTGGAAATGAACATTGCTTTTCTCAACTCCTCTCGTCACTTCTGAGCATTTCCCCATTTTTCAGGTATCCCCTGAAACGTCACTATCTCTGTATAAAACCAATCAAAAAGCTTAGAAATGTACACAAACGGCGATATAAAAGCTAATAATTTGTCAGTTTCGACTGACCGGCACTCAGTTGGTCCAGCCATCCTTATCAGACTAGCATCTAGCGGAAACGGAGCATGAATTTGTCACCCCTGTGGATGAGGATCACGATGATAATGAAAACGTTGAACAGCCTGTGACTGACGTTGGGGAAGTTAATAGGGTCATGTCTAGTTGTAAAGCAGTGTGTGTGGGAACAGTTAGCAGTGATCGAGATGACAAGTTAGCCAAAATACGTGCCTTATGCTGTAAAGGTTGTAAACTCAACGATGGAGTTTTCTGTCTTACTGCGTGTACATGAGCCTCAACCTGGTTTAATAGCATTTATATATATATATATATATATATATATATATATATATATATATATACAGGGGTTGGACAAAAAAACTGGAACACCTGGTTTTAGACCACAGTTAGTATGGTGTTGGGCCTCCTTTTTTTGGCCAATAGAGCATTTCGTCTTTGGAATTGTCATATACAAGTTGGACATCTCC
>NC_133364.1:24376-73824 GCF_049309525.1 Garra rufa
ATTTTGAAAGATATCAACAAAAAAAATGGGCAAAAAAACTTTAAAAGCAATTTTCTCTGGTTTTCAATTGGAAAAAAGCAAAAAAAAAAAAGCAGACGACCAAAATTTAAATGGGTATATCCAGAGGTGTCAGAAGTACACACATTCTTTACTTAAGTAAAAGTATAGATACCTGTGTTTAAAAAGACTCTAGTAAAAGTTGAAGTATTGACTCAAATTTTTACTCAAGTTAAAGTAAAAAGTACAAGCTCTAAAACATACTTAAAGTATAAAAGTATAAAGTAAGAATCATTTCTGACCTCCACGTGTTTTTTCAAATTGGAAGGCGAATTCTTGAATGCCAGAAGGTTGTGGCGTTTTAGTAGACACAATTTACAATACATTCTCCAGGAGTCTTTTTTGCTGCCAGCGATTTCAAACATTTCTCTGAGGTAAGGCCAGGGACGTGGGATGTGTTGCTGGTCTTCACTCCACTCTCCATCGCCCAGGAAATCTCCACTATCACCCTCACCAGTTTTATCAGTCATTTCGCCAGTTTTATCAGTACATTATGCTTCTTGGTGCTATGATTTCCCAACGAGTATTTGCCTGGTTTTAGTTAGTTTTTATCGTTTTACGTTCAACGTCTTGTGCATGTCAGAGCGAATAAAAACAAATGCACCAATAGGATTGTCTTTTCTGTGTGTGTTTACATACGTTTCTAAGCGTGAGCCAATCAGTCTGTTGTATGCATGCCGCATATTATTGACATGGATGGGTCAAACGCGTTGGGAAATGGCATAATTTTTAAATGCAAAAACAACGACACTGATTTGAAAATGTAGGGAGTAGAAAGTACAGATACTCATGCTAAAATGTACGAAGTAAAAGTAGAAAGTTGGCACAAAAATAAGTAGTGAAGTAAAGTATAGATACCCGAAAATTCTACTTAAGTACAGTAACAAAGTATTTGTACTTCGTTACTTCCCATCTCTGGGTATATCTTTAAAACCACTCACGGTATGACTTTGAATAGTATATCATTTTAAAGCTTACGGTCTCTTCTTTATTTTACATCTCCATTGAGACCTAAAAATTTGGGTCATTGTGACTAATTTTGCTGGATCAGGTCACATATTAGTATAACTGAGACACTAGTCGTTTTTTGAAACGGATGAAACGTAATCGTTGAATTAAGTCATCTTTTTTTTTTTTCTTTGCGCACAGTAAGTTTTCTTGTAGCTTCATACAATTACTGTTGATGTCACATGGACTATTTTAACAATGTCCTTACTACTTTTCTGGGCCTTGAACATGTCAGTTGCTTTGCCGTCTATGCAGGGTCAGAAAGCTCTCGGATCTCATCAAAAATACCGTTATTTGTGTTGAAGATGAACGAAGGTCTTACGAGTTTGGAACGACATCAGGGTGAATAATTAATGATAGAAATTTTCTTTTTGGTTGAACTATCCCTTTAAAACGAGATTAAAGCCAGTTTAAAAGACTGATACCATTATAACCAGCAGCATTGGTTTTCCAGTCAGGAGCGCTGAGATGTCCAGCACGAGATGTCTTCACTATTATGTGTTGCACGTCTCGCCATGTCAGGAAAGGACTGCAACAGAAAGTCAGAAATAAGATTAATGGACATTTGCATGACTAAATAATATCTCCAAACTCGATTTAAACAAAAATAATCAGATTATTATAATCCAAACAATCACACTGGCCATGGTTTTCAGCTGTAAGTCTCACTGCCTGGATATCTGGTTGAAGCATTCGCTCCCATAATTCACCGTGCACACTGGGATCAAACATCAAACCAAAGAGAGATGGATGCCATGTGTCCCTGAATATCCCCCCGAAATATCGAAACAATCTAACTCTGTTTGGTTCGCTGCATTGTGCTGGGAATATACAGTCACATGGCAGCCATATGTCAAGGTTTTCCTCAATTTCCTCTAAAATCAGACACAGTCGAAACTCACAGGAAGCATGCCGCTTGCTACAACATTCAGAATCTCTCGGTTTTTAAAACGGTCAGGATTTTTCTTGCTCTTCTGAAATAATGTTGTATAAAACAAACTTTAAGACTGAAACTGAAACCTAAAGTACAGTACAGTTAGGTGATTCAATTTAGGTAATTAGCCTAGTTGTTAAAGGGCCCCTTGTTTACAAGCAGAGGAATGCATGGGATTCTTTTGTGAAGAAATTGTTAAATAAAGTCATTATTTTTGTTTTCTTTGTGCACAGAAAGTATTCTCATAGGTTCATAAAATTAAGGTTGAACCACTGATGTCACATGGACTATTTCAACAATGTCCTTACTGTCTTTCTGGGCCTTGAACATGTCAGTTGCATTGCTGTCTCTGCAGGGTCAGAAAGCTCTTGGAATTCTTCAAAAATATCTTAATTTGTGTTCTGAGATGAATGAAGGTCTTGGTTTGGAACTATAGGAGGGTGAGTAATTAATGACAAAAAAAACATTTAAGGGTGTTGTGTTTTCAGGTGATAAACCAGTTGTATTACAGTGACAACTTGTCACCTCACAATATTTCAACTGAACAAATTCAACGTATTGCATAATTTTGGGTCAGGGTGAAGTACATGTACACTGCATGTTTACCCGTTGTAGCTCATCCATATTGTGTGCACATAATAGACACATGGTGCATTTAATTAATGTTGTAAAGATCATATTTATGATTAAGACACCACCATGTCGCAATGACAAATACTGAAACTCAGAGTTTTAGCCCTAGAGTTTCCGAGTCAGGAGCGTGTCAGCAAGGAAAAATGGTGGACATAATAAATGTGGCATCTTTAGTTGCCTGTAATTTTTTATTTTTTTTTATGGTGACCCTGAACCACAAAACCAGTCTTAAGTAGCATGGGTATATTTGTGGAAATAGCCAAAAATACATTGTATGGATAATGAAAATATACATTTTTCTTTTATGACAAAAATCATAGTAACATATGAATAGTAATATGCATTGCTAAGAACCTCATTTGGACAACTTTAAAGGCGATTTTCTCAATATTTAGATTTTTTACACCCTCAGATTCCAGATTTTCAAATAGCTGTATCCCAGCAAATTATTATCCCTAACAAACCATACATGAATGGAAAGCTTATATATTCACCTTTCAGATGATGTTTCAATCTCAGTTTCAAAAAAATTGATCCTTATGACTGGTTTTGTGGTCCAGGGTCACATATAAAAGTTGTATATTTTATTTAAAAAAAAATAGCTTAATTTTATATACAAAATATGATTGCACAGTGAGTATTGCACAATTCTGACAGAATATATAGCAATCCATTTGATAGCATTTTCAAAAATGTAACAAAAAAATTGAGAAAGAGAGACACTCAATGCACATTTTTTTCATATTTTTTTTAGAAGTAGATAAGAACACTGCTGAAGCTAAAGTATCTGCAATCTTTCTTCGATTAAAGTGTCTTGAACGCACCTGACATCATAATTATGACTTCCCAACTCATAAATACAAATTTCCGAGAAGGACTCGAATGCACTAAGTGACACAGTCAAAACTCATCAAAAGCATTAATTAAATGTCCGGAGTGTCTATTTACACTTGCTGGCAGAGGATATTAACATTAAATCCGCCCACCAGCGTGTTGTTAGGCTAGACAACATTACAAAGACGGCTATTAATAACAGCTTCAGTGGTGTAGGTGGTAAACTGCATTGTAAATACTGTCTTCTTGACCTCTGGACATGATCGACCAGAGTTTGAATCCACCTTCTGCCAAACACTGGAAAGGCATTTATTTTCAATTTAAAAAAAAAAAGGAAATCATTGAAAAGTGGAAAATAAAGTACCTCACAGGTGTTTAACAGTTAGGGGTAGGTGTAGGGAGGGCTTTATTGTCCCAATATGGCATCATGCATTAACTAATTTTAATAAAAATGATCAATTATAATCAATATTTTATTATTGGAGATTGTTTTATAATATACTACAATACAGCAAATACAGTATCTGCAACTTAGTAGTATAAATAGCGTAACTATTATTTATTGCAAAGAAAATACAGCTATTTTTGCATTGTGAAAATAGAATCTATTGCTATTCGCACTTAGTCCAATCCTTAAATGTCACTTTTTCAGTCAGTGATTTTATAGAACCTGTATATGGGCTGTCCCAAATACAGCTGTCCCACAACCAAAAAATGTTTAAAAAGCATTTAAGTATTCAACTCTTAGATGTTCGTTAAGTTCCTTCTATTATCTAATGAAACCCACAAAAATATTTAAAATATTACTAAGCTTATTATATATAAAATCATTTAGTGGGTACTTTCAATTGGGAGGTTGCTGTCCCGAACCCTGACCCCTAAATTTCCCTTAAATTTCAACATGACATTGCAATATTTTTTTTCCATTGTTGTTTTTAAAAGTATTTTTTTGTTTATTTTAAAAAGTGAAGTTTTCGTAGTAAATTTGAGTAATATTTTCTTAGTAAATTATGAAACTTTATGGGGAAAAAAATGTGTTCCACAATTTTCGTGTGACTACAAAAATTTTAGTAAAATAGCAAAAATATATTTACACCACAGATATAAGCAAAATCTTAATAGGTAAATGTAACCCTTTTAATATAATTATTTCAGGTTACATGTTACACCGTACTTTTATTTTGACAGGTCGCCGTGAAGTTTCTGTGTATACAGTATGATATGATGCTAGTTTTCTCAAATGAAACGGTAAAAGTGACACTCACAGCAGTTTTGGAGATTGAGTTTATCTGTTCATGTGAGATGCAAATGCCAAAAATTACCGGGAGCGTCACGTGTGTTTCAGTATGCGTGTAGTAAAAGCTCGTCTCCATCATTCATACATACAGCTAGGCAAACGGAACATACCGGATTCATATTAAAACGGTCTTTTTGCATTTCAGTTTTCACATACACTAGTCCATATCGCGATTTGAATTAAGTGACAGACCAACATTTGATTTATGAATCCAAAAAACTACGAATTTACGTGGCATTTCGCGCTATAGTAGATTCGGTTTTTATGAATGGAGGACTACGCGACCCCGTCTGTGTTTTGGCGGAGGAGACGTAAACGCGCGACCATATTCTATAGTCTTCGGTATACATCCGTGTCAAACTATCAAGGTGAAAGTCATCATAGCTTGCGTAGTTTAGACCCAGCTCCAAACCCAAATTTGAGAATAGATTAACGGCGATATTTTTTTTAATCGCACGATAAGAGTCTCACGTTAACGCAGCACGTTAACGCCGATAACGGCCCACCACTACTAAAAATGCAATTTGAGAATTAACTGCACAATTACTAGAAACGTGTACCTCGGATATTATACAATTTGCATACATGCACATGTTTTGGAAAATACCAACTCTGACTTTGGACCAATTCTGCAGATTGGAAAACACAAAAGAAGATATTTTGAAGAATGTTTATAAATAAACGGCTGACAGTAGCCATTGACTTCCATAGTGTTGAAAAAAAAACTATGGAACTCAATTGCTAACATCTTTTTTTTTTTTTAAATATCTTCTTTTGTGCTTAGAAGAAATAAGAAACTCCAACAGATTTTGAACAAGTGGAGGGTGAGTAAATAATAAAATAAATGTTCATTTTAATCACTTTAATTCAGAGGTTTAGCAAGAGTGTGAAAAGTAACTGGAGTGTATAGCATAACACCGTCATGATTAGTGGTTAAATATACTAATTCCACTTACATGACCTGGAACAGACATTTCCACTAAACAGCTGTTAGAGAAATGAGAGCATACAGTAGTTTGTTTTCACTTACTTTGCTTCCAGAGCAAGAGCAATGATCCCTGCGGCCATCGGCGCTGACGCTGATGTTCCAGTGTGACTGTCTGTGCAGCGCTGCCTCAGATCGGTCGTGATCTAACAGGAGAGAGAAAAAAAATGCAGGTTAGTCTTGTGCATGATGGTTAAGTAAATGTGTATTGACACAAGTAAGCAACATGACGTGAAGTAGCAATACTTGACCACTCCTGTTGTAATACACAACATTGTCTACACTGCGAGTACGTGATAGACAGCTTTGTTTATTTTAACAAGTGTACACTGCTTTTTTGTACCTGGTTATTCGAGTTTAGTTTGAATTTTTATATGTCATTTGCTGTTTTTGAAAATGACTATTTTAGTATGGTTTAGATTTAGCGTATTAACTTTCATCCCGTCTCGCATAGGGCCACAAACTGTCCCATCTGCTGCTTTAATCAGACATAGTACACTTAATCCAAAAAGAAATATTGCCAAGGTTGAATTGTTATTTGTTAAATGCACTTTAGCATGCTGCAGCACTTACTGACAATGAAATGTGCTATAAATGTGCCATTGCGCTACACTTTGCAGTAAATTACCACCACTTTGGGGCATTTGCGATTCAGCAGCATGGACTGGATCCACTCAGAAATCTCAGAAAACATTCGAGAGTTTAGTTTAAGGCCATTTTGATCAATTAAAAGAGACTCTAATTTCAGCTGTGAGACATCTGCATGTTAGATTTCAGATTTACTCTGTTCTAAATGTCACACACACACACAAAATTAAAGTGTGGCTGGTTGTTTTATAATTAAACATCATTTTCCTGTGTAGCTGGACAGTTATGTTTTAATTTGTTGACAGCAGATCAGATCAGAAGTCGTAAAGTCCCCATGAAATCAAAATCAAAAAAGTTGTCTGGTTTTTAGTGTATGATATCCTTAAGGTTTTCTATAAGCTAATGTGCTTCAAAACAATGACAAAATTCACATATAGAAGATATAAGCATTCAAAACTTAAAGTTTCTACATTTAACTTTCTGTCCAATCAAATGCTCTCTAGAATCTGAAGTGTCCCGCCCCCTGCACTATAAATGGACATTGAAGCTGTGGCTGAAATCAGCCACTTGTTCACAGAATTAGTATTTTTTGTACGGTGAATGGCATGTAGTGCACTATATAGGGGATAGGGAACAATTCAGAGAGTTTCCATTGGGTCACATAAGTTTTTGAACATATAAATTTTAAGTACTTTTCCCCTGCAATATTATTTCATTTCATTTTAAAGGTGTGGTCACATTTACCACTTTTCAGTGAGTGTAATCCAGTCTTTCGATATACAAATTCACTCAATCGGGGATTTAATGTGGGAGGGAAAGAATTACCCATACAGATTTTGCAACAGGTTCAAGTTCAATACTTCAATTTGCCAAGTTGACCAACCAAAAGTGGCTTACATCTCATACATCTCTATGATATTGACAATAACAGACATTCAACCATTTTTGCCTTTGAAACTTTATTTTTAGTACAGCTTGCTAAAATATTTTCACTGCTGGTAGTTGTCTTTGTAATAGTTGCCTTTATAACCCAGGCCCGGCTCCACGGGGGGGCCAGAATCAGAAGAATCAATCAGAAGCATGGCCCACCCGAGCCCCACACTACATAGCCAATCACAAAATTGGTACGATATTTAATTGAGCTCCCTATTTTTTTTTTTCTTACTGGCGGCACCTGCAAACATTCTAATATTAAATATAATTTTCGCACTTTCAATATGCAGGTTATTGAAATCGCTTTTAAATGAGTGCTCGCGCTGTTTACTTTTACTTTCGATTTTGCGATAATGCACACTCTGTGTAAAGGGAGCAGCACATCTTATAATAGATGTCTGTCAGTGAGCACAAGATTGAGCAGCAACTCCTCCAGCATGGTCTATTTTTTCATCTCTGCTTACTTTCGACCCGTGATCAGTCAAATCTATAGGTCATTGCACATAGAGTCCGATTTTTGTATGCGTTTTTTAGTTTTCTCATATTCGCCATCCGTTACTATCAAAGTGCTTATTATGGATGTGAAAACGCAGAAAATCAAACATAATCCAATTTTTTTTTTTTTTATGACGGACGAAAGTTTCAGAGGCAGTGTATAAACTCGATTAACATAACCTGTATTCATATTTTAACGTGCAAAAAATCTCGGACGAAAATTTCGTACTCATGTGTGCAATGAAATTAACTCTTGCAGCTCTTGCTGGATGCAGGGTTGCCAAGTCTCACGGAATTGGTCTACTTTTAAACTGTTGCCATGGATTGAATTCCCCCAGTTATTTAAAGGTCTTAAATATTGCAGAAATAAAATTTCAATAAAATGCCTGTATTTAAATATTTTGCGTTCTACCTATGATAGACCCATATAGACCTGGTAACCCTGTTTTCAGATGCTTTCAGATTTGAATTGTAGCTTACATTTTCCAACTGCAGTAAATTATTTTTATTTCTATAAAAATGCAAAATGGCAGTGAAGGTGCCCCCCCCCCCCCCAATCATAACCCCAGCCCACCTTGAATATCCCTTGGCCCACCCATCAGCTCATATCTGGAGCCGGGCCTGTTATAACCCTGTGTAAATATGAGCAATCTACAAAATGGACAAGGTTGTGAAAACTTGGAGATTCAGTGAACTGTAAACTCAGCTAAATTACCTGAAAACTGCAGGAGATCAGAACAAAGAGAAGTGCTAATGTCCGTAACACTGGGGATCAGAATGTAAACACGTATTGCAAAAGGAGTTTGAAAGCCAGTGTGGAATTTCACACTGAAATTGAGACAAGCTGAGAGACAGGGAAGAACCGTGGCTCTGTAACTCTCAGAGGAGTGTGTAAAACTGTGTGTGGGCTGTTAACCACAGCGGTTAACACCAGGATGCTCTCATGACACAGTGACCAACAAAAGGAGATCAAACACACATGTTTGGCCAAAGAAATACACGAAAAAATTTAAACGGCAATGAATTGAAAAAATGTGATGATAATATCTCCTTTTGAAGATATTACGCAGTTCATTGGTGTTTACCTTCCAAAAGGTTTCCATAAATATTTGAATGAGTAAATGTGCTTCAGCTCATTTTTAAGCACAGATTAATATCAAGTTTCCACCCATTTGAGGAAAAAATCATTTAGTCTAAAGCTACAAGACAAAAATTAAAGTTTCGTTCTTCTGTTAAACAGAAAAGAGAATGTAGTTACAAGCAGCGATTACCGGAGTTCAAGCTTTAAAGGGATAGTTCATCCGAAAATGAAAATTTAATGTTTATCTGCTTACCCCCAGGGCATTCAAGATGTAGGTGACATTGTTTCTTCAGTAGAACACAAACGAAGATTTTTAACTCAAACCGTTGCAGTCTGTCAACCATATAATGTCAGTCCAGAGAATTGTACTACACTGGGGGTTTTTTTTCAGATTGAGCAAAAAAACCTAGGACTAGTTCACAAAGGTAGGTTTTTACATCTTAACAATTTAAAAAAATGATTTAATTGACAGTAGTGGTTCTAGAGTCAAAGTTGTTCTTAATAAGGAAGTCTATCATAGGATATGAATATGACATGTATGCGTAAAAAAAATGCACAATGTACAATTGTTTATGCCTAAAATGTGGTATTCCCCCCCCCCCCCCCCAGTGGCCGATTTCGTTCCAGTCAGCCTCCGTTAGCCTTGTATAATATGTGGTCAAACTTTATCGGCCAATGGCGACCATGTTTTTTTGAGATACGCAAATGTCCTTATACACACTTGTATGCACACTTTGGACCAAGATTGTGCATTGCGATTTTCATGTTGATAGGACATACTGTTGTGTAGTTATGGCCAGTTCTTTCCATCATAAATCGCCACCAAGTGGCCAAACTCCCTGATTTTTGTCCTGTGACCTCAGATTAAGCTGTTACATTAGTGTCCTGAGTTTGGCGACATATCTCATTCCGTTCAGGAGTTCTAGGCATTTACTAAAAATAGCCCTGCTCCTTTCAAACGTTTTGGCATCCCTTTGTGATGGTGAAAGTTCAACTTTTTTGGTTAATTATTGATATTTCCTCTCCAGATAATCTTTCTGCACTGGTTTGGCTGCCTTCAGGCAAAAAAAACCTACTAGTTCGCACAAAAAAAATCTAAAATACCCACTTTTTTTTGCCATGCTCACAATCAAATCTGAGGCATGTGTTTCGTTTGGTGTAAGCCAAGGATTCCAACGACATAAGACACTAGCCTTCAACTGACAGTTTAGGAGTCATGAGCGATTTCATACTTTTGACTGCTGTAGTGCCACCGTTAGGCCAATTGGGGCAAGGCTTGGTGATGTTCAGTGTGTTCCAAATGGGATATTGTCGGTAGTGTGAGTACTACCATCCCTCCAAGTTTCAAGTCTCTATGATTTACGTTTGCTCTGCACGATCAGTTTTACTTGGAAATTGCTGATCTTTGGCCATTCTAACAATTACAATTGGGTTTCAGTGCTACACGCTTGAACCCCTAAACATTTGGGAGAAAGTTGGTGACCAAACTGTTGACCTTCATAGTATGGAAGAAAATACTATGAAAGTCAATGGGGTACCATCAAATATTTGGTTACTAAAATTCTTCAAAATATTTTGGTTTAACAAAAGAAACAAACTCTTACAAGTTTGTAAGAGTGAGTAAATGATGACACAATGTTCATTTCTGGGTGAACTATTCTTTTAAAGCCAATTCAGCAGCAGGCCTGTTTTATGAATAGTCTACTCAGGGCTGAAGATGACTGATAACTTACAATTTTGCGGTCGTAGTTCTCTCCACTGCTGTAGGTGGTGGTGAGGGTGGAGGCGCACTCTTCCAGATACCAGGGCTTGCGGCCACTCTCTGCCGTGCTGCTGATGGATATCGTGTAGATGCTGTTGGTGTAGCCGTCACATGAACAGTGATCGCGACTCCGACCGCCATTTCCTGATGCCCAAACAAAGATTGAGCCCCGTCCTTTCCTGCCCTGTGAAGAAAACGCATTTTGTTTACCGTTGACCATTTCTGAATGGTCACCACTGGCACATAATGCAACAAAGATGGCTAAAGTAAAAAAAAATTACTAATAGACCTACAAACCTCTGTGTAAAAATAACATTATGATGCTGTCATCTTTCTGAAGTCATTTTTACCCCCCTGTAACTTGACTCTGAACCTAAGGTAAAAATTGACCTCCCGTTACAAAATATTGGATTACTCAGTAAATATTTATCTATTACATTTAATATTTTGGCTTTCATACATGTCTATCTTTCTTCTGAAAAAATTATTAACAATTTTTTTTTTATTTGGTTGATTTGACATGGAATGACCCTATAGATATTTTCTCACACAAATGGATTGATCTGCTTCAGAAGGCCTATATTAACCCCTGGAGCCGTATGGAGCACATTTTATGATGGATGGATGCACTTTATTGGACTTCAAAATCTCATCACCTGTTCAATGTCATTACAAAGTTTGGAAGAACAAGGACATTTTTAAATATAACTCTGATTGTATCAGTCTGAAAGAAGAAAGTCACATACACCTAGGATGGCTTGGGGGTGAGTAAATCATAGGGTAATTTTCATTTTTGGGTGCACTATCCCTTTAATTATATTAATATAATTTAATTTAAAGAAAATACATATATTCAAAGAGTTTGTTTCCAATTTCAAACAAACAAACAAACAAACAAACAAACAAAAACTGAATGACAGCCCTATTTGAAACACTTCAAAACAAGAACTAATAGAATCAGGACAGTATAAACTCCAAGCATTAATGTCCTCTAGGCTTTTCTTATGAGAGGAGACCAGTATTACTTGATGTCTATGAGTCTTACATACCTCAAACATGCCTAAACCACTCCAAACACACCTTTGGCACAGGATACATGCCAATTACTGACTGCGACTCATGACTCAGGGAAGATAAACTAAAATTGCGTTCTAAAGTTCACTGCCGTAGCAGGTGGTGGAGTGTGAGAAGCAGAGGAAAACACCCTAGGTGGGCCAGACTGCTGAAGAGACGTGACTGATGACCTGAGCATTACACTTCCTGACTTATGAATGCCACATTACTTTTCACTTTTATGGAAAACATAACATACTTTTCACATGAACTTGAAAAATACTTCTATACATGCTGAGATGGTTCTTACCAGTCTGATGCCGTTTTCAAAGGCCTGTCTGGCGAGGGAAGCGGGCCCATCCACGGTTTTGCCGTCATCATCTGGACCCCAGCTGGCACTGTAAATATCTATGTGTTGAGGGTGTAGACTCAGTGATTTGGCCTCTACCATGTCTGTCACATCTCCGTCCAACATGCGGACACCTGCAGGACAAGCCCAAAGAAAACCTCAGGAGGGAAACATATGCCACTAAAGATAAGTCTGCCAATGAAGTCCAACAGACATGCAAAGCTACACATTTACAAAATACACTAGATGGGGGGAGATGTTGTCTAAACAACTAGTCAACTAATCTATCGTAAGAAAGCCCTGAATAATCTAGGGCGACGTGGAAAACGCAGACAGAATTCCGGAATCCAGTCATGAAAACGGAATTTATTGTACAACACAGAATGTCATGGAGTTGCCCAATTTTGGATGAATAAATCAAAAGTAGGTCAGTACACTTAAATCTAAATGCAATATGGACTAGTGTCTGTGAATATTAAGCCGCAAAACGACTACTTAAAAATTTATCCTGGATGATCTATGTGTCTCTGTGTGAATGAATGGCGCAAATGCGTGGTTTTGTTTACTACACACATACTAAAGCATGAGTGGTGCTTTTGGTGTTTTCAGCCTCTCCTGCATCAATATATGCGTACATGAACACATAAATATAATCTCTAGAACTGCTCTAAAAGTCACTTCATGAGCATTTTACCATTTCTTTTGAGAAAAACTATCAGCATACTATATAAAACCTGAAAGTCTTCACAGCAACATGTAAAAAATAATTGTTTGGTTTAACTTGAAAAAAATGTGAAAGAAATAGTACTACTAATACTACTAATAAAATAATTGTGTTAAGTTATATTTAAGAGGAAAAATTACTTACCAGAATTAATTTAGCAGAAAAAATGTAAATACACAACACAATATTACTGAATAAATATTTTTTTTCCCCCCATAAAATCAATTAATTAGAGATACTTTTTATTATTGAAATGGATCCAGAAAATTAATAGAAAACAGAATTTGGTCTAAATAAACCTCAATTTTATTTTAGAAAAAAAAAAAAAACAACAATAATAATTTTACAGGGCCTTAAAAATGTAAAAAAAAACCTTTAATAAATTGCTGTTAAATTGTTTAAGTTTCAAATTTTAATTAACGATACATGCTTTTTGATTAATATAATCAATTTAATTTAACCATTAAAATGGAATCCCAAAAATTAAAATGGAAAAAAATGAATTTATAAATAAAGGATTTCATATAAATAAAAGCTGTATAAATAAAGGTTGTCATAGGGCCCTAATAATCAGGCTTTGACATAGGACTGATGATTAGAGGACGTATATATTATATTATATTATATTATATTATATTATATTATATTATATATTTAATTGTTTCAAACAAACACTGCTCTTTTGAACTTTCTATTCATCAAAGTATACTGAAAAAATGCATTATGGTTTTTACAAAAATATTAAAAAGCACCGCTGTTTTTAACAGAAATGTACCTTGAGCAGCAAATCAACATATTAGAATGATTTCTGAAGGATCATGTGACACTGAAGACAGGAGCAATGCTAAAAATAAGTTTAAATTGTAATATTTCACAAGACTATTGTTTTACTGCATATTGTTTTGATTCAATAAATGGAGCCTTTGTGAGCATAAGTAACTTTAAAAACATAAAAAGGTTTTGAACGATAACATATATGATGTATTCTTACATTCATAAACAGCTAAATGGAACGCAGGTGAGTTTATACAAGCTGTAATAAAAATTAAAAAAAAGGCATTTCATCTTAAAAATGTAAAAAAAAAAAAAAAGATAAAAGCCCCAACTTTAAAAAAAAATATATATAATTTAGTTAACTTCCAAAAAAAAAGAAGCAAAATACGTTAATGACATCTGTGCAGGTTTTCTGTCATGTAGATGAAATGTAGAATATTGTAAAAATATTGCTAATGTTAATTTTTTTATAATTTTACTACTTATCTGAGTGATTCCAACTGGAATCTAGCAGAAGAGGTGTGTTTAACAGTCTGGAGACACCTGACTTGAATACAGCTTGTGATTTTTTAACTGTTTGATCTAAAGCCTTCTGCATGAATGATTTCATTCCTTTTTTTAATGACTATTAAATGGACGATTTGCACAGCATGCAGAGCCGTAATCTTGTTGATTACGACTTTTAAGAACTTCATATACTGTACAAAATTCAATATATTTACAGTAACATTTTTAGTCACTAAAATTCACATACAAATTTGTGTTATTTCACAGTTTCGATGACTGTATTCACATGTACAGTAGTGGGTCTAAATCAGACAGTGACCATCAGCCAAACTCACCCCCAATCTTGGCGTTGTAAGCGATGCCCACCGTGCAGTGAGAGTTGTTGGCAGATGCTGCTACTTCACCAGCGCACCTCGTGCCATGCCTGAACAAAACACACCAGACGATAGTATTAGTACAGACACACACACACACACACACACACACACACACACACACACACACACACACACACATTCACTGACTGTATAAACAGTGACTGGAGACCCTTACGCAAGCACAGACATTGCTGCTGACCTATTACACACACTCGCTACAGAAGGAACGCAGAAGTGGACAGGAAACAGACAGAGAGAGAGAGAAACAGCTGGGATGAAACTAAACATGTGCTTCCATGGCCAGCAGAGCTAAAACACAGCGGCTAAATATTTGAGATACTGAAGGAAAACATTCAAGCGGTTCCTCCGCTTCAGACGCAACGTGGACACATTCCTGACCCAAACTAAACCCACATAAATCTAAGACAAATCATCCGCAAAAAACGCACTAAAACGCTCACGCAAGACAAAGACAGACAGATGGAGAGAGATTCGGCTGTGGAACCTCCAGCAGTGAACAGCTGCATAGAAAAACTCACGCTACCATGGTAACCACCGTCTCCAATCTAAGCCATTTTTAAAAAGAAAACAAAAAGAAAGAGAGACAAAGATTGTAAAGATCCACAGCAGCACCGGATCCGGGATGAGACCAGGGTTCGGTCGCCATCGCAACCATTAACATTTACAAGGTCAAAAGGTCAAAAGGCCAGAGGAACTCCCAGGTGGTCCCTGGACTCGATCCCAATGCCAATCCAATGACTCCAGACTTAAACTATTCCAATGGTTATCCAATACTGAAACATGTCATAGAAAATACATGTCCCATAAAATCCAACAGACTGAGCACTTCAAGTCTACATTACTGTTCAAAGACGTCTATGCTTTTTAAGGAACTGTTTTCTATTTAAAGGAGTAGTTCACTTCCAGAACAAACATTCACAGACAATGTACTCACCCCCTTATCATCAAAGATGTTCATGTCTTTCTTTCTTCAGTCGTAAAGAAATTATGTTTTTAAAGGAAAACATTTCAGGATTTCTCTCCATATAGTGGACTTCAATGGTCCCCCCAAAATGCAGTTTAAATGCAGCTTCAAAGGACTTTAAACAATCCCAGCCGAGGAAGAAGTGTTTTATCTAGCGAAATGATCAGTTATTTTCTAAATAAATTGACAATTGATCTCATTTTCATCTTCAAATTCAAAATCGTCCTACATTGGTAGTTTTCCTTTGGCGTTTGATCTACATTGGTCGGTACTTCTACAGCAATGTAAGATGATTTTTAAGTTTTTCAATACCCTAACTGTATTGACCCGGGATCACACAAACTATGCATGCGCATCGCAGAGACAAGACGAGATGAGCATTTGAGGTTAAAAAGTATATAAATTGTCAATTTGTTTCAAAATATCAGATCTTTTCGCTAGATAAGATCCTTCTTCATCGGCTGGGATCATTTAAAGCACTTTGAACTGTAGAAAGACAGACATGAACATCTTGGATGACAAGGGGGTGAGGACATTATCTGTGAATTTTTGTTCTGAAAGTGAACTAATCCTTTAAGCTTTATAGGTTATATTTATTATCATTACCATCAATGTTAAAAAACCGTTGTGCAGCTTAATATTTCTGGAAAAAATTTGACTTTTTCAGCATTCTTTAAATAGAAATTTAATTAGAAAATTAAAATAGAACAGTGCGTGTCATTCACCAAGCATGTGTACGCACAAATTTGTGTGAAATGTGCGTACGAACACTTTTAAAAACAAATCATGATTTACCAAACATTTTGTAATAAAATTTATTATACATTTATGAAACCACATAGAAACATCTAAAACCACATGTACGCAAAAAGCACTTACTCTGTATTGCCTTACAATCATGTTTAAGGATTAGCTCACTTCCAAAACAAAAATTTACGGATAATTTACTCACCCACTTATCATCCAAATGTTCATGTCTTTCTTTCTTCAGTGGATAAGAAATGATGTTTCTTGAGGAAAACCTTTTTTAGGATTTCTCTTCGTCTAATGGAATTCTATGGTGCCCCCAAGTTTGAACTTCCAAAATGCAGTTTAAATGCAGCTTCAAATCTAGCAAAACGATCGGTCATTGTCGAAACAAACTTACTTTTTAACTTCAAGTGCTTGTCTTGTCTATGTCTGCGTGAACTCAGTTTTTTCTGGTTCAAGACAGTTAAGGTATGTCAAAAAAACTCTAAACGATTCCAGCCGAGAAAGAAGGGTCTTATCAAGCAAAACGATCAGTTATTTTGGAAACAAATTGACAATTTTTAACTTTTTAACCTCAAATGCTCATCTATGCATGCGTAGCCTGTGTAATCCGGGTCAATACAGTTAGGACTAGGTTATGTTAAAAAACTCCCATCTCGTTTTCTTCCCTAACTTCAAAATCGTACTACATCGCTGCAGACGTACCGCCCCAGTGTTTAAAGGGAACATGCAAAGAAGATCAAACGCCCTTTAAAAAAAAAAAGGGTAAAACAGCGATGTAGGACGATTTTGAAGTTGAAGAAAAAAAAACGAGATGGGAGTTTTTCGACATACCCTAACTGTACTGACCCAGATTACACAGGCTACGCATGCGTAGATGAGCATTTGAGGTTAAAAAGTTAAAAACTGTCAATTTATTTCCAAAATAACTGATTTTTTTATTGCTTGATAAGACCCTTCTTCCTCGGCTGGGATCATTTAGAGCCATTTAAAGCTGCGTTCAAACTGCATTTTGAAAGTTCAAACTGGCGGGCTCCATAGAAGTCCGCTATATGGAGATAATTCCTGAAATGTTTTCCTCAAGAAACAACTTCTTTATGACTGAAGAAAAAAAAAAAAGACATGAACATCTTGGATGACAAGGGGGTGAGTAAATTATTCGTAATTTTTTGTTCTGGAAGTGAACTAATCCTTTAAAATTTAAAACAGAAGCTAACATGGAATAAACTAAGACAGTCAACTTGATAAAAAAAAAAAAACAACAACAACATTTTCTCAGAGAATTAAAAATATTACAATCCAATATGTTTGACGGACATTGATTTCTGACGTGATGTACATATGGGAAGTTTTTCTCCTGATTGTCAATATGTAATATCCAGATGGAACAAGGCGATTTTTCAATCTCTTTTATTCAATCTCTTTCAGAATGCAACAAATTATGAAACAGAACTTGCAGAGCTAGTAGCATTTGCTTTCACATACTTGTGTAGAGTATGATTTAGGCCTAAAAAAAAAAGTGGCTGGCCTTTTACATGTCATTCAGACTGTCTTTTCCTGTCTGACTATAATGCCAATAGTCAAAACCCTGCTATGTGAGACTAAGTCACATCTGCTAGCAGAATACAGGTCAATGAGAAAACCAGAAACATAAACCACACCTGGACAGAACATTTCAGCATTTCAGTATTTCCAGAACCACACAGGACACCGAAACCTTTCCTACGCTGCCTAAAAAACGAACAAAACTGATAATCCTATTATATGGAAAATATAAACCCATACAGCGTACAAACCATCCACAGTCACAATCACAGTCACAAGCTGTTGTGCTGCACATTTGACATACAGCTTAAAGGTCAGACTGGGTCAATAAACTGCATTTCCACTGAAAGTCTAGAGCAAAGCCCATGTTCATCTGGGAGATATATGAACTTCTAATATTTACAGTACAGCCGCTCGGTCACTCAGAACGACCCCCGGCGGCGAAGCTCACGGTCAAAACCCACCGCAGGGAAATAAAGACTCACATTACACAAACTATCAGCGGAGGAACCAACACAAAACATTCCAGCACATAAAAGATCGACAGCTTGTGTAGGATAGTCGCCAAACGACAGGGGAGACTTTACTGAATCGCTGAAACGAACCCAAAAAACAGTTGTGGTCAGAATTATTAGCACCCCTGGTAAATACGAGCAAACAAGGCTGTAAAAACAAATCTGCATTGTTTATACTTTTGATCTTAGACTAAAAAAACTAACCTTTAATTGAAGCCAAACAACCAAAAGTGGAGCAAGAAAAAAAAAAACACATGAAATAAAATGTTTTTCTCCAATTCACATTATTAATAGTAAATATCTCTGAAGTATATTCACATTAATATTTAAATTTTTTTAGCACACCAGGGTGACAATGAACATGAAATTGCCCTTGCATTACTTAAGCTAACACAAAGATGTGCAGTGAAAGATTATTGAGCTTCACAAATTAGAAAGAGGCTGTAGGAAGAGAACTAAAGCACTGAAAATTCAATTTCCACAATCGGTGCAATAATTAAAGGGATAGGTACATCAAAAAACGAAAATTTCCGCATGATGTACTCACCCTAAAGCCATCCTAGATGTATATGACTTTCTTATTTCAGAATAATACAATCAGAGTTATATTTAAAAATGTCCTGGCTCTTCCAAGCTTTGCAATGGTAGTGAATGGGTGTTGAGATTTTGAAGTCCAATAAAGTGCATCCATCCATCATGAAAAGTGCTCCACATGGCTCCAGGGGGTAAATAAAGGCCTTCTGAAGTGAAATTCGCTAGAATGCCACTCTCTCGTGTGTGTGTACAACAGTTAGCGAAAGCCAGAGATTACGGTTTATAAAGTTTTAAATATGGATATTTTTCTTACACAAACAAATCGATTCACTTCAGAATGCCTTTATTTACCCCTGGAGCCATGTGGAGCACTTTTTATGATGGATGGATGCACTTTATTGGATTTCAAAATCTCAACAGCCATATACTGGAAATAAAAAGCTTGGAAGAGTCAGGACTTTTTAAATGCAACTCTGACTGTTTTCATCTGAAAGAAGAAAGTCACATACAGCAGTGTTAATTCCGCTGACAAATCATTTGTCAATTTTTTTTTTTTTTTCACAGACGATAATAAAACAAAAACTCATTTTGAATGACAAAAACTATGACGAAAATCCATTTGTCAACTAATAAAAATTAGACAAAAATATTAGGGAGGGACAATTCGGGCCTCTCATAAAACGGTAAAAAAAAAATTATATCTGAGAGTAAAAGAAGAGCAGACATATGGATAAATTTGATGGCACAAAAGAGAACTGTTTTCTGAGCGCAGACACTGAAGGAGCACCTTTCACACTGAGCACAAGTACTCTTTCGCGTCTCATGAATGGAGAAATACACACAAAATGATGTTGAATTGTCAGTTTTGACAAGTATTCATGTATACACATCGTGAGTAAAAGTAAACAGTTGGGAGACTATTGGACATGTATCAGTACATTGCATCTGTGCAGTCAGTTTTAAAGGGACAGCAGCCTAATTTAGCTGCTATTGTCTGTGGCATTGATGTTAATCAAGCAGCAAAAGAAAGACTCTCAACTAGACTAAAACTAAAACTATTCAAATTACTAAAATATGCATTTTAGTCAAAAGATAATGACTAAGACTAAGCCAAAAGAAATTGCTGTCAAAATATACACCTAACACTGATATACACCTAGAATGGCTTGAGGGTGAGTAAATTAAAGGGTAATTTTCTTTTTTGAGTGAACAATCCTTTTAAGATGTTCTAATGCCAGAAGAGGAGGAGAGTTTGATTGGCTAAAGACTCGCCAAGGATCACAGCTGGAAAATTGCAGAAATTAATCAAGTCTTGAAGTCAGAAAGCCTCAGAAAATTATCAAACGGCACCTACATCACAACAAGCTGTTCAGGGGGGTTTAAAAAAAACAAAAAAAAAAACAGAACTGGGTTCTTGGTCAGATGAAACTAAAAAAATTGCATTTTGGCACACATGAGATGGGTTGAAAGGGATGCACAGAGATAAAAAAAAAAAGTACCCCATGTGTGCAATTAAATATATTGCTGTATCTTGTATCCCGCTGGAGGTGCTAAACATCTAGCAAACAGCAACAGTTTAAAAAAAAAATAGGTTCTGCATAGGCCCTCCCAGTTCTCTGACCTGAACTCTATCAAAAATAAAGAGCAGGAAATTAAATGCTACAAAAAAAAATAATAAAGAAAATAAAGTAGGATATGCCGAATTTAAAGGTGTTAACTGCCACATAGTTGTCCATACTACTTTTATGAGGTGAGAACTTTTGAACTTTCTGCACTCAAGCCTCACAGAGACAGAAGCAGCCAGGACAGGAGGTGGATGGTATTCTATAGAGCGTGTCTACACACGCTAACCTAAACCTCCCTCTCAGTCTCCACCGCACACTTCCTCCTGAAAACAGTGACAGCATCAAACACTCCTCTTTTCCTTGGGCCACGGAAATACTTCTAATGGGGCTCCTGAAAGTGTAAATTAAGAGGGGGAATAGTGCTCACGACAGCAAAAGACTCATGCGTACGTGCACTCACTAAAAGGGGGTTTGTGGAGCATTTAGAGGCGTCTGATACAGGCAAGGCAAAAATCACTAATACTATTGCTCATTATTAGGGATAAGTATTACATTTCAGCACATAACCCATCCCGCTCTATTTAAGCTATGGACATGAATCACACCTCAAATCGTGCAGATTGAGGAGAGGTGTGCTATCACTTTTCTGAAGTAATAATATGGGGGGGAATCTTATAGACAATGGAAAATAGGGGATAAACATTACCATTTAATAAAAAAAAGTGATTTCTTTATATTATGGTAATGAGAATTGGTGGATGGCAAATGTGCCTTTTTGTCATAGAAATGGTCCTAAAAAAGTAACATTTTATTTACACAAAACCAGGGGTAATATTGTTAACTAAAATGATCTAAAAATTAAAGGCTGAATTTAAAAGCTAAAATTAAAATTTAATTATTAGATGAAACATATAAAATTAACAGAAATGAGAAATGTTGCCTCTGCAACTAGCTTAAATACGTTTAAGCTAAAACTGAACTGTTGAAATTGAAGCTAAAACTGGAAATACCTGAAATTTAATTAAACCTACAAGAAAATTAAACTGTATTTATAAACATAACTCCATAAAAATAGTGATTACTTAAAAGTAAAAAAAGCTAAAAAATTAAATTAAAATTAAGTTAAATTAACTGATTTGCTGAAACATAAAATGAACAAAAATGAGAAATGTTGCCTCTGCAACTAGCCTAAATAAGTCGAAGCTAAGACTAACTGAAACTAAACTAAACCTACAAGACAAATTAATAAAAATTAATATTAGCAATAGCAATATTTAAAAATAAAACTCAATAAAAATGACAATTACTCAAAACTAAAAAATGAAAGGCTGAATTTAAAAGCTTAAATTAAATTAAATTTATTAGCTGAAACATATAAAATGAACAAAAATGAGAAATGTTGCCTCTGCAACTGCCTTAAAACAGCTGAAGCTAAAACTAACTGAAAACAACTAAAACGTAACTATAGCTACAAAAATAGGAATATTTAAAAACAAAACTCAATAAAAATTGCAATTACTTAAAACTAAAATTACCAAAAGATGAAAGGCTGAATTTAACAGCTGAAATTAAATTAAATTTAAATTGTATTAAATTAAATTAAATTAAATTGTAATAAATTAAATTATTAGATGAAACATAAAATGAGCAAAAATGAGAAATGTTGCCTCTACATCTAGCTTAAAATAAGCTGAAGCTAAAACTAACTGAAAATAACCAAAGCTATTACAGCTTTTAAAAAATTAAACCGTAATAGCAATGTTTTAAAAAATGTTCAATAAAAATTGCAATTATGTAACATGAAAAATATTTAAAAAAAACGAAAGGCTGGATTTAATAGCTGAAATAATTAAATTAAATATTAGATAAAACATTTAAAACTAAATAAAATGAGAAATGGTGCCTCTGCAACTAGAGGGAAACAACAAAATATAATATAATATAATATAATATATATAAATTAGATTAAAAAATAAAATAAAAATAAATCAAACCTTATTAGCAACATTAAAAAAAATGATTAAAGAAAATTGACAAAATTAGCTACTAAAAATGTAACTAAAATGTAAATGGAAAAAAATAAATGGCAATACAAAATATTAATAGAAACTATAATACTATTAAATATTACTTTTTTGTCTTTGTTCAAATGTTGAAAGCTATCTGTTGCAGTACAGAGCTTTGTGAACATTCTTGGAAATTTTGCCTCTTGTGTTCTACGAAAGAAAGAAAATCATAAACATCTGGAATGGCATGAGCGTGAGTAAATGATTGGGTCATTTTAGGTCATTTTGGGTTGCACTACTCCATAATGACAGCAGATGAGGTTCAGTTTTCGCTCATCAGTTGCAGAATTGCATTGCACTGGAGCTCCAAGAAGAAACTACAATGGCACAGAGGATCAGAGTCCGGGCCAAGCTTTCAGTCTGAACGGTCCAAAAAAGCTGCAGAGCCATCTGGCACAGGCTCACACACACTGGCAGAGTGGCAGCCACAAAAACACATGGGGGCCTCCACCCACTCACCAAACACACCCATATATACACACACAACAAATCAAATATCAACATTCACCAAACGCTTCCAAATACATACTGATCTCGTGCCAACACTTCCAGACACACACATAATCTCTCACAGAAAGCTAATTCCAAAAATCCCTTTTCGCCAAATAAACATGCCAAATACATTTACTTCTACACACGCCGATTGCGAGCCAAGTGTCGTATTTACTCACACACCTAAGAAAATCCTCAAACGCACAGAAAGCAAACTCCAAAAACCCACATTCACCAAACAAACATGCCAAACGCTCTTACTAGCGCACAGATCAGAAGCCAAATACATTCACACACACCACGGAGAGGACTGTATAAACAAAGCCTTTCCAGGGTTTTAATGACCTGATATGCTCGAAGAATTGAGCGTGTGCGTGCGTAATATACTTCACTCTTACTTGTTCTCATTACTGGCATCATATCGAGGCATGGGATCCATGTCATTACCGTTCACATCATAACTGGCCTCGTTATCCTGCAAACAGATCAAAGGAAGAATAAGACGCATGAGAACACGGTCACATGTGGATTTTGTCCGTCCATTATGTGAATGTGCCAGTTAGGACACTTAAAGTTCACCCAAAAACGAAAATTACTCCATGATTAACTGACCGTCAAGCTATCGTAGGTGTATATGACTTTAGTTTCGTCTTTCAGACAAATACAATTGAAGTTACATTAAAAAAAAAATTCAAGCTTTATAATGGCAGTGAATGGCTGTTGAGATTTTGAAGCCCAATAAAAAGCATCTATCCATCATGAAAAGAATTCCACACGGCTCTGAGGAATAAAGTCCTTCTGAAGTAAATCAATGCTTTTGTGTAAAAAAAAAAAATCATATTTAAAGGGGTCATCGGATGCAAAACTCACTTTTACATGTTGTTTGAGCATTAATGCGTGTTGGCAGTTTGTGTACACAACCACCCTACAATGATAAAAATCCACCCAGTGGGATTTTTTTTAATCTTCAAAAGTAATAACCCCATTTTTAAAATCAGGTCATTCTCAACACAGGCCGCTCCCACGATAGTTGATTGACATGAGCACCTTACTTTAGACCCGCCCTCACCGAGCTGAAACAGTCCAACTTGAGCGATTGAGGTGTTCTGTTGTTGGATGTAATAATGAACATAGCAGTCGTCATTTACTCCCGACATCTGAGCCGCTGAAGATGCAGAGGATAACGTTACTTTCATTTTTAAAAGGAAAGCGCCGATCCCGATCTACATATGCGTTTATGTTCGTGCGAATCGTTCCTGATGCAGCTTCACCCACAGCAGAAGTGAGTATAAGGTTTTTTTATGCATCTTTGCAAATGGCCTTTCTTAATAATGTGCTTGTTGGCAAGTTTTGCCGCTAAACGCAGCTAAATGCGGCTGAAGTAAACATTACGGCTCATCATCCCAGGCAGAGAGGGGCGGGGCGAGCAGAGCTCATTTGCATTTAAAGGATCATGCAATAAAATGAGTTGATTTTTTGCAGAGCTGGTTTTGACAAGGTAAAAGGGTGTTTTTTTACAGTACTATTGGAAGTTTTTAACCAAAGTATATTATAGACTTTTCATTAAGACCCTAAAGAATCATATGAACTTTTGGAAAATTGGCATCCAATGACCCCTTTAAAACTTTATGAACCATTATCTCTTGCTTTCACTAACTGTCGTGTCTGCGATTACGGGAGAGTGCTATTCCAGCTAATGACACAGACAAATGCGGTGGAAGCACAGAAAAAAGAGCAAAACAAAACACCAGTCATGAATTAGAAGTACGAAACGAGGATTTGTAAAGAAAAATGTTGCAGGATTTCGATATAAGCCAAGAGGAGAATGGTTTTCGTTTGCTGTAAAAGTTTTAAATACGGATATTTTTCTTTCACAAACACATTGATTTGCTTCAGAAGGCCTTTAATAACCCCCCGGAGCCCTGCGGAGCAATTTTTATGATAGATGGATGCACTTTATTGAACTTCAAAATCTCAATGCCCATTCACTGCTATTATAAAGCTTGGAAGAGCAAGGATATTTTTTTTTATATAACTCTGATTGTATTCATCTGAAAGAAGAAAGTCATATACACCTAGAATGGTTTGTGGGTGAATAGCCTAAATCATGGGGTAATTTTCATTTTTAAACAACTATCCCTGAAAGTGAACAACACTTTTGGACTTGTAGATGTGAACATGAGGAATTGGAGTAAAGGGGAAATGTAGTTTCAGGACAAAGCTTATATAAACACAAAAACATCAGCCAATATACAAACAGTCTCTGCCTGTGTGCTTTGTTCAATTGCTCTGATCCAAGACCTAGTTTTAGGTCATCAAGACATCATGGGTGTGCTCATATATTATAAAAAGTAGCCATCCTATATATACCAAAATTAGTCTTATTACTGGAAGACACCAATGTTTGTGAATGCACCACTGGAGAAAGCACTTGTGTGACCCTGGACCACAAAACCAGTCTTAAGTAGCGTGGGTATATTTGTAGCAATAGCCAAAAATACATTATTTGGGTCAAAATTATAGATTTTTCTTTTATGCCAAAAATCATTTGAATATTAAGATCATGTTTCGTGAAGATGTTTTTGTAAATTTCCTACCGTAAATATATCAAAACTGAATTTCTGTTTAGTAATATGCATCACTAAGAACTTCATTTAAACAACTTTAAAGGTGATTTTCTCAATATTTAGATTTTTTTGCACCCTCAGATTCCAGATTTCCAAATAGTTGTATCTTGAGCAAATATTTTCCTATCCTAACAAACCAAACATCAATGGAAAGCTTATTTATTCAACTTTCAGATGATGTGTAAATGATGTTTAAAAAAAAAAAAAAGACACTTATGACTGGTTTTGTGGTCCAGGATCACATATCATCATATTACAGCTTAAGCGTCATTGAATTTCTGTCAGAGTTCATTGCTGTCAGTCAGTTTGTGGATACCATTAAAATGAATGACAAGTGTGTAAACTAAATCCTACTTGCTGCTAAATTGTCTGTGACTTCTCTTATAAAACATGTGTAAACTCGAAAAATAGATGAAACCAAAATGAATGTTTAATGTCAGTTAGCTGATATGCCGTTTATTCATTAAATAAAAATCAGTTTTCCAACAAAAACAGTTTATTCAGTGTAGTGAATCATCTCCTCTATAGACATTCATTCATTTATTCATTCAAAAAAAAAAAAAAAAAATTCAGCCTCTGATCTCCTTCCCTGTGTACCGGAGCGTTACGCTCTTTTTTGCTAACCTTGGAGGCATGCCTTAACGCGGCTTTGATCATACCGATAACTTGTTTTAGCCAAACTCTAAGGCAGTATCGCATATATCGCAGAATGCACTGCAACAAGCTCAATGGAGAAAAATTCAAGATTTCAGATGAGACGAGAGAGATGTTCTGTTCAGTTCTAGGACACATCAATAAAAATTGCTCAATGCAATCAAAACGGCTTGTTTTACACCATATTGTAGTATGCAATATGTGTTTAATGCTTTATAGTACACTCTTAAAAGTAAAGATGCTTCACGATGCTATAGAAGAACTTTTTCTGTCTAAATGGTTCCATAAAGAACCTTTAACATCTGAAGAACCTTTCTGTTTCACAAAAGGTTCTTTGTGCGAAATAAGGTTCTTCAGATTATAAAAAAGGTAAGAAAGAGATGTTTTTTTAAAGAACCTTTGACTGGATGGTTCTTTGTGGAACCAAAAATGGTTCTTCTATGGCATCGCTTGAAGAACACTTTAAAGCACCTTTATTTTTAAGAGTGTATTGTGACATTAGCTTAGCATCATGCTAATGTTAACTCCATGGACCTCCTTCTTCTTTCTAGGGATCTCAGTAGTGTAAGTCTTCATAATTGGGTAAACCTTTTTTAGTGGTGAATGGAAACTACAGCAAATGTAATTTTTACATTCCCATTTTCCCCAATAGCAAAACTACGACGGCGTATACAAAAAATAAAAAATCTAAAATTACGAGATTATAGTTGTAATATTTTGAGAATAAAGTCGAATTTATGAAAAAAAAAAAATAATATTTTGAGAGTATAGCCTGTGCATGCAAAAATGGCCCGGATTGGGAGCACCAGGAGAAGTTTTCCAGCCATGCGTTTCATTAAATTATGCTATTTTCTTTGTGAAAATCCCACCACCTACTCCACAAAAATGTGGCGTCCAATCTTTCAACAAAAAAAAAAAAAACACTAAAATATTCTAAAGGTTGAAGTGGACTCCAAATCATTCACATTACATCCAAATTCATTAACGTAATATTTAAACTTTATTTCTTGAAATATTAGGACTTTAATCTTGTAATTCTAGATTTTTTTAACATGGCACTAAAACGCTGTCATACAAAACAAAGCAGCAGTGTTAGTTTTCTAAAATTTGAGGAGAAGTTAAAGCTGCAGTCCGTAACTTTTGGCGCCCTAGCGGTTAATAAACAGAACAGGTTGTGTATCGTTTGAATTTTATCAAGTCTGATTTTAGTTCTGATTCTGCTTATCAATTCCAATTTTAAGCGATTCCTAATTCCAATATCAAAAAATCCATTATCCATTAAGTATAGTGTAATAAATGTAAAGGAAAGGAAAATCAGCGCAGAGGACTATGAAAACACATTTTTGTAAAGAGCCTCTTAGGAGGCAGCTTTCTTAATTCTCAACAGTCATCCAGTCAGCTCACTAGGTTTTGGAACAGAGCAAGTATGTTAGAAATGCATACTGATATTCTGCTCTTACTATTTCTGCAGTACATATACAAAGTTTGCAAGGAATACCTGGAATGACAGAATGCATAGATCTTTACACAAAATTTGACTAAAAATGTAATCACTAATAAGTATACAATGCAGAACATGCAGTATGCAAGAATTACATTCTAAAAAAAAAAAACAGTCATGCTCACAGAGATACACTTACATAGTTCTGAATGAGATCTGGGTGGTTCCTCTCGATGCCGTCATCCAGAATGGTAACCACCACATCCTTCCCCGTATAGCCTCTCTTCCACGCGCCAACGACATTCATGTCAGACTGACAGTTATGGATGTTATCATTACAGTGCTGCATAGACAAAGATAAAAGAAGGGGAGAAAATATAATTAGTTGAAGAGTAACTTAATGCTCACACTACTGTTCAAAAGATTTTTTGTTGCTACTGTAGATGCATACTTTCATTCAGCAAGGATGCATTAAATAGTTTGAAAGTGACATTTATAATTTAACAAAGTATTTAAACTTCAAATAATAAATGCTGTTCTTTTTAACCTTATATTCATCAAATGATCCTAAAAAAGGCGGTTTTAAATATTGATAATAAGAAATATTTTTGAGCAGCAAATCAGCTCATTACAATGATTTCTGAAGGATCATGTGACACTGAAGACTACAGTAACGATGCTGAAAATTCAGCTTTACATCACAGGAATAAATTACATTTTACAGTGCCCTCCACAAAAATTGGCACCCTTGGTAAATATGAGCAAAGGCAGCTGTGGAAATAAATCTGCATCATGTATCCTTTTGATCTTTCATTTAAAAATTTCACAAAATTCTAACCTTTCATTGAAGTAAAACAATGAAAATTGGGGGGGGGGGGGGTCTCATTATGAGATAAATGTTTCTCTTCTTCATGTTGGTCACAATTATTGGCACCCCTAGAAATTGTCCAGCCATGACTTTCTGTTGCACAGGATTTTAAATATGAGGAGCACAAAAGCCAAATTCCCTTAATTGTCCATCACAAGGAGTAAAACCAAAGATCATAGTTCTGATGTGCAAAACAAGATTGCTGAGCTTCACAAAATAGAAAGTAGCCTAGAAGAGGACGTGTGTCTATATCATCATAATAGATGGTGAGGAGGAGACTTTGAGTGGCCAAATACTCTCCAAGGATTACAGCTGGAGAATCGCAGATATTAGTTAAGTCTTGGGGCCAGAAAACCTAAAAATTCAGCCCCTACATCACCACATGTTGTTTTGGAGGGTTTCAAGAGAAATCCTGCTCACTCATCCAAAAACAAACTCTAGCATATTTAGTTGTCAGATACAACTAGAACTTCAAACAGGACTGGCTTCTATGGTCAGATGAAACATTTTGGGCAGCAAACACTCAAGATGGGTTTGGTGCAAACAGGGATAAACATGCTCACATTTAAAAAAAAAAAAAACTGCTGGATATTTAATGTTCTGGGCCTGTTTTTCTACCAGAGATCCTGGACATCTTGTTTAGATACATGGCATCACGGATTCTTTCAAATACTAAGAGATAAAAAAAAATCTAAATTGTATACAAATTGTATAATGGGTCGTGTTTAGATATTCCATCAGGACAATGATCCAAGACAAACACAAAAATGTGTCACTGAGGACAAAATGAAGCTTCTGCCATGGCCATCCCAGTTCCCTGACCTGAACCCTTTAGAAAATGAGTGGGTGAACTGAAGAGGAGAAGCACCAACATGAAGCTGGGAATCTAAAGGATCTGGAGAGACTCTGTATGAGGGAATGGTCTGATCTCGTTAGGTGTTCTCCAAACTCACCAGGGATTATAGGAGAAAATTCAGAGCTGTTAACTTGGGAAAAGGATTTTGCAATAATTAGGTGCCAATAATTGTAGCCAATGTGAACTAGAGCTATTATTTCATAATGAGATTCAGATTCATAGCTGAATTTGCTCATATTTACCAAGGGTGCCAATATTTGTGGAGGGCACTGTATATTTGCGCAAATAAATGCAGCTTTCGTGAACATTATTTTACTTATATTAAAGCCCTTAAAAAAAATCTTCCAGACCCCCAAAGCTTTCAATGGAAATGTACATAGAAGCATCTTCTAGTTATTATTATATTAAAAAAATGACCAAGATGCAGGGTAGGGTGGATTCAAACCCACATCTCCCACGATAACCACAGCTCAATGTGTCTGCAACATGCATCCCAAACACAAGACCACAGTCAGAGTCAAATCTGCCTATTTTTGGTGCTCTAAAATCCCAAGCACGTGGTAACAAGCTAACATTATTTTTAAAACACATCTTAGTAAATTACTGCATCCTAAACACTGTTATTACATGCGTCACAAGGAACCAAACGTACAGTTTCATTGGGCCTAGAGTTGGAATTAGACCCCATCCTGGAAAGTCAAGTTTATTTGCTCCCAAAGTACAACTCGCAGGTCAACAAGCGAAACCTGAGCCAAATGGATGCATTCAGGTCAAAGTATTAATGTTATCTGAGCCATATTAACCATTGACAGAGCTGTAACAACCCATTAGAGAACAAGCGCTTAGTTCACTCTCGCCGTTTCGGGCGAAGCTATAAATACGGCCGTAGACAGAAAGTGATGACAACAATTGCTATGTGTGCGATGACTCAAGGTTTCAGCCGCAGCCAAAGTGCAACCTTTCATACACCCTGGCAAATCTAAATGGCTGTTTACCACATAAAAAAAAAAAAAAAAAAAAAAAAGTGCAAGGATGTCTTCACATTCCCTACGTGCTGATGTACCACACCATAGCCTCTCGTGAGCCGAGGAACATGACAGCTACGAAAACAAGAGCCTGTTTGTACAATTACCTCACAGAAAATGTCATTATGTTAGAGCCTACAAAAGTTCAACGCATCTCTCTGGGTGGTTTTCGCATGTAGAAACTCGGCTAATCTGGTGTGACAGGCATCGTCCGCTTGGAGCGAGATTCAAACTGACAAATTGGTTTTAGTTAAAAACACCAAAGTTCGACTACCTGCCATTGCCTTTTAGTGAAAAGGCATCTTGAAAAGCAGATTGGCTTGGTTTTGCATTTACCCAACACAACATGATACAATGTCTTTAATGAAAGCATTCGCAACACATTTCAATTCAATAACGGCCCAGATTGCTGACTTAAACAGTATATTCAGCTGCAAATAACATGGGACGTGACTTGATTTCATCCGTCTGGATTTGAAGACAGTCTATAATATTGGATAGATACATCATAATATAATAGACTTTATCTCAAAGTTTCAACCTTGTTGCTATTACCGTTCTACTGATCACACAGCGTAAGGAATAATACATATTGTGAAAAATGCTTTACAAATAAATTGAACAGAATCATTTTCCCTTGTCTGTGCGCTTTTTCTAACATCAGCAGAAAATAAATACATTTGACATACATAAACATCATTTTCCCCCTCAGAATACTATGTTCTTGACGATTCATTCACTGTTGGACCTTGGCTAAGGAATAAGACTTGAACTCTATAATGTCCCATACTTTTTTTGGAGTAGAGTAGCACATGATGTATAATGATGATGATGAATACGCACTGTTTCCATCCATAGAACAAAATCATCACTTCCTGATAAACTGACACTAAATAGCACTAAGAAAAGTAGGACAAACCACTGAATATAGTAATTTTCATATATAATAAATTACTTTCAGAGGTGGATGCCAGCTGTTTGGGAACACAGTCTTGTATGAGGCAATTATAGAGAAATACTTTGCTGACAGACTTTGCGCAGACATTTTAGAATGACCATAACATTTCAGATGTTCAACATTTCCTGTCCCATAGCGTAGAGGAATTTATTCGCAAAATGCGGTTGCATCTCCCATTATTCGCATTAAAGGAGTAGTTCACTTCCAGAACAAAAATTTACAGATAATTTACTCACCCCTGTTTCATCCAAGATGTTCATGTCTTTCTTTCTTCAGTCATAAAGAAATTATGTTTTTTGAGGAAAACATTTCAGGATTTCTCTCCATATAATGGATTTCTATGGTGCCCCAAAGTTTGAACTTCCAAAGTGCAGTTTAAATGCAACTTCGAAGGACCCTAAACAATCCCAGTCAAGGAAGAAGGGTCTCATCTAGCGAAACGGTTATTTTCTAAAATAATTTTCAATTTATATACTTAACCTCAAATGCTCATCTTGTCTAGCTCTGCATCCCACATTGCTGCAGAAGTACCAACCCAGTGTTTTTTTTTAGTAAATAACTGATTGTTTTGCTAGATAAGACCCTTATTTCTTGGCTGAGATCGTTTAGAGCGCTTTGAAGCTGCATTTAAACTGCATTTTGGATGTTCAAACTCGGGGGCACCATAGAAGTCACCTATATGGAGAGAAATCCTGAAATGTTTTCCTCAAGAAACATAATTTCTTTACAACTGAATAAAGAAAGGCATGAACATCTTGGATGACAAGGGGGTGAGTAAAATATCTGTAAATTTCTGCTCTGGATGTGAACTTATTCCTTAACCCTTTTTCGCACCATTCAAAAACCCAATTTTGTTTTTAATTTTGGTGTTTCCATAACTCGTTTCTGATGCGATGCTTCAAAATGCACATAAAAACAGAGCTATGGAAACACAGCTAATATGAGCAACTCAAAATAATGATGTAAAGCATGTTAATTACGAATACTCACTATGTACCACATACTGCTCCATTTAGCATCATTGAAGTAAATGGAGCTGGACTGGGCCATACTGGACTGTACAGGACCAGGATACGAGGGTTTATAATCTCGCTTTGTTCTCCTCTTCACCACTTGCTGTTGTACCCACTCCACCTGAGAAAGAACGAGAAGAGATCCTTTAGGATCTGACAAACACCAACATCTTTTCATGACATTTGTTTTCTTTAACATTCGTCTGATTAAATGCAACCCTGGACCACAAAACCAGTCGTAAGTAGCACAGGGTATATTTGTAGCAATAGCCAAAAATACATTGTATGGGTCAAAATTACAGATTTTGCTTTTATGCCAAAAATCATTAGGATATTAAGCAAAGATCATGTTCCATGGAGATATTTAGTAAATTTCCTAGCATAAATATATCAAAACTTAATTTCTGATAAGTAATATGCATTGCTAAGAACTTCATTTGGACAACTTTAAAGGTATTATCTAATTTTTTCGATTTTTTGCACCCTCAGATGAAGATTTTCAGGTTCAGAAAGCGCCGATTTCATCAAAAATATCTTAATTTGTGTTTCGAAGATGAAGGAAAGTCTTATACAATAATGAGAACGATCCCAATGAATTTTTGGTAATGAGAATTACGGAGGAAAATATGCTTAATAATAAAGAAGGTACTGTCACAATGCAAAAATGTGTAATAATATATAGCGCCAACTTTCCTCATGCAAAATCATACCTTAAATTTTCCTTTTTAATATTGGGGTTAAATATACATGTTTAGACAGGCTTCATTCATGTAGCTCACGCACACATTTGATCTAAATTCTACAGCTAAAAAAGTCCATTAATTAGTTTACACTTTTTAAAAGATTATTTCACTCAGAAATTAACATTATATCATTATTTATTAACCCTCATGCCTTTTCAAACCTGTATGATTTTCTCTCTTCCACCAAATAATGACTGGAAACGGTTATGAGACGCCAGTCGTTTTTGGCGTGTGATAAAGATATCACATCTTGAGACACCAGATTTCTATATATACAAATGTGAATGAGATTTGAAAGCTACCGTGAAAAAAAAAGTGCTGTTTGTCATTAGTATGTAATTTAGTTGTATGGAAACGAGCAGCATGAACATTCTCCTAAACATCTCCTTTTGTGTTCCACAGAAGAAAGACAATCAAACATGTCTTGAACAACACTGCGAGTAAAAAATGACATATTGAACAACACTGTGAGGTTTGCACTATGTTAACCCTCCTTTTCAAAATGATTGACGAATACACAAAGCATTGTTCACGAACAGAACAGTTTACTTGCTTTGCATTGCGCAACAGTTGTTTTGAATAGACTGCGAGTTCTAGTCATCGATGAGCAAGATCAGGAGTCCATATAGACCATAGAACACACAGGTGTGGGGTTGTCATAGTGACAGCCTGACCTTTGGCTCCATGGAGATGAAGCTGTGTGTGCCTCTGCTGAAAAGCGTCGACCTTTTTATCGTCCGGCTGTGGAAGAAATGGTAGTAGTCCGTCAGATCGCCAATCTACGGAAATGACACACAGAACTGTCATTTACTGCATTGCAATATCAGAAATATAGAAGCACATCACAAAATAACAGGTTGCAAAACAAGAGCCTAAACATGTTGTCATATTGTGTAACTATAAAAAGCATATTAGGGCAGGGACGTCTAATGTGTAATAATATTGGTATGAATACATAGGAAAGAGCTAAAGCAACGTTCACCACAAGCACGTTGAAACCGGCATGCATTATCAATAATTTAGCATGTCATTGACTGGAAGAGTGGTTACTCAAGAGGCTGTATCACTTTCCACTGAACAGATTCATTTGACAAGTGCAATAACACCAGGCAGCCATGACACATTCTCTACAGACTACTGTACTCCTCTGGGAGACATAAGTCTGCCATAAAAAACAATGACGCTTCAAGTCAATGATAAGCGTCGCCAGTTTACAGTCAATCAAATGGCCTCATGGTGCTTTGAAATTAACTTGACATAGGAAACTACTTCTTGTTCACAATCTCTACAACTGGCTCCTAAGGCAATCTCACATTCCTGGATCCTACAGCAGATTCCCACAGAAGGACACACGTCTGATGAGTTACAAAGTACAGGAGTTACTCTGGATGTGACAAGGTTGCGGTTGAGGAAGGACCTCTTCGCTGGCTCAATAAGCACAGATGAGTGATAAGATAGCAATTGTGAAATCAGAGACCGAAAACGGTCACAGTGAAATCTCGAACCACATGGCAGATCTTAGATTTGACATATAGGCTTGCTGAAGCACACAGCAAAATTTAAGGCTTCAGCATAAACTTACATTAACCTGTTATTTATTTAAATGCACTGGATAGCAAAACATATGATTAAACTGAAATATTATGAAGACTGTTTCTGGCTCCCAGAAGGAAGATGAAACTGAGACCAAGGCAGTGTTAGTTAGTTCTACAAAACTTGACTTAAATGCAAACATCTGCATTATATGTAATTGTAATATTTAGTGTTCTAAGTCTTCTTAGAATACTAAGGCTTTTAACATAACATTTTCAGCATGTTACAGTAAATGTTACATGTCATGAATTCTCCTGAGGCTACATGCAATGCATGACTTCAGTTTCTAACTTATTTTGTAATACACAAATATTTACTAACATTCATAACTAACAGAAAATAGCAGATATATCCACGCAGTAAAGTTTCAAAAACACCTGTTGTTGTTGGGAGTCAGCAGAGAGCTGTTTGTTCACTGGCTTTTACTCTGAGAACTGTATATTTTTGAGCTAAAAATGAGTCTTCAGAAAGATTAATTCAGACTGAAGTCTTAAAAACGTGAATTTAGCAGTCTGAACTATCATAACACAACTCTGTGAAACTTATGTGAGCTTCCAGCCTTGACGTTTGAACTTCAATCAAAGTGATAACACCGTTGAACTGAGTGGAAAGAGCAGTGGACGGCAAATCCGATGGAATAACACACGTGAAACGCTTGAAAACATGTTTGTGCAGGACTCACGTACCTGGCCCAGGTTTCTATACCCATATTTATTGGCGATATGGTCCGCTTGCTCAGGTCCGCCGGCTATCCGAACAGCCCAGTGGTTGGTGTAAATCCGAGCTTTGCACGGAGAAGGCGAGAAAAAAAACAAGCACAGCGAAACCAGGACGCACGGGAGGCTGTTCAAAACCATCTTTCGCCCTCTCTCTCTCGCCTCGACTCTCCCCAGCACCCCCGGTTTAGGAAAACAACCAAACTTCGTCTCGCCGTAGAGTGGGGATTCTCATAGAAGTGTCGCTTGAGCTCCACATATACTCAGCAGAGGGTGAGCGCAGGATTTAAACTGGATACGAGCCTCCGAACGCTTCAGCCTGCAGCGCATCGGCCGCACACACTCCGACGCCACGGAGAGAGAGACGCAAGAGTCTGTTTGCACAGCTTTGGCTTGATTTGTTCTCTCAAGACAGTGCCGTTACTTCTGCCTTTTTTTTTTGTAAAGTGGAGATATGGCTCTAGCGCCTCCCTCAAATAACTACAGAGAGAGTCGGGAGAGTACGGACAACGAGCCGTGTGGGGTTACCGGGGCTCCGCAGGGTCTTAAAGACACACCGCGTTCCATCAGCACAGATCCGGCTGCGTTGTCACATTTATCACAACCACGAGATTCCCAGAGCTTTCTGTGAACTTGAAGAATAACATTTACAAAGTATTGTTTTTTTGGGTTATTTGTATATTTATAGTCAGTCAGTCTGGTGGCCAGTCTAGATGTTTCACCGTTTGTTTTATCCCCATGATCAAAAACTTTCGAGAAAATAAGTCAGAATTGTGAGAAATAAACTCATAATTCTGTCAAATAAATGAATAAATAAAAAATAGAACTGCCAGACTCGTAATTCAAAGTAAAAATAGAATTGTGAGATGTAAGTTCTTGATTCTACGGAAAAAAAAAAAATAGTTTGATGTAAGTTCATAATTCTGGAAAAAAAAATAGAACTGCAAGATGTTCTCTTAATTCAAAGAAAAAAGTCAAAATTGTAAGATGTAAAATCATAATTCAAAGAAAAAGTCAGAATTGTGAGATGTAAACTCATAATTCTGGAAAAAAAATAGAACTGCGAGATGTACTCTTAATTCAAAGAAAAAAGTCAGAATTGTGAGTAAACTCATAATTCAAAGAAAAAGTCAGATTTGTGAGATGTATAATTCTGGAAAAAAATAGAATTGTGAAATGTAAACTCATAATTCTGGAAAAAAAATAGATCTGCGAGATATACTCGTAATTCAAAGAAAAAAGTTAGAATTGTGAGATGTATAATTCTGGAAAAAATAGAACTGCAAGATGTACTCGTAATTCAAAGAAAATGTCAGAATTGTGAGATGTAATCTCATAATTCTGGAAAAAATAGAACTGTGAGATATACTTCAAAGAAAAAAGTCTGTATTGTGAGATGTAAACCGATAATTCTGAATAAAAATTGTATTGTGAGATGAAAACTCATAATTTAATGAAAAAAGTCAGAATAAGATGTAAATAACGTATAATTGACAGATAAAAGTCATAATTCTGGAAATAAATATTACGAGATGTACTCGTAATTTAAAGAAAAAAGTCAGATTTGTGGGATGTAAGCGCATAATTGAAAGAAAAAATAGAATTGTGAGATATAAACTCATTATTCTGGAAAAAAATAGAATTGCAAGATGCACTCGTAATTCAAAGAAAAATGTCAGAGTTATGAGATGTAAACTAAATTCTAGAAAAATAGATTTGTGAGATGTTTAATCATAATTTAAAGAAAAAAGTCAGAATTGTGAGATGTAAACTCAGTTCTGGGGAAAAAAACAAAAGATTTGTGAGATGTTTACTCATAATTTAAAGAAAAAAAATCAGAATTGTGAGATGTGAACTTGAAATTGCAAGACATTTTTCTCAGAAATAAAAAGTCGCAACTAACTTCTTAATTTTTTATCCTGTGGTAGAAAGCTTCTAAATGACATAGGATGGACAATATCATTGGAATCACTTTTTATGATTATTTTTTTTCGGCTAATGAACATATAAAAACCTTGAAAAACCTACTGCTTATACATATCTTTACCAGCTATTAACTTTAGTGTGTAAATTTTGAGCTCTTTGCTGCCTACTAATTCCTTCTCTATATGATTTAGTAGCTTCCACATGTTTTTCCCGTGTTTTAGACAGCATAAATAAGCAGAACAATGTATTCAGTAGTACGCTAACTGTGCAATCCATGATGATGTTTACATCCGAATATTGCCAAAATGGCCGCACATATGGGTGAAGTAAGTGCAAACCCTCTACAGTTGTTGGTTATCCTGGCCTGTTTTAGTACATGCATTGCTTAGTGACATGCAACACTTGATGCCTATTCTGGGACTATTTTCGTTTGTGGAGAAACAATATACAAACTGGTTATTTTGATTTCTGAAATATTTAATACTTTGCTTAAACTTTTTTTTATTAAAAACAACAACATATTTAAAGAATACCAGCATGACTGCCTACAAAAAAAAGTGTTCTTCTGTACATTTGTATACTAACTTGCTCTTGAGTAAACACCCTGGGTGTCTTGTTGTTTACTTGGAGTCCATAAGATTGTGTCCATAAACTTGTGACTTGTAGTTCTAAGGTGGTTATAATTATTCCTCTCACAGTCGCATCCGCTCGTCACCAGACATACTTTTGATGGCATCATTATGTGGCGAGCGTTACGCGTCGCTCTCATTCACGTCATGATTGATTGATCTTTGTTTTGGTTATTCCTCCGAGCTCTGTTCCGTTTGCAGTACAAGTGCGAATCAGCATAATTGCACTAATTACGGCCAATTTCTCCGTGAATGGAGCCGCTGTCAAATCCGACAACAGACGAGGGACAAGAATATCTCACGGTCCTTATAAACGAGATGAAAGGGGACGAAAACACCCCGTGAACACGCCATTGAGCGCGAGAGCAGGATTGCAATTTAAAGCACCGAGGGAGGAGGAGAAAAGACGGGAACATGCGGAGATTTTAGAGCGGAATCAAGTACCCAGCTCACGGAGGTAGCGGGCAACCCCATTCAGCGCGTCGCTTCTCTACCGGGGGGCGCAAATTCCGCTTGACAGCCATTACCCTGCGAGCCCGAGTCGCCCCCCTTCAAGTGTCTTTCTCTGAGAACAGTTACCAGCGTGCATTCCTTCTGCTGCAATTAAGCCTTTATTTATCACCTCTTCAGAGCTGAGTAAACAAACGTAATGTGCGGAAATCACTGGATAATTATTATCCCAGGGTGCGAATTATGGGGGTTTGGGGGTCTGACCCCCCTAATTAAGGCTTGAACCCGAAAAGCCAGTCAAAATAAAAGAATGGGGGGTCTTAGCAGACAGAACAACATTGTTATTTATTTATTTATTCAAATAAGTTTCAGCTGCATTTCAGTAAAACACAAAGTTAGTCAAGTTAAAGGGATAGTTCACCCAAAAATAATAATAGCCTCCCAGCAAACACAGAACGTTCCCCTAAGGTTCCCATTTGGTTATTTTTTCGGGAACAAAATGAGAACATTCCCTGAAAGTTCTCTTTTTAATAACCTTTAAAAAACGTTCTCATAACGTTCCCTGCAGGTTTTTTTTTTTTTTTTTTGGTTTAATTTTATAACCTAAAAAGAACCTTACCAGAACGTTTAAACCCTCTATAGTTGTTGATAGGGACTTCCCAGTCCCTTTAAAGAACGTTCTCATAACGTTCCCTGCAGGTTTTTTTTGGTTTAATTTTATAACCTAAAAAGAACCTTCCCAGAACGTTCCCTGTAGGTTATTTTTAGGTTTTAATTTTATAACCTAAAAAGAACCTTCCCAGAACGTTTAAACCCTCTATAGTTGTTGATAGGGACTTCCCAGTCCCTTTAAAGAACGTTCTCATAACGTTCCCTGCAGGGTTTTTTTGGTTTAATTTTATAACCTAAAAAGAACCTTCCCAGAACGTTCCCTGTAGGTTATTTTTAGGTTTTAATTTATAACCTACAGAGAACGTTCCCAGAACATTCCCTGCAAGTTATTTTTGTATTTATCTTTTTTAACCTACAGAGAACATTCCCTGCAGGTTATTTTTAGTTTTTATTTTATAACCTAAAAAGAACCTTCCCGGAAAGTTGCGGGAACGTTCCGGGAACATTCTATTTACATAAAGAAAACTTTCCTGGCTAACCAATAGGGAACGTTCTTGGGAACGTTCTGGGAATGTTCTGAGAACCAAAAACTAACGTTCCTAGAATGTGTTGGGAACCAAAAATTGTTAGCTGGGCTATTGATAATCCTAGGTGTATGTGACTTCCTTCTTTCAGACAAATACAATCAGAGTTATAATAAAAATGTCCTGGCTCTTTCGAGCTTTATAATGGAAGTGAATGGGTGTTGAGATTTTGAAGTCCAAAAAGTGTGTTTATCCATCATAAAAAAGTGCTCCATATGCCTCCGGGTGAATCAATGCATTTGTTTAAGAAAATTATACATATTTAAAACTTTATAAACTTTTGTTTTAAAAAATAATGTCTCTGCTAACTGTCGTACATGTGTTCATAGGAGAGTGGTGTTCCAGCGGATGACGTAGAACGCAGATGTATTGTTAGGTCCGATGAGAAGTGGCAAATGCAGAAGCGTGGAGAAGAGAGCAAAACAAAACACCAGTCACAAATTCGAAGTACAAAACAGTCATGCTAATATTCTGTAAATGTATTGTTGTTTTTAATTTAAAAAAATAAAATTAAGCAAAGTATTAAATATTTCAGAAATCAAAATGAACGGTTTGTATATTGTTTCTCCACAAACAAAAATAGTCCCAGAGTAAGTCAAAGCATCAACTAAAACAGGCCAGTTTAACTACAAAAACAACAACTATAGAGGGTTTGCACTTACGTCACGGTTTGGTCAGCTACCCGGATGCACTTCCATATTGGCAATATTCGGATGTAAACAACAGCATGGATTGCACAGTTAGCGTACTACTGAATACATTGTTCTGCTAATTTATGCTGTCTAAAACATGGGAAAAAACATGTGGAAGCTGCTAAATCATATAGAGAAGCAAAAAGCACAACATTTTTACAAACTAAAAAGTTAATAGCTGGTAAAGATATGAATAAGCAGTAGATCTATTAATTAAGATATTAGCCTTATATTTCAACTACCTGACTGGAAATGATAAGAACATACATGAATGTTGTCAAGATTCTTGCCCTGGAAATCCTGGTCCTTATGTTCCTTAGACAGATTTTGCACTCTTCTCCTTGATTTGTTATAACTTTTGGCAGTCTATAGTACTCCAAACAATTAGTACAGGCCAAAACATGACAATAATTGATCCTTTTCAGCAGCAATAATCAGCAAAATATGTGAGTTTTGTTCGATTCAGTGACATTGTTTATGTTCAGTGCCACCAATATGGTCAATTGATGAAAATGAGGATTTGTAAAGAAACATGTTGGAGGATTTTGATATAAGCCAAGAGGAGACTGGATTTCCACTGCTGTAAACAAAACTTGGTTCTTGCGAGACTTGGATATTCTTACTGGAGCTTATGCTACAAGTGAAGCAAAAGATTACGTTTTATAAGGTTTCAAACATGGATATTTTTCTTACACAAATGCATCGATTCACTTCAGTCATGTGGAGCACTTTTTATGATGGATGGATGCACTTTATTGGACTTGAAAATCTCAGCAGCCATTCACTGCCATTGCTTGGAAGAGCCATGACATTTTTTAAAATAACTCTTATTGTATTCGTCTGAAAGAAGAAAGTCATATACACCTAGGATGGCTTGAGGGTGAGTAAATCATGGGGTTATTTTCATTTTTGGGTGAACTATCCCTTTATGGCGGGAATACACAATAAGGCTTTTGCGCATATATTTTTCTCAATTTGCAGTCTGGATGTGTTAACATTGCCAAAAGCCAGTGTGGAGATTTCAGCTGACAGATTTTCCAGAAAACAATGTAGAAATTGTTATTCACAGACTTTGTTTTGTAGCTTCAATCCAGTCAGAGGACATCAAAAATGTGTGATATTTTAGGACAATTGTAGGCACATAAGATGCATCCCAATTTGCATATAAACACTATTCTATGCCGTTTTGTAGTATAAATAGTGCAAAATAAGTGCACTTTTTAACAAATAACCATGGAAATGAAGGCTGCATCCAAAACTGCATTACTTCCCACTGTATAGTATGTAATTGAACACAGTATTTTTGCGGTTGCCAAGTAATCACTCAAGAGAGTATGCCACTTTGGACGCAGCCTAAGTGTGCAATGTTGGACAATTGATGCATTTGTCGCAGCTTTAGTTACGTAGCAGAGGAGCTATCAGATTCTAAGTATGAATGACAAAACCTTATAAAATTGCTACACTACATGGTTAAGTGCATAGTGCGTCACTTGGGATTTTTTTATATCACTATAAATTGACACATTACAGATATACCACAAAACAGTTTTTGCATTTTCTACAATGCCTTTAAGGGGTTAGTCCACCCGAAAATAAAAATTCGGTCATCAATTATTCACCCTCATGTCATTCCAAACCTGTATGGTTTATGATGAGTAAACAATGACAGAATTCTTATATGAATTTTATCCATTTATTGTCCCACACAAATGAGACAAACCTCATCCACAACTTACAAACAAAAACATTTTATTCTATTTATAGCCTCCTTTTAATGTCACTAAACAATTCTCACATGGTCAGACCCCATGTAACTCCTCAGTCCACCTCACAAGCAATTCTGTGGCTAATGGATAAAACCCATTTATTCATTTGTGCACTTGCTCACCAAATGCAATAAGAGAAGTAGGGCAGCAGCATGTAAAACGATTTGACCGGTTGATGCAGTCAAGACTATATTACTTGATAGCTTCTCTAAATTGAATTTTTCGCAGGGAGGATTTTACGCCGATGGAAATGAAAGAGACAGTAGTCAAACATCACACAGGCTGGGCCCATTGACCTGCATATGCGAGAGGGACAGGCAGCCAGAAAACACACAGCAGCAACACAAAAAGGGCTCTGTGGCCCTGACGGCAATGTGGGAGCCCCTCACTGGTCTCACTGGCAGGAGATCATTGTTATTCTCAGCAAATCAGAGCATGGATGACACACAACTTCATTCTTAGAAACATTTTCCCTCTATATGCACACACACACACACACACACACACACACAGAGACTACATTATTCGGAGCCAGCCAGCTATTCAGCGGACAGACAATCTTATGCTATAGCAAAGTAAATTAATGCAAACACTGCAGCAATTAATGCAAAGCCTCACAGCATCAGAGTAATTAACACTGCAGGCCGGCCCTATATATGTTGGCATGAATGAAAATACACAATAGTGAGTGCCATGAAGACTGCACCATCTTCAGAAGGTCATTTTATGATGAGATGAAGGACAACAATTCATTGCTGTACTGTTTTAACACAGTCATTTAGAATTTAAAGGGATAGTTCACTCAGAAATTAACATTTTGTCTTTAGTCACCCTCATGAGATTGTTTTCAGCTGTGCAAAATAAGTCAAAATAAGTGCGGTTTACCATATTGTGGGTAGGTAAAACACTATGAAGAGGAAAATTTAGGAAAATAACCTAATAGCAATAACAATCTAAAAAGTAATGTAAGATATAAGAATGAGTCATGTGTCCTTACTGAACCGTTCTGACTTCATTGTGTTTACATACAGTTAAAGTCAAAAGTTTTCATACAAAATACATGTTTTTCATGTAGTACTGACCTGAAAAAGATGTTTCACATAAAAGATGTTTACATATAGTCCACAAGAGAAAATAATAGTTGAATTTATTTAAATGACACCGTTCAAAAGTTTACTTATGCCTGATTCTTAATACTGTGTTGTTACCTAAATGATCCACAGCTGTGTTTAGTGATAGTTGTTCATGAGTCCCCTGTTTGTTCTGAACAGTTAAACTGCCTGCTGTTCTTCAGAAAAATCCTTCAGGTCCCACAAATTCTTTTTTGCAGCCTTTTTGTGTATTTGAATCCTTTCCAACAATGACTGTATGATTTTGAGATCCATCTTTTCACACTGAGGACAACTGAGCGACACATATGCAACTATTACAGAAGGTTCAAATGCTCATTTATGCTTCAGAAGGAAACACAATGCATTATTTACATTTGAAGATCAGGGTAAATGTAACTTATTTTGTCTTCTCGGAAACATGTAACAAAAAAAACAGCTGAAACCAGCCTAGTCTGGTTGGCTGATCTTAGCTGGTTTTAGCTGGCCAGGCTGGGAAAGTGGCCAAAACCCCTCTAAAACCAGCCTGCTGACCAGCTAAAACCAGCCAACCAGCCTAGGCTGGTTTTAACTGTTTTTTCAGCAGGGGTAGCTTCTGAAGGGCGGTACTAAATAATTAAAAAAAAAACATAATATTTAGGCAAAATATGAAAAATGTACACATCTGCATTCCATTCAAAAGTTTTTGCCCCCCGGCTCTTCATGCATGTTTCCTTCTACCCTGCTGAAAAAACCCAGCTAAAACCAGCCAAGGCTGGTTGGCTGGTCTTAGCTGGTTTAAGCTGGAAGTAGCTGGTTTTAGCTTTAAGCCTCTAAAACCAGCCTGCTGACCAGCTAAAACCAGCCAATCAGCCTAGGCTGGTTTTAGCTGTTTTTTTTTCAGCAGGGTAAAGCATCAGTGAGTGTTTGAACCTTCTGTAATAGTTTCATAGTCCCTCAGTTGTGTGAAAAGATGGATCTCAAAATCATACAGTCATTGTTGGTAAGGGTTCAAATACAAAAAATGGTGAAAAACCAAAGAGTTTGTGGGACCTCCCTGCTGGAAAATAAACAGCTAAAACCAGCCTAGACTGGTTGGCTGGTCTTAGCTGGTTTAAGCTGGTTTTAGCTGGTGGTCTCCCAGCCTGACCAGGCCAGGAAAGTGGCCAAAACCCCTCTAAAACCAGCCTGCTGACCAGCTAAAACCAGCCAATCAGCCTAGGCTGATTTTAGCTGTTTTTTTTTCAGCAGGGTAAAGCATCAGTGAGTGTTTGAACCTTCTGTAATAGTTTCAGTTGTGTGAAAATATGGACCTCAGTTGTATTGGGACCTCCCTGCTGAAAAAACAGCTAAAACCAGCCTAGACTGGTTGGCTGGTCTTAGCTGGTCTCCAAGCCAGGCTGGTCAGGCTGGTTTTAGCTGGGTTTTTTTTCAGCAGGGCTGAAGGATTTTTCTGAAGAACAGCGGGCAGTTTAACTGTTCAGGACAATAAGCGACTCATGAACAACTATCACTAAACAAAAAGCACAGCTGTGGATCATTCAAGTAATAGTCTTAAGAATCAAGTGTATGTAAACCTTTGAACGGGGTCATTTTTATAAATTCTGCTATTATTTTCTCTTGTGGACTGTATGTAAACGTCTCTTACGTGAAATATCTTATTCAGGTCAGTACTAAGTAAAAAAATAACGCATTTTTTTATGATTCACTCTTATTTTTCTAATTTAATTAACATTTTGCAGATTCTGTATATGTAAACTTTTGACCTCAACTGTAGTTAGGCGTAGTATACTAATAATACAGTTAACTTTATTATGTTGTTATTTCCTACGTTTGACAGTAACATTAAACGCAGTTAAAAACTAGGTTACAGTTTACCGCTTCATAACACTAATGCTGGCGCCCTCTAGAGTTCATGACTAACAGCACTGTCTACTAAAAATCTGTCATTTGTTTTGATTAAACGGCTATTTAAGAACTAAAGATTTATAATTACAGCAGAAATGCAAAAAAAGAAAAACATTTTTTAGCATATATATTGCCTTGAAATATTGTGTTGTACAATGTAGAGGTTTAAAGAGTCAACAAGGTTGAGACCCGCTGCTGTACACTGAATGATGTTGGTCTTCATGTCATGACGGTTAAGATGCAATGTAGAATTGCAGGACAGTGTCTGAGAACGTGACACACCACCTTTTAAACTCCTTGAACAGAACCAGCTTAGATGAGATAAAGTACCTAAACACCTTAGCTAATTTCAGTCTGCGCCCTGTAAATCTATTAAGGAGATGTTGGTAAGATTAACCAATTCACTTTAACCTTGATGGCTGTTTTATCGTTTCACAATTCAGGTGTGTAAAAATGACTTGAACAATGAAAAGTTCTATATTACACACGGACCTGAATAAGATATTTCACATAAAAGATCTTTTCACACTGAGGAACTCATATGCAACTATTACTGAAGGTTCAAACACTCGCTGATGCTCCAGAAGGAAAAATGATGCATTAAGAGTAAATGTGAATAAATGTATAAGAGCCAGTGGTAAAAACTTTTAAATTTGAAGATCAGGGTAAATGTAACTTATTTTATCTTCTGGGAAACACCTAAGCATCTTTCTGTAGCTTTTGAAGGGCAGTACTAAATGAAAACAAAAACATAGTTATTTAGGCAAAATAAGAAAAACTTACATATCTGTATTCGGTTCAAAAGTTTACACCCCCCATGCATAATTTTACCTTTTGAAGCATCAGTGAGCGTTTGAACCTTCTGTAATAGTTGCATACGAGTCCCTCAGCTGTCCTCAGTTTGAAAAGATGGATCTCAAAAGCAAACAGTCATTGTTTAAAAGGTAATAAAGACACAGAAATGCTGAAAAACCAAAGAATTTGTGGAACCTAAAGATTTTTCTGAAGAACAGCGGGCAGTTAAACTGTTCAGGACAAACAAGAGACCCATGGGGAAAAAAGGGTAATTTTTGTAAATCCAACTACTCTTTTCTCTTGTGGACTGTATGTAAATATCTTATGTAAAACATCTTATTCAGGTCAGTACTAAAAAAAAAAAAAAAAAAAAAATGCATTTTGTATGATCCCTCTTATTTTGGTAAAAATCTTTTATGTTTCTTCATGTTAATGTTCACAACATAACAAGGAATTTTGGTAAAAACCAGCAATTCTTTAAATAAAATTTTCATTGTAACACTTTAAAAGATGCACCCCAGATGGATTAATCAAAAACAGCACTATGCAAATAAAAAACAAACAACATGCTGAATAGCTCAGAACCTTTATTCAGAGGGCAACAAGAGTAAAATATAAAATTTATGGGCTATTTTTCCTTTCTTTCAGGCGACAGAAATTCATTTCAGAACCATTGTACGGGAGAACAATCCATAGCGGTGCGCTCTCGATGCTTCTGAAGCCCCTCAAGATGTCCGAATAGATGAAACCCCCACCCTCCTCCGCCATCAGTGCTCTAGTTCTCATTGCAGTGTCTCTGTAGTTTTCCTCAAAATGCTTTTCCTTTTAATTTTTTGCTACATCTCTGCAGTTTTTAAAAAGTAAACAAAACAAAAGAAAACAAAAAAATCCTTCAAAAAAATAAAACTGAGCGACCACATCTCATGTTCGGCTTCTTAACATTTACAGTATATATAAATACTTACATAAATATCTTACATGAAAACCTAATTCAGAGAAGGAAAAAACAAAAATGGAAAAAAGCAGAGGAGAATGTTGGAGGAGGGGAACGGGGGAGAACTGATAACAGTGTGTTTGTGCGAGTGTGCATTTCATGTTAAAGGCAGTACAGTGCGGACACACAGATTTGGGCGTTTATGAGGGTAACTGTATAAACGGCGCGTTCAGTTAGCCCAGTATGGAGAGCTGCTGTAGTTGGACTTGCCCTGATTCTTCTGCATGCTGTTGGACTGACTACGTTGGCCCTGCAGATGACAAAAAGAATCGATATTAATTCTATAAACCCTGCTTGATCATTTAATATGCATATTAATAATGTTTAGCTGAGAATCCTGTTGCACACAATCTACTTCTTTCCTTCTGAGTTTTATAATGTAATATAACAATGTTTATTGAACACTTGAGCACTTGTAGACGTGATGTACCTGTGTGTCTTGAGCCATGTGGTGATGCATTAACTGTGATGGGGGCTGCTGATGGGGCAGTATATGAAGGAAGGGAGCGGGGGCGTATCCAGGGGCACCTCCTGGGTTAAGCGGGCCGGTTCCACCCAAAGCTGAAGGCAGGCTGAACGCAGGTCCGGCTGCTGTGGGGAAACCCTGCTTGTCAAATGACTAAAAGGGAGAGAGAAAAGAAATTAGAAATCAGAGAAATCCAAAATAAAAAAAAGTTTTAAATATGAATATAAAAAAATATATTAATACATACATTAAAAAAAATACATAAATATATACACATTTAATAAACTGGTAGCCTAAAAATAATGTCATAGTTCAAAAGCTGGGATCAAAGTTAAGGAACACAGACCATTTAAGCCGATTGGTTTCTTCCTCATGTTTGTAAACCACAGTGAGTCAGTGTTAGACATAAGCCAGTGTTTCACTGTCTGTGACCTCTACAAATGCCCTCTAGTGGTAGTTGTGATATTTTCAATGCGATTATGATGGTGCTACATCAGTTAGAAACCCTCCACTTACTCACCATTAACTAGGGCTGCCACTAACGACTATTTTTATATTTATGGGACTAATTTATCAATTAATCTAAACGACTAACCCCCCCCCCCCCCCCAAAAAAAAAAAAGAAATTTACTTCAGAATATTTTATTTTTTAATAAAATCTATTAATTGGAGATGCTCCATGAAATTATTAAAATTTAATGGAACCATTTAAATGAAATCCAGAAAAGTAATGAAAAAGAATTTGGTAAAAATAAAATTAATAAAACTGATTTCATAGGGCCCTATTAATTACTTTGTTTGTTTGTTTTTTGGTAATAGATACAAATAAACAATAGCCTTTATAAGATATTATGTATTTCAACAGTTTTGTGCAATTAATTTGAATCTAATCCTTGTTTAATATTGACTAAACATTTAAGTCAAATGTCCACTTAACCTTTAATATTTGGCTATATCTTTATACCCCAGAAATGCTATTGCCACAGTAATTTAATGAATATGTGGACATCAAAATGTTGCCGTCTATGCAGGGTCAGAAAGCTCTTGGATTTAAGAAAGATATCTTTAATTTGTGTTCTGAAGATGAATGAAGGTCTTACGGGTTTGAAATGTAATGAGGATGGTTAATTAATGACAGAATTTTCATTTTTGGGAGATCAATATGTTTAACATAAGAACCGATTTTCATTTTGTGTCAGGAGTTTAGTTATTTTAGCTGTATAAAACAGTCTGTTATGCTGCTTGATATTGCAAATTGGCATTTATCATTAATATGTATTATAATCAAATGTGTGACCCTGGACCACAAAACCAGTCATAAGTTATAGATTTATACATCATCTGAAAGCTGAATAAATAAGCTTTTCATTGGCGCATGGTTGTTAAAATAGGACTATATTTGGGTGAGAAAATCTAGAATCTAAGGGTGCAAAAAAATGAAAATATTGAGAAAATCACCTTTAAAGTTGTCCAAATTAAGTTCCTAGAAATGGATATTACTAATTAAAAATTAACTTTCACTATATTTATGGTAGGACATTTATAAAATATCTTAAATGGAACATGATTTTTATCTAAAATCCTAATGATTTTTGGCATAAAATAAAAATAAGTATTTTGGGCAATTACTACAAATACACCCGCACTACAGGATTTGTGGTCCAGGGTCACATACACTGATAGCAGTTTTACCATTTAATACACCATTATTCTTCAAAGTTATTTACTTATAGACAAAATGGACGTCTCGCACATTCATGAAAAAATAGCTTACGCAGTGTTGAAAAAAATAACGTGGATACGGAAAAGATATTGTGAGGGTGGAAAATGGTCATGTAAAACTAAATGGAGACTGTTTCGGTGCAAGAATAAAGTAAACCAAAAAATAAACCTAACAAGTAGAAAACAAGCAGAACTGTGAAGCTCACCTGGGTCTTGCTGTACACTGTTCCAGTGAGATCCGAAGTCACAGATCCAGACAGTCCTGGTGCTAGGAAAGGGTTTCAAATGTTCAATTGAAATCTTAAATATGACTTTATTCAACAGATCTGCATATCTCAAGATACTAAGTTAAGCTGCAACAACTTATCAATAAAACTAATAATAATGACAACAATCAACACATTTGATTATCAAATAAATTGTGTCTGCGCTCTGTCCATGAAAAACAGATTTGTGATGCGATCTGGGAAAACCCGTCA
>NC_133364.1:74324-182061 GCF_049309525.1 Garra rufa
AAACAATAACGAACGCTCACAAAATGAAAACGCTTTTAAGCACTAAAATTAATCGAAACGCAGCCCAGAATGTTATGTAAAGAGATCAAAATGAAGTTGAAAATAATGGATATAAACGAATAATACGGAAAAAAAGAGGATCAGTTAATGGACAAGACTGTGTGTGATGCATGAAATGTTTCTTGTAGGGCTTTTTAATTGGAAATACATGTAATATTTATTCATGATACACTTGTGAATGCTGTCTAAATCGCGCACAGACAGCATTGGCATATACAGCAACGCCTATATAATTATGTAATATTGTATTAATTTCTATAACAATTAATATAATAATTTCTTAACTCAAAATGAAATATTAATAAACCTATCTCTGATAATCCCGGGCTACTATGCTCACTCAGGTTTATTTATGCATTAAACTCGTGTTTATGCATTTTTATCAGTATTATCAGTATTATTTTATGTTTTTGATAACAGCAGATTCTGAACAACAACGTTAAAAAAGCTTATTTATTCAAGTGATCATTAATGTACATTTTATTTTCATTTTACAGTTTTGCCAATGCTTAGACATTTTTAAACAACTTTATACATCGTTACATTCCAGTATGTCCACCCTGATGTTTCACCACAGCCGGAAGAACTTTAAACAGTCTGTTTATGTACTTGTTGCATGCCACTGCTGTAAGTTCCTCAAACCAGAATTTATTTATGGCATCAATTAAGTCAGACTTTGTAGTTGGTTTTGCTACTTTTCGAATATAATCTTTCAGAGCATGCCACACCATTTCAATGGGATTCATGTCGGGGGATTCGGCGGGAGTCTTCACCCAGTTTACACCCTGTTCAGCAATGAGTCTGCCTGCAGCAGTGTGCTTCGGGTCATTGTCCTGGAAAAAACGGTGATGTGCTCCGAAGTTTTCCCTAATGTATGGGGCAGCAGTTTCTGTTACAATAGCATTTTCAAAGAAAGACCGGTCCATTATGCCTTCGAAGATTGCAATCGGTCCCGGACCCAGTCTGGATATTGCTCCCCAAACATGAACTTTTAGCGGGTGCTTTGGCTTTGGTTTAGACACGTGTCTCCCACTTCTACGAAATGACATGGTGGCAAAGCGGTCCAAAGCCACTGTTGTTTCATCAGTGAAAATTACATCGTGAAATGACTCCTTCTCAGCAATCCATTTTTGGGCTTGTTGGAGACGTAACTCTTTATTTTTGTCTCTGATCATGGGACAATGTTGAGTTTTCCCATACTTCCACCCAAGCTTTTGCCTTATCCTCCGAATGGATCGCTCGCTTATTTCCACTCCGCTGTCACGCCATAGCTGTTTTTTCACGGAACATGACACCAGTTCATCATTCTGATGAGTGATATTCTCTATGGATAGGACAATGTCTCTAAAATCAAGGGCAAAACAGAAAATAGTTAAACATTTGACAGTTTATGCATAACCACCACTTAGCATTAACCGGTATTTAGGCCAGTGTTTGTGTTCGCGTCATGCAGTGGGTAACTTACTCCGTTATTTTGCGAGGATTACGTTTGTGTGATGATCTTTCTTTGTAGTGTCTCCGGATAGTGCTCAATGTAGCGTGTACACCAATGGATTTCAGATGTCGGGATATTTCTTGAGTAGAACTTCCAGCAGACCTCATCACCCTGATGTCTTGGGAATGCAGCTTGCTGATTTTGGTCATTTTGAGATGACTTTACAGATGGATGGACTGTATATATTCGTACAGTGTGTCAGGGGTGTGGACACTAATGTTTTGTGATAAGAGGGTGTATCATAGGTGGAGCGTGTGAGGAAAGCTTTCCCCTTTTCCCTGGCATGCATTTGAATGCTGAATCCGCAATTAAACCGAATGCTACACAGTTGGACCCCCCCAAAAACAGTCTCAATAAAATGTTGATTACAAGGCAAAACAGGCAGCATTCACCCCCCATCCCCATTCGGCTATTCATAAACATTTCGCTCTTTATACTGCCGCTGATCGCCTCATTAACTGCTACTTTTAAAATAACTGAAAAAAACAAATAGTTCCCACTTCCCTTTGTGTCGAAATTGACACGGCTCATGGCTAGTGTTTGCATATTTCTTTCTATTGTGCAACCAGATTAGTGTTATATACTGTGCTGATAGTTCTGATCATTTTTATTTTTTTTTTATCGGACAATGCAACCTGAACTTTAAATTCAAAGTAGCCTAAAATAGCTGGATCTGCCAGTCTCAACTCCCGTTTACTCCACCGCCATCTAACAGCATTTTCACACCAGTGATACTAAATATTCTTGCAAACTGTCTAAACTTCAATATACAGTACATGAAGACACTAGAGGTTTTGCGATGTACACTGCATGAAAAAAGTGGTTTTCGTCATTTAACGACACTGTGAATTGTCGCAGAAGTTTCAGGTTAATGGCTGTTCACAGGAATGCGCAGTTAGCACAGATAATTGTAGGGAACTGCCAAAAATTGATGTGGAAGGCTTAGCACCTGACACCCCCCATGATTCATGTCACCTTGGCCTCGGTGTAGCTTTTATATGTAAATGATTACTGGAGCTATACAAATGCAAACCAGGGGAAGGGGGGTGGCTTGAGACTCACTGATCTAGAGCTGGCTAACTGTAGCCTTCTTTGACTCAACTACACATAACACCGCGACATGCAATAAAATTATATTTTTCATGTGAAACAGTTTTTTAAACAGATATCATTTAATATTTTTAAAGTGTATATTAACATTTGTGTGTACACATTTTGTTCTATATTTTGTTCTTGAACTATATTTTCTCTATTTTCTATCTATCTATCTATCTATCTATCTATCTATCTATCTATCTATCTATCTATCTATCTATCTATCTATCTATCTATCTATATACGCGCACGCACGCACACAGATGAAAATATATAGAAAATATAGTTGTTGGTATATCGATATTTTCAAGACAAATATAACAACAACTACATTTTCTTTTCATTAATGAAAGCCAAGTCAGGCCAAGCAAATTACAGAACAAAATATATTTTTATTGTATACAATTTACAAATAGTAAAGCAAATGATCACTTAACAAATATTAGAACATTTTAGACCTCAACCACTGTACATAGTGGCATGACTATAGTCACTTTTTCTGTTGTTGTACTTAATTGCACCGTGGATGTATTTGACACACATCGTCCAGCAATGCGCTCAACAGGGAGAAATGATGCACTGTATTGTTATCGCCATTGCAAGCAGCGAATAAAATCTAAACAGTGACGTAAAAATGAAAGCAGCAAGCAAATTACAAGAAAGCAGAACGTCTTCATCTATATGTTTTGGATTCCGCGCTTTGATTCAGGACCTAGTCTGTGATTGGACAAATCGTCGACGTCACGTTCATGAACTCGTCCGTGATTGGACAAATCGACCACGTCACGTTCATGCCGCCCATGCCGTTTTACGGTCTTTTAAATCGGCTGCAAGTGAGCAACTGATAAAATAGACCTATTAACAAATTGTCACTGTGTGCATTTGTATTAACTGTGCGAGAAAGAAATGGAGGCCACAGCATTTTATTCAAAAAGGAGCGCTCCCACTTGTAGTAGCAAGCGAAAGGTATGTAGTCTATAATGTATTTTGGCCTAACGCTGCCTTAAATTTTTTGGTACATTCAGATGTTTGTTGTGTGCTAACCATCATACATATTGTCTCAATAGCATTCTGGCAAGGAGAACAAGCAGAGTCCACAGACCAAAAATAAAACAGGGACTACCCGGCTTGTAAAAAAGAAATCGGTGGGTATTTGATAAGTTATTTTTATGTAAGCAGCCCCATGTGCAGCAGCCTCATATACCTATCTGCGGTGTGAACATCATATTCAAAACTAATTTTAATGCTACCATCTACAGGCTGTTCTAATTGAACGTAGATGTCCTGCTGCAGTCACTGTTTCCAAGGAACAGATGTCTGAATTCACAAGAAGGCTTCTGAATTTAGAGGCACGGATTGGTTTGTTGGAGGCGCGTTTCAGTGAGAAAACTCATCCTTCGACAGCGGATCAATCCACATCCACAGACATTTCTGCCAATGTTCCTTCAACGTCGGCGGATACTCCAATGGACTGCCAACAGCCTTTTGAGATGTGGTCATCTCCTCAGTCTGCTCGCGAAGACCATTCGCTGTCAGCGCACCTGGTTGATGCTGATTTCGGTGTTCCTGCTGCAGCCTCTACACCACTGACTGTCCGGACGCTCAACCTACAAACCAGCCCAGATCATTCGTTAGCGGGCTCAACATCAGAAGGATTAACCAACAACCCAGTGGTGACGAATCCGATGCTCCATAATGAAAATTCGCCGAATCAAGATTATTCACGGGTTTCTCCTTCCATCATGACATCATTCCATTTGAGATTGCCTGAAACACCAACAAACACCTCCCATTCTCATCACCATCATCGTATTCGCCGGTCTCTCATGCAGGGAGTAATCCTTCCAGATGTACATTTAAATCATGTTTCAGTAGAGACCGAGAATAAACTGTATCTGGAATCAACAGGACCAGACGGGAAACCAAGGGCAGATCGTTTCGCTGTTCTTTTGTTTAAAAGGTTAATTCCCCTCAACCTTTATCAGAACTGGGCAGGTTCTGTTAACTTTGACGGCTCCAGGGGGAAAAATGCACTACCCAACAACCTTCGTCAAGCACTTTCAGATGCTGTTGGTCGGAGATTCAACCCCGCAGTTCGTGACTGGAAGCTGATAAGAGACAGACTTAACGAACTTCTCCGAAATAGAAGAACAACTTTTCCACTTTTTTAAAAAGTAAAAAGTAAAAAAATATATATGTTTAAAAACTTGCAGAACTCACTGGAGCACTTGTGATACTGAACAATTGTATCCATTGTCAGTCACATAATAAAAGCCTTATTGTTTTGAAAAATGATCCTTCTGTTTATTTGTTGACATTATTTTTAATATTAGGATTATAATACTAGGGTATAGTACTTACATTGACATTAGGCCAAATCTAAATGGTTCCCTTTCCTTTTATGTATTAAAAAAAAAAAAAAACTTCATTGGGCAGCGCGACATCATAATGTACAGCACAAAATGAAATAAAAGGAAATACTACTACTACTCACAATAATACATCAAATAATTTTTTTACACTCTAAACTATAGTTTATATTTCTCCTCTTGCACAAATCAATAAAATCAAGTGTATCTAAAATTGTATAAATGGTATGAAAAAGACGAGCTACCTCTCAAACATGTAAATCTTCATTTGCTGTGGCTTTAAAATATTGAATTTTATAATGTATTTTGTAATTTTGTACTTGCTATTTATTGTTATTTTTAAATTAATTATTTTGATTGCTCAGTGTTTGCGCGCCCTGTAATAAATTGTTTAGTCGGCGTATAACACAGCATGTGATGGAGTGCCTCGTCTTATTAGTTTTTGTTAATAAATGCTATATAAGTTAGTTTTATTTTATTTTTGTTATGCTGTTTAATTAAAAATAACAAATCCATCTTTTAAGAATTTGTTTTAATCTTAAAATTGATAGGTGTAGCCAATATGTAAGCAAAACCAAGATCATGAATTCAAAAGTAAAAGTGAAAAGCATCCTAGACATTACAATAGCGGAAATCCCGTTCACAAAATTAAAATAACTAGGCCTACTAACAAATATGCACAAAAGGGGGTTGAATGTTAAATACGTTTCCATAAAACAATACATTATGATAACAGACAAACTATTTATCAACAATGAGCTTTGATTAAGCCCATGTTGAAGAAACAAATAAATAAATAAAAATGAAACTAAAGCGCGACCAACTGAGAGCGTTATGCCGCGTTCCAGGCAACCCGTTACCCGTGTTTTTCCAAACTTCTACCAGTGAAAGTGCACTGGAACGGCAGTTAAAACCGTGAATTCCCACCCGTGAACTCGTACTAGATCGACGCACTCCCAGTTCCCAGTTCTGACATGACTTAGCCCAAGAAACAACAATAAAGGGGTGCGGTGTTTATGCAAGTGGCACACGGTGGAAAAATAGAGTAATATTTAGGACAATTTAACGTTGCAATCAAATTATTAATACTATAAAAATAATAAATTCTTGGCGTGACTTGCTTGGAACGCTACAAAGTTCTTTGAAGACGTGATTTACGAGCTCAAAAACCTGCCTGGAGCGCAGCATTTGTGTATCCTGTCACAAAATATGGCGAAAAATCCTACACAAGGGGAATAGTGTGATTAAGGTGTGTACATGTCTTCCATAATGCGACTAAAATAGGAATACTCCACCTGTCTTAATTCGATTTGTGTTTACTCAAAATATGACTTTAGTCGGATTAAATTAATTAAAATATATCATTTTACATGGTTACTTCTTAATCAGAGTATTTAATCGCGTTAAAATCGGAATATTGTTGTCCATGTAAACGTACTTACTGTCGAGTATAAAACTTTTTTCGCAGTACATCCATTATATTTCCATGTTACACTTTTAAGACGTATAGCCCTGCATTTTAATCCGTCAAAGATCAAATGCGGGCTAAAATTATGTTTTAACATTCAGTGGTGATTAAAAAAAAACTTGCAGCGCTGGTGGAAACACGGTCCTGTCAGCAGCATTGAGCGCACGTTCAGCACAGCTTGGAAGGGTTCCTTGTTTAAAGCTTGCCACAAAACACTGGAACAAGTAAATACCTTGACTGTCAAACAGTAAGGAGATATTTTAATTATTTATTTAGAAACTACTGTTTTCTGAGTCAGTGATGATGCAGTTAACAGTCCTCCTCAAATCCTCGTTTTTTTTCGTTAAGTAGTAATTTAAGTCTTTCTACATATTTATTTATCATGTCTGACAAAAAATAGTGGTTACATATTTTCCACTGAAAAAAATGTAACTGATCGAGCTTGATCCTTCATGTCCTAAAAATGTGTTTTGCACTCTCCGCACAAACGATTGGCACCTAATAGCACACATTTATATCTCTTAGTATTTAAATCTTTTGTTTTACATCTATGGATTTTATTTTAGCCAATTCGTGATTTGAGAAGGCAAATTGAAAAACAGAGTAGGTAAACTCACTGTCTGCCGCTTGGTCTTTAAGAAACAAAAAGCTTACGTTTAACGAACAAAAATGCTCCAAACTTTTTTTTTCTAAATTACCTTAATAAAAAAGAAACGAAATTATAAATACTTTGCCGTTACATACAGAATGAAATACAGACGTAAATACTGTCCAAATATCCCTCTTTGTGCAGGGTTTGGCTACAGAATGTTGTTCCTTGCGCCACCTGGTGGATATTGTATGAAGTGCAACCACGTTGTAAAAAAATCTAAAAAAGCCGCTGCGGCATGACGCGTGGCCTCGCGTGCCGAATTGCAGGCTGCCGCGTGAAAATAGACGCATTTTTAATGGCCAGATCTGTACATGGGGCGGTTTAATGCTTCATCAAAAGCCTTACACCGCAGAAGTCATTTTTGTATATTTGGACTTTTGGAACCTAAAGTACATGTCAGGGAATGAGCAACCCCTGCTGGCTGGACCAAAACTATCTCCAGCAGAAAGCTAGTTTTCCACAAAGGGTCGCCCATCCATGCACAGAGTAGGCTTGGGCCTGCTTAGCTTTAGAGAGCAACCACAATCTGAATACTGGAAGCAACCATTGAACTTGTTATTTTTGGATGAATGAAGCTGCTCTGATAGAGGGGTAGCGCATCCTGACAGGCTCAATCAGGTCAGCGGAATGTGCTACCACCTCCATAAATGAGGTCAAATTCATCATTAAGGTAGGGAATTAATGACCACAGCAAGTCAGGAGGCCAGTTTAATGCCTCATGCGAAGGACGCTCCTTTTTACAGCTGCCAGATTAAGGTTTCATCAAACATTTGCTTCTTTTCACGGCCTGGAATCTGCCTCGTTGTATTAGGACATTTGATCCCATAAGTACATGTCAGGGAAAGAGCCCCCCCTGCTGGCCAGACTAGTTTTTCACAGAGGTAGGGCATCCTGCCAGGCTTTATAAGGCCGGCGGAATGCGCTACCACCTCCATAAATGAGGTCAAATTCATCATTAAGGTAGTGAATTAATGACCACTAAAGGTCAGGAGGCCAGTTTATTGCCTCATCCGAAAGATGCTTCTTTTTACAAGGGCTGGATTAAGGTTTCATAAAAACATTTGCTCCTTTTCAAGGCCCGGAATCTGCCTCTTTGTATTAGGGCTTTTGATCCCATAGGTACATGAGAGGGAAAGAGCACCCCCTGCTGGCCACAGTAGTTTTTTACAAAGGTAGCGCATCCTGCAAGGCTCTATAAGGCCGGCAGATTGCGCTACCACCTCCATAAATGAGGTCAAATTCATCATTAAGGTAGGGAATTAATGACCACAGAAAGTCAGGAGGCCTGTTTAATGCCTCATCTGAAGGATTTTTACATGGGGCGGTTTAATGCTTCATCAAAAGCCTTACACCGAAGAAGTCATTTTTGTATATTTGGACTTTTGGAACCTAAAGTACATGTCAGGGAATGAGCAACCCCTGCTGGCTGGACCAAAACTATCTCCAGCAGAAAGCTAATTTTCCAAAAAGGGTCTCCCATCCATGCACAGAGTAGGCTTGGGCCTGCTTAGCTTTAGAGAGTAACCACAATCTGAATACTGGAAGCAACAGGTGAACCTGTTATTTTTGGATGAATGAAGCTGCTCTGATAGAGGGGTAGCGCATCCTGACAGGCTCAATCAGGTCAGCGGAATGTGCTACCACCTCCATAAATGAGGTCAAATTCATCATTAAGGTAGGGAATTAATGACCACTAAAGGTCAGGAGGCCAGTTTATTGCCTCATCCGAAAGATGCTTCTTTTTACAAGGGCTGGATTAAGGTTTCATAAAACCATTTGCTCCTTTTCACGGCCTGGAATCTGCCTCGTTGTATTAGGACATTTGATCCCATAAGTACATGTCAGGGAAAGAGCCCCCCCTGCTGGCCAGACTAGTTTTTCACAAAGGTAGGGCATCCTGCCAGGCTTTATAAGGCCGGCGGAATGCGCTACCACCTCCATAAATGAGGTCAAATTCATCATTAAGGTAGGGAATTAATGACCACTAAAGGTCAGGAGGCCAGTTTATTGCCTCATCCGAAAGATGCTTCTTTTTACAAGGGCTGGATTAAGGTTTCATAAAACCATCTGCTCCTTTTCACGGCCTGGAATCTGCCTCGTTGTATTAGGACATTTGATCGCATAGGTACATGTCAGGGAAAGAGCCCCCCCTGCTGGCCAGACTAGTTTTTCACAAAGGTAGGGCATCCTGCCAGGCTTTATAAGGCCGGCAGATTGCGCTACCACCTCCATAAATGAGGTCAAATTCATCATTAAGGTAGGGAATTAATGACCACAGAAAGTCAGGAGGCCTGTTTAATGCCTCATCTGAAGGATTTTTACATGGGGCGGTTTAATGCTTCATCAAAAGCCTTACACCGCAGAAGTCATTTTTGTATATTTGGACTTTTGGAACCTAAAGTACATGTCAGGGAATGAGCAACCCCTGCTGGCTGGACTAAAAATATCTCCAGCAGAAAGCTAGTTTTCCACAAAGTGTCTCCCATCCATGCACAGAGTAGGCTTGGGCCTGCTTAGTTTTAGAGAGTAACCACAAATCGGACTACTGCAAGCAACAGTTGAACTTGTTATTTTTGGATGAATGAAGCTGCTCTGATAGAGGGGTAGCGCATCCTGACAGGCTCAATCAGGCCAGCGGAATGTGCTACCACCTCAATAAATGAGGTCAAATTCATCATTAAGGTAGGGAATTAATGACCACAGCAAGTCAGGAGGCCAGTTTAATGCCTCATGCGAAGGACGCTCCTTTTTACAGCTGCCGGATTAAGGTTTCATCAAACATTTGCTGCTTTTCATGGCCTGGAATCTGCCTCGTTGTATTAGGACATTTGATCCCATAAGTACATGTCAGGGAAAGAGCCCCCCCCTGCTGGCCAGACTAGTTTTTCACAAAGGTAGGGCATCCTGCCAGGCTTTATAAGGCCGGCGGAATGCGCTACCACCTCCATAAATGAGGTCAAATTCATCATTAAGGTAGTGAATTAATGACCACTAAAGGTCAGGAGGCCAGTTTATTGCCTCATCCGAAAGATGCTTCTTTTTACAAGGGCTGGATTAAGCTTTCATAAAACCATTTGCTCCTTTTCACGGCCTGGAATCTGCCTCGTTGTATTTGGACATTTGATCCCATAAGTACATGTCAGGGAAAGAGCCCCCCCTGCTGGCCAGACTAGTTTTTCACAAAGGTAGGGCATACTGCCAGGCTTTATAAGGCCGGCGGAATGCGCTACCACCTCCATAAATGAGGTCAAATTCATCATTAAGGTAGGGAATTAATGACCACTAAAGGTCAGGAGGCCAGTTTATTGCCTCATCCGAAAGATGCTTCTTTTTACAAGGGCTGGATTAAGGTTTCATAAAAACATTTGCTCCTTTTCAAGGCCCGGAATCTGCCTCTTTGTATTAGGGCTTTTGATCCCATAGGTACATGAGAGGGAAAGAGCACCCCCTGCTGGCCACAGTAGTTTTTTACAAAGGTAGCGCATCCTGCAAGGCTCTATAAGGCCGGCAGATTGCGCTACCACCTCCATAAATGAGGTCAAATTCATCATTAAGGTAGGGAATTAATGACCACAGAAAGTCAGGAGGCCTGTTTAATGCCTCATCTGAAGGATTTTTACATGGGGCGGTTTAATGCTTCATCAAAAGCCTTACACCGAAGAAGTCATTTTTGTATATTTGGACTTTTGGAACCTAAAGTACATGTCAGGGAATGAGCAACCCCTGCTGGCTGGACCAAAACTATCTCCAGCAGAAAGCTAATTTTCCAAAAAGGGTCTCCCATCCATGCACAGAGTAGGCTTGGGCCTGCTTAGCTTTAGAGAGTAACCACAATCTGAATACTGGAAGCAACAGGTGAACCTGTTATTTTTGGATGAATGAAGCTGCTCTGATAGAGGGGTAGCGCATCCTGACAGGCTCAATCAGGTCAGCGGAATGTGCTACCACCTCCATAAATGAGGTCAAATTCATCATTAAGGTAGGGAAATAATGACCACAGCAAGTCAGGAGGCCAGTTTAATGCCTCATGCGAAGGACCCTCCTTTTTACAGCTGACGGATTAAGGTTTCATCAAACATTTGCTCCTTTTCACGGCCTGGAATCTGCCTCATTGTATTAGGACATTTGTACCCATAAGTACATGTCAGGGAAAGAGCCCCCCCTGCTGGCCAGACTAGTTTTTCACAAAGGTAGGGCATCCTGCCAGGCTTTATAAGGCCGGCGGAATGCGCTACCACCTCCATAAATGAGGTCAAATTCATCATTAAGGTAGGGAATTAATGACCACTAAAGGTCAGGAGGCCAGTTTATTGCCTCATCCGAAAGATGCTTCTTTTTACAAGGGCTGGATTAAGGTTTCATAAAACCATTTGCTCCTTTTCACGGCCTGGAATCTGCCTCGTTGTATTAGGACATTTGATCCCATAAGTACATGTCAGGGAAAGAGCCCCCCCTGCTGGCCAGACTAGTTTTTCACAAAGGTAGGGCATCCTGCCAGGCTTTATAAGGCCGGCGGAATGCGCTACCACCTCCATAAATGAGGTCAAATTCATCATTAAGGTAGGGAATTAATGACCACTAAAGGTCAGGAGGCCAGTTTATTGCCTCATCTGAAAGATGCTTCTTTTTACAAGGGCTGGATTAAGGTTTCATAAAACCATCTGCTCCTTTTCACGGCCTGGAATCTGCCTCGTTGTATTAGGACATTTGATCGCATAAGTACATGTCAGGGAAAGAGCCCCCCCTGCTGGCCAGACTAGTTTTTCACAAAGGTAGGGCATCCTGCCAGGCTTTATAAGGCCGGCGGAATGCGCTACCACCTCCATAAATGAGGTCAAATTCATCATTAAGGTAGGGAATTAATGACCACTAAAGGTCAGGAGGCCAGTTTATTGCCTCATCCGAAAGATGCTTCTTTTTACAAGGGCTGGATTAAGGTTTCATAAAAACATTTGCTCCTTTTCAAGGCCCGTAATCTGCCTCTTTGTATTAGGGCTTTTGATCCCATAGGTACATGAGAGGGAAAGAGCACCCCCTGCTGGCCACAGTAGTTTTTTACACAAAGGTAGCGCATCCTGCAAGGCTCTATAAGGCCGACAGATTGCGCTACCACCTCCATAAATGAGGTCAAATTCATCATTAAGGTAGGGAATTAATGACCACAGAAAGTCAGGAGGCCTGTTTAATGCCTCATCTGAAGGATTTTTACATGGGGCGGTTTAATGCTTCATCAAAAGCCTTACACCGCAGAAGTCATTTTTGTATATTTGGAGTTTTGGAACCTAAAGTACATGTCAGGGAACGAGCAACCCCTGCTGGCTGGACCAAAACTATCTCCAGCAGAAAGCTAGTTTTCCACAAAGGGTCTCCCATCCATGCACAGAGTAGGCTTGGGCCTGCTTAGCTTTAGAGAGTAACCACAATCTGAATACTGGAAGCAACAGTTGAACTTGTTATTTCTGGATGAATGAAGCTGCTCTGATAGAGGGGTAGCGCATCCTGACAGGCTCAATCAGGTCAGCGGAATGTGCTACCACCTCCATAAATGAGGTCAAATTCATCATTAAGGTAGGGAAATAATGACCACAGCAAGTCAGGAGGCCAGTTTAATGCCTCATGCGAAGGACGCTCCTTTTTACAGCTGCCGGATTAAGGTTTCATCAAACATTTGCTCCTTTTCACGGCCTGGAATCTGCCTCGTTGTATTAGGACATTTGTACCCATAAGTACATGTCAGGGAAAGAGCCCCCCCTGCTGGCCAGACTAGTTTTTCACAAAGGTAGGGCATCCTGCCAGGCATTATAAGGCCGGCGGAATGCGCTACCACCTCCATAAATGAGGTCAAATTCATCATTAAGGTAGGGAATTAATGACCACTAAAGGTCAGGAGGCCAGTTTATTGCCTCATCCGAAAGATGCTTCTTTTTACAAGGGCTGGATTAAGGTTTCATAAAACCATCTGCTCCTTTTCACGGCCTGGAATCTGCCTCGTTGTATTAGGACATTTGATCGCATAAGTACATGTCAGGGAAAGAGCCCCCCCTGCTGGCCAGACTAGTTTTTCACAAAGGTAGGCATCCTGCCAGGCTTTATAAGGCCGGCAGATTGCGCTACCACCTCCATAAATGAGGTCAAATTCATCATTAAGGTAGGGAATTAATGACCACAGAAAGTCAGGAGGCCTGTTTAATGCCTCATCTGAAGGATTTTTACATGGGGCGGTTTAATGCTTCATCAAAAGCCTTACACCGCAGAAGTCATTTTTGTATATTTGGACTTTTGGAACCTAAAGTACATGTCAGGGAATGAGCAACCCCTGCTGGCTGGACTAAAACTATCTCCAGCAGAAAGCTAGTTTTCCACAAAGTGTCTCCCATCCATGCAGAGAGTAGGCTTGGGCCTGCTTAGCTTTAGAGAGTAACCACAAATCAGACTACTGCAAGCAACAGTTGAACTTGTTATTGTTGGATGAATGAAGCTGCTCTGATAGAGGGGTAGCGCATCCTGACAGGCTCAATCAGGCCAGCGGAATGTGCTACCACCTCCATAAATGAGGTCAAATTCATCATTAAGGTAGGGAATTAATGACCACAGAAAGTCAGGAGGCCAGTTTAATGCCTCATGCGAAGGACGCTCCTTTTTACAGCTGCCGGATTAAGGTTTCATCAAACATTTGCTTCTTTTCACGGTCTGGAATCTGCCTCGTTGTATTAGGACATTTGATCCCATAAGTACATGTCAGGGAAAGAGCCCCCCCTGCTGGCCAGACTAGTTTTTCACAGAGGTAGGGCATCCTGCCAGGCTTTATAAGGCCGGCGGAATGCGCTACCACCTCCATAAATGAGGTCAAATTCATCATTAAGGTAGTGAATTAATGACCACTAAAGGTCAGGAGGCCAGTTTATTGCCTCATCCGAAAGATGCTTCTTTTTACAAGGGCTGGATTAAGGTTTCATAAAAACATTTGCTCCTTTTCAAGGCCCGGAATCTGCCTCTTTGTATTAGGGCTTTTGATCCCATAGGTACATGAGAGGGAAAGAGCACCCCCTGCTGGCCACAGTAGTTTTTTACAAAGGTAGCGCATCCTGCAAGGCTCTATAAGGCCGGCAGATTGCGCTACCACCTCCATAAATGAGGTCAAATTCATCATTAAGGTAGGGAATTAATGACCACAGAAAGTCAGGAGGCCTGTTTAATGCCTCATCTGAAGGATTTTTACATGGGGCGGTTTAATGCTTCATCAAAAGCCTTACACCGCAGAAGTCATTTTTGTATATTTGGACTTTTGGAACCTAAAGTACATGTCAGGGAATGAGCAACCCCTGCTGGCTGGACCAAAACTATCTCCAGCAGAAAGCTAATTTTCCAAAAAGGGTCTCCCATCCATGCACAGAGTAGGCTTGGGCCTGCTTAGCTTTAGAGAGTAACCACAATCTGAATACTGGAAGCAACAAGTGAACCTGTTATTTTTGGATGAATGAAGCTGCTCTGATAGAGGGGTAGCGCATCCTGACAGGCTCAATCAGGTCAGCGGAATGTGCTACCACCTCCATAAATGAGGTCAAATTCATCATTAAGGTAGGGAAATAATGACCACAGCAAGTCAGGAGGCCAGTTTAATGCCTCATGCGAAGGACGCTCCTTTTTACAGCTGCCGGATTAAGGTTTCATCAAACATTTGCTCCTTTTCACGGCCTGGAATCTGCCTCATTGTATTAGGACATTTGTACCCATAAGTACATGTCAGGGAAAGAGCCCCCCCTGCTGGCCAGACTAGTTTTTCACAAAGGTAGGGCATCCTGCCAGGCTTTATAAGGCCGGCGGAATGCGCTACCACCTCCATAAATGAGGTCAAATTCATCATTAAGGTAGGGAATTAATGACCACTAAAGGTCAGGAGGCCAGTTTATTGCCTCATCCGAAAGATGCTTCTTTTTACAAGGGCTGGATTAAGGTTTCATAAAACCATTTGCTCCTTTTCACGGCCTGGAATCTGCCTCGTTGTATTAGGACATTTGATCCCATAAGTACATGTCAGGGAAAGAGCCCCCCCTGCTGGCCAGACTAGTTTTTCACAAAGGTAGGGCATCCTGCCAGGCTTTATAAGGCCGGCGGAATGCGCTACCACCTCCATAAATGAGGTCAAATTCATCATTAAGGTAGGGAATTAATGACCACTAAAGGTCAGGAGGCCAGTTTATTGCCTCATCTGAAAGATGCTTCTTTTTACAAGGGCTGGATTAAGGTTTCATAAAACCATCTGCTCCTTTTCACGGCCTGGAATCTGCCTCGTTGTATTAGGACATTTGATCGCATAAGTACATGTCAGGGAAAGAGCCCCCCCTGCTGGCCAGACTAGTTTTTCACAAAGGTAGGGCATCCTGCCAGGCTTTATAAGGCCGGCAGATTGCGCTACCACCTCCATAAATGAGGTCAAATTCATCATTAAGGTAGGGAATTAATGACCACAGAAAGTCAGGAGGCCTGTTTAATGCCTCATCTGAAGGATTTTTACATGGGGCGGTTTAATGCTTCATCAAAAGCCTTACACCGCAGAAGTCATTTTTGTATATTTGGACTTTTGGAACCTAAAGTACATGTCAGGGAATGAGCAACCCCTGCTGGCTGGACTAAAACTATCTCCAGCAGAAAGCTAGTTTTCCACAAAGTGTCTCCCATCCATGCAGAGAGCAGGCTTGGGCCTGCTTAGCTTTAGAGAGTAACCACAAATCGGACTACTGCAAGCAACAGTTGAACTTGTTATTTTTGGATGAATGAAGCTGCTCTGATAGAGGGGTAGCGCATCCTGACAGGGTCAATCAGGCCAGCGGAATGTGCTACCACCTCCATAAATGAGGTCAAATTCATCATTAAGGTAGGGAATTAATGACCACAGAAAGTCAGGAGGCCAGTTTAATGCCTCATGCGAAGGACGCTCCTTTTTACAGCTGCCGGATTAAGGTTTCATCAAACATTTGCTTCTTTTCACGGCCTGGAATCTGCCTCGTTGTATTAGGACATTTGATCCCATAAATACATGTCAGGGAAAGAGCCCCCCCTGCTGGCAAGACTAGTTTTTCACAAAGGTAGGGCATCCTGCCAGGCTTTATAAGGCCGGCGGAATGCGCTACCACCTCCATAAATGAGGTCAAATTCATCATTAAGGTAGGGAATTAATGACCACTAAAGGTCAGGAGGCCAGTTTATTGCCTCATCCGAAAGATGCTTCTTTTTACAAGGGCTGGATTAAGGTTTCATAAAAACATTTGCTCCTTTTCAAGGCCCGGAATCTGCCTCTTTGTATTAGGGCTTTTGATCCCATAGGTACATGAGAGGGAAAGAGCACCCCCTGCTGGCCAGAGTAGTTTTTTACAAAGGTAGCGCATCCTGCAAGGCTCTATAAGGCCGGCAGATTGCGCTACCACCTCCATAAATGAGGTCAAATTCATCATTAAGTAAAGAATTAATGACCACAGAAAGTCAGGAGGCCTGTTTAATGCCTCATCTGAAGGATTTTTACATGGGGCGGTTTAATGCTTCATCAAAAGCCTTACACCGCAAAGTCATTTTTGTATATTTGGACTTTTGGAACCTAAAGTACATGTCAGGGAATGAGCAACCCCTGCTGGCTGGACTAAAACTATCTCAAGCTAGTTTTCCACAAAGGGTCTCCCATCCATGCACAGAGTAGGCTTGGGCCTGCTTAGCTTTAGAGAGTAACCACAATCTGACTACTGGAAGCAACAGTTGAACTTGTTATCTTCGGATGAATGAAGCTGCTCTGATAGAGGGGTAGTGCATCCTGACAGGCTCAATCAGGCCAGCGGAATGTGCTACCACCTCCATAAATGAGGTCAAATTCATCATTAAGGTAAGGAATTAATGACCACAGCAAGTCAGGAGGCCAGTTTAATGCCTCATGCGAAGGACGCTCCTTTTTACAGCTGCCGGATTAAGGTTTCATCAAACATTTGCTGCTTTTCATGGCCTGGAATCTGCCTCGTTGTATTAGGACATTTGATCCCATAAGTACATGTCAGGGAAAGAGCCCCCCCTGCTGGCCAGACTAGTTTTTCACAAAGGTAGGGCATCCTGCCAGGCTTTATAAGGCCGGCGGAATGCGCTACCACCTCCATAAATGAGGTCAAATTCATCATTAAGGTAGTGAATTAATGACCACTAAAGGTCAGGAGGCCAGTTTATTGCCTCATCCGAAAGATGCTTCTTTTTACAAGGGCTGGATTAAGCTTTCATAAAACCATTTGCTCCTTTTCACGGCCTGGAATCTGCCTCGTTGTATTTGGACATTTGATCCCATAAGTACATGTCAGGGAAAGAGCCCCCCCTGCTGGCCAGACTAGTTTTTCACAAAGGTAGGGCATCCTGCCAGGCTTTATAAGGCCGGCGGAATGCGCTACCACCTCCATAAATGAGGTCAAATTCATCATTAAGGTAGGGAATTAATGACCACTAAAGGTCAGGAGGCCAGTTTATTGCCTCATCCGAAAGATGCTTCTTTTTACAAGGGCTGGATTAAGGTTTCATAAAAACATTTGCTCCTTTTCAAGGCCCGTAATCTGCCTCTTTGTATTAGGGCTTTTGATCCCATAGGTACATGAGAGGGAAAGAGCACCCCCTGCTGGCCACAGTAGTTTTTTACAAAGGTAGCGCATCCTGCAAGGCTCTATAAGGCCGGCAGATTGCGCTACCACCTCCATAAATGAGGTCAAATTCATCATTAAGGTAGGGAATTAATGACCACAGAAAGTCAGAAGACCTGTTTAATGCCTCATCTGAAGGATTTTTACATGGGGCGGTTTAATGCTTCATCAAAAGCCTTACACCGCAGAAGTCATTTTTGTATATTTGGAGTTTTGGAACCTAAAGTACATGTCAGGGAACGAGCAACCCCTGCTGGCTGGACCAAAACTATCTCCAGCAGAAAGCTAGTTTTCCACAAAGGGTCTCCCATCCATGCACAGAGTAGGCTTGGGCCTGCTTAGCTTTAGAGAGTAACCACAATCTGAATACTGGAAGCAACAGTTGAACTTGTTATTTCTGGATGAATGAAGCTGCTCTGATAGAGGGGTAGCGCATCCTGACAGGCTCAATCAGGTCAGCGGAATGTGCTACCACCTCCATAAATGAGGTCAAATTCATCATTAAGGTAGGGAAATAATGACCACAGCAAGTCAGGAGGCCAGTTTAATGCCTCATGCGAAGGACGCTCCTTTTTACAGCTGCCGGATTAAGGTTTCATCAAACATTTGCTCCTTTTCACGGCCTGGAATCTGCCTCGTTGTATTAGGACATTTGTACCCATAAGTACATGTCAGGGAAAGAGCCCCCCCTGCTGGCCAGACTAGTTTTTCACAAAGGTAGGGCATCCTGCCAGGCATTATAAGGCCGGCGGAATGCGCTACCACCTCCATAAATGAGGTCAAATTCATCATTAAGGTAGGGAATTAATGACCACTAAAGGTCAGGAGGCCAGTTTATTGCCTCATCCGAAAGATGCTTCTTTTTACAAGGGCTGGATTAAGGTTTCATAAAACCATCTGCTACTTTTCACGGCCTGGAATCTGCCTCGTTGTATTAGGACATTTGATCGCATAAGTACATGTCAGGGAAAGAGCCCCCCCTGCTGGCCAGACTAGTTTTTCACAAAGGTAGGGCATCCTGCCAGGCTTTATAAGGCCGGCAGATTGCGCTACCACCTCCATAAATGAGGTCAAATTCATCATTAAGGTAGGGAATTAATGACCACAGAAAGTCAGGAGGCCTGTTTAATGCCTCATCTGAAGGATTTTTACATGGGGCGGTTTAATGCTTCATCAAAAGCCTTACACCGCAGAAGTCATTTTTGTATATTTGGACTTTTGGAATCTAAAGTACATGTCAGGGAGTGAGCAACCCCTGCTGGCTGGACTAAAACTATCTCCAGCAGAAAGCTAGTTTTCCACAAAGTGTCTCCCATCCATGCAGAGAGTAGGCTTGGGCCTGCTTAGCTTTAGAGAGTAACCACAAATCAGACTACTGCAAGCAACAGTTGAACTTGTTATTGTTGGATGAATGAAGCTGCTCTGATAGAGGGGTAGCGCATCCTGACAGGCTCAATCAGGCCAGCGGAATGTGCTACCACCTCCATAAATGAGGTCAAATTCATCATTAAGGTAGGGAATTAATGACCACAGAAAGTCAGGAGGCCAGTTTAATGCCTCATGCGAAGGACGCTCCTTTTTACAGCTGCCGGATTAAGGTTTCATCAAACATTTGCTTCTTTTCACGGCCTGGAATCTGCCTCGTTGTATTAGGACATTTGATCCCATAAGTACATGTCAGGGAAAGAGCCCCCCCTGCTGGCCAGACTAGTTTTTCACAGAGGTAGGGCATCCTGCCAGGCTTTATAAGGCCGGCGGAATGCGCTACCACCTCCATAAATGAGGTCAAATTCATCATTAAGGTAGTGAATTAATGACCACTAAAGGTCAGGAGGCCAGTTTATTGCCTCATCCGAAAGATGCTTCTTTTTACAAGGGCTGGATTAAGGTTTCATAAAACCATCTGCTACTTTTCACGGCCTGGAATCTGCCTCGTTGTATTAGGACATTTGATCGCATAAGTACATGTCAGGGAAAGAGCCCCCCCTGCTGGCCAGACTAGTTTTTCACAAAGGTAGGGCATCCTGCCAGGCTTTATAAGGCCGGCAGATTGCGCTACCACCTCCATAAATGAGGTCAAATTCATCATTAAGGTAGGGAATTAATGACCACAGAAAGTCAGGAGGCCTGTTTAATGCCTCATCTGAAGGATTTTTACATGGGGCGGTTTAATGCTTCATCAAAAGCCTTACACCGCAGAAGTCATTTTTGTATATTTGGACTTTTGGAATCTAAAGTACATGTCAGGGAGTGAGCAACCCCTGCTGGCTGGACTAAAACTATCTCCAGCAGAAAGCTAGTTTTCCACAAAGTGTCTCCCATCCATGCAGAGAGTAGGCTTGGGCCTGCTTAGCTTTAGAGAGTAACCACAAATCAGACTACTGCAAGCAACAGTTGAACTTGTTATTGTTGGATGAATGAAGCTGCTCTGATAGAGGGGTAGCGCATCCTGACAGGCTCAATCAGGCCAGCGGAATGTGCTACCACCTCCATAAATGAGGTCAAATTCATCATTAAGGTAGGGAATTAATGACCACAGAAAGTCAGGAGGCCAGTTTAATGCCTCATGCGAAGGACGCTCCTTTTTACAGCTGCCGGATTAAGGTTTCATCAAACATTTGCTTCTTTTCACGGCCTGGAATCTGCCTCGTTGTATTAGGACATTTGATCCCATAAGTACATGTCAGGGAAAGAGCCCCCCCTGCTGGCCAGACTAGTTTTTCACAGAGGTAGGGCATCCTGCCAGGCTTTATAAGGCCGGCGGAATGCGCTACCACCTCCATAAATGAGGTCAAATTCATCATTAAGGTAGTGAATTAATGACCACTAAAGGTCAGGAGGCCAGTTTATTGCCTCATCCGAAAGATGCTTCTTTTTACAAGGGCTGGATTAAGGTTTCATAAAAACATTTGCTCCTTTTCAAGGCCCGGAATCTGCCTCTTTGTATTAGGGCTTTTGATCCCATAGGTACATGAGAGGGAAAGAGCACCCCCTGCTGGCCACAGTAGTTTTTTACAAAGGTAGCGCATCCTGCAAGGCTCTATAAGGCCGGCAGATTGCGCTACCACCTCCATAAATGAGGTCAAATTCATCATTAAGGTAGGGAATTAATGACCACAGAAAGTCAGGAGGCCTGTTTAATGCCTCATCTGAAGGATTTTTACATGGGGCGGTTTAATGCTTCATCAAAAGCCTTACACAGCAGAAGTCATTTTTGTATATTTGGACTTTTGGAACCTAAAGTACATGTCAGGGAATGAGCAACCCCTGCTGGCTGGACCAAAACTATCTCCAGCAGAAAGCTAATTTTCCAAAAAGGGTCTCCCATCCATGCACAGAGTAGGCTTGGGCCTGCTTAGCTTTAGAGAGTAACCACAATCTGAATACTGGAAGCAACAGGTGAACCTGTTATTTTTGGATGAATGAAGCTGCTCTGATAGAGGGGTAGCGCATCCTGACAGGCTCAATCAGGTCAGCGGAATGTGCTACCACCTCCATAAATGAGGTCAAATTCATCATTAAGGTAGGGAAATAATGACCACAGCAAGTCAGGAGGCCAGTTTAATGCCTCATGCGAAGGACGCTCCTTTTTACAGCTGCCGGATTAAGGTTTCATCAAACATTTGCTCCTTTTCACGGCCTGGAATCTGCCTCATTGTATTAGGACATTTGTACCCATAAGTACATGTCAGGGAAAGAGCCCCCCCTGCTGGCCAGACTAGTTTTTCACAAAGGAGGGGCATCCTGCCAGGCTTTATAAGGCCGGCGGAATGCGCTACCACCTCCATAAATGAGGTCAAATTCATCATTAAGGTAGGGAATTAATGACCACTAAAGGTCAGGAGGCCAGTTTATTGCCTCATCCGAAAGATGCTTCTTTTTACAAGGGCTGGATTAAGGTTTCATAAAACCATTTGCTCCTTTTCACGGCCTGGAATCTGCCTCGTTGTATTAGGACATTTGATCCCATAAGTACATGTCAGGGAAAGAGCCCCCCCTGCTGGCCAGACTAGTTTTTCACAAAGGTAGGGCATCCTGCCAGGCTTTATAAGGCCGGCGGAATGCGCTACCACCTCCATAAATGAGGTCAAATTCATCATTAAGGTAGGGAATTAATGACCACTAAAGGTCAGGAGGCCAGTTTATTGCCTCATCTGAAAGATGCTTCTTTTTACAAGGGCTGGATTAAGGTTTCATAAAACCATCTGCTCCTTTTCACGGCCTGGAATCTGCCTCGTTGTATTAGGACATTTGATCGCATAAGTACATGTCAGGGAAAGAGCCCCCCCTGCTGGCCAGACTAGTTTTTCACAAAGGTAGGGCATCCTGCCAGGCTTTATAAGGCCGGCAGATTGCGCTACCACCTCCATAAATGAGGTCAAATTCATCATTAAGGTAGGGAATTAATGACCACAGAAAGTCAGGAGGCCTGTTTAATGCCTCATCTGAAGGATTTTTACATGGGGCGGTTTAATTCTTCATCAAAAGCCTTACACCGCAGAAGTCATTTTTGTATATTTGGACTTTTGGAACCTAAAGTACATGTCAGGGAATGAGCAACCCCTGCTGGCTGGACTAAAACTATCTCCAGCAGAAAGCTAGTTTTCCACAAAGTGTCTCCCATCCATGCAGAGAGTAGGCTTGGGCCTGCTTAGCTTTAGAGAGTAACCACAAATCGGACTACTGCAAGCAACAGTTGAACTTGTTATTTTTGGATGAATGAAGCTGCTCTGATAGAGGGGTAGCGCATCCTGACAGGCTCAATCAGGCCAGCGGAATGTGCTACCACCTCCATAAATGAGGTCAAATTCATCATTAAGGTAGGGAATTAATGACCACAGAAAGTCAGGAGGCCAGTTTAATGCCTCATGCGAAGGACGCTCCTTTTTACAGCTGCCGGATTAAGGTTTCATCAAACATTTGCTTCTTTTCACGGCCTGGAATCTGCCTCGTTGTATTAGGACATTTGATCCAATAAATACATGTCAGGGAAAGAGCCCCCCCTCCTGGCAAGACTAGTTTTTCACAAAGGTAGGGCATCCTGCCAGGCTTTATAAGGCCGGCGGAATGCGCTACCACCTCCATAAATGAGGTCAAATTCATCATTAAGGTAGGGAATTAATGACCACTAAAGGTCAGGAGGCCAGTTTATTGCCTCATCCGAAAGATGCTTCTTTTTACAAGGGCTGGATTAAGGTTTCATAAAAACATTTGCTCCTTTTCAAGGCCCGGAATCTGCCTCTTTGTATTAGGGCTTTTGATCCCATAGGTACATGTCAGGGAAAGAGCCCCCCCTGCTGGCCAGACTAGTTTTTCACAAAGGTAGGGCATCCTGCCAGGCTTTATAAGGCCGGCGGAATGCGCTACCACCTCCATAAATGAGGTCAAATTAATCATTAAGGTAGGGAATTAATGACCACTAAAGGTCAGGAGGCCAGTTTATTGCCTCATCCGAAAGATGCTTCTTTTTACAAGGGCTGGATTAAGGTTTCATAAAAACATTTGCTCCTTTTCAAGGCCCGTAATCTGCCTCTTTGTATTAGGGCTTTTGATCCCATAGGTACATGAGAGGGAAAGAGCATCCCCTGCTGGCCACAGTAGTTTTTTACAAAGGTAGCGCATCCTGCAAGGCTCTATAAGGCCGGCAGATTGCGCTACCACCTCCATAAATGAGGTCAAATTCATCATTAAGGTAGGGAATTAATGACCACAGAAAGTCAGGAGGCCTGTTTAATGCCTCATCTGAAGGATTTTTACATGGGGCGGTTTAATGCTTCATCAAAAGCCTTACACCGCAGAAGTCATTTTTGTATATTTGGAGTTTTGGAACCTAAAGTACATGTCAGGGAACGAGCAACCCCTGCTGGCTGGACCAAAACTATCTCCAGCAGAAAGCTAGTTTTCCACAAAGGGTCTCCCATCCATGCACAGAGTAGGCTTGGGCCTGCTTAGCTTTAGAGAGTAACCACAATCTGAATACTGGAAGCAACAGTTGAACTTGTTATTTCTGGATGAATGAAGCTGCTCTGATAGAGGGGTAGCGCATCCTGACAGGCTCAATCAGGTCAGCGGAATGTGCTACCACCTCCATAAATGAGGTCAAATTCATCATTAAGGTAGGGAAATAATGACCACAGCAAGTCAGGAGGCCAGTTTAGTGCCTCATGCGAAGGACGCTCCTTTTTACAGCTGCCGGATTAAGGTTTCATCAAACATTTGCTCCTTTTCACGGCCTGGAATCTGCCTCGTTGTATTAGGACATTTGTACCCATAAGTACATGTCAGGGAAAGAGCCCCCCCTGCTGGCCAGACTAGTTTTTCACAAAGGTAGGGCATCCTGCCAGGCATTATAAGGCCGGCGGAATGCGCTACCACCTCCATAAATGAGGTCAAATTCATCATTAAGGTAGGGAATTAATGACCACTAAAGGTCAGGAGGCCAGTTTATTGCCTCATCCGAAAGATGCTTCTTTTTACAAGGGCTGGATTAAGGTTTCATAAAACCATCTGCTCCTTTTCACGGCCTGGAATCTGCCTCGTTGTATTAGGACATTTGATCGCATAAGTACATGTCAGGGAAAGAGCCCCCCCTGCTGGCCAGACTAGTTTCTCACAAAGGTAGGGCATCCTGCCAGGCTTTATAAGGCCGGCAGATTGCGCTACCACCTCCATAAATGAGGTCAAATTCATCATTAAGGTAGGGAATTAATGACCACAGAAAGTCAGGAGGCCTGTTTAATGCCTCATCTGAAGGATTTTTACATGGGGCGGTTTAATGCTTCATCAAAAGCCTTACACCGCAGAAGTCATTTTTGTATATTTGGACTTTTGGAACCTAAAGTACATGTCAGGGAATGAGCAACCCCTGCTGGCTGGACTAAAACTATCTCCAGCAGAAAGCTAGTTTTCCACAAAGTGTCTCCCATCCATGCAGAGAGTAGGCTTGGGCCTGCTTAGCTTTAGAGAGTAACCACAAATCAGACTACTGCAAGCAACAGTTGAACTTGTTATTGTTGGATGAATGAAGCTGCTCTGATAGAGGGGTAGCGCATCCTGACAGGCTCAATCAGGCCAGCGGAATGTGCTACCACTTCCATAAATGAGGTCAAATTCATCATTAAGGTAGGGAATTAATGACCACAGAAAGTCAGGAGGCCAGTTTAATGCCTCATGCGAAGGACGCTCCTTTTTACAGCTGCCGGATTAAGGTTTCATCAAACATTTGCTTCTTTTCACGGCCTGGAATCTGCCTCGTTGTATTAGGACATTTGATCCCATAAGTACATGTCAGGGAAAGAGCCCCCCCTGCTGGCCAGACTAGTTTTTCACAGAGGTAGGGCATCCTGCCAGGCTTTATAAGGCCGGCGGAATGCGCTACCACCTCCATAAATGAGGTCAAATTCATCATTAAGGTAGTGAATTAATGACCACTAAAGGTCAGGAGGCCAGTTTATTGCCTCATCCGAAAGATGCTTCTTTTTACAAGGGCTGGATTAAGGTTTCATAAAAACATTTGCTCCTTTTCAAGGCCCGGAATCTGCCTCTTTGTATTAGGGCTTTTGATCCCATAGGTACATGAGAGGGAAAGAGCACCCCCTGCTGGCCACAGTAGTTTTTTACAAAGGTAGCGCATCCTGCAAGGCTCTATAAGGCCGGCAGATTGCGCTACCACCTCCATAAATGAGGTCAAATTCATCACTAAGGTAGGGAATTAATGACCACAGAAAGTCAGGAGGCCTGTTTAATGCCTCATCTGAAGGATTTTTACATGGGGCGGTTTAATGCTTCATCAAAAGCCTTACCCTGCAGAAGTCATTTTTGTATATTTGGACTTTTGGAACCTAAAGTACATGTCAGGGAATGAGCAACCCCTGCTGGCTGGACCAAAACTATCTCCAGCAGAAAGCTAATTTTCCAAAAAGGGTCTCCCATCCATGCACAGAGTAGGCTTGGGCCTGCTTAGCTTTAGAGAGTAACCACAATCTGAATACTGGAAGCAACAGGTGAACCTGTTATTTTTGGATGAATGAAGCTGCTCTGATAGAGGGGTAGCGCATCCTGACAGGCTCAATCAGGTCAGCGGAATGTGCTACCACCTCCATAAATGAGGTCAAATTCATCATTAAGGTAGGGAAATAATGACCACAGCAAGTCAGGAGGCCAGTTTAATGCCTCATGCGAAGGACGCTCCTTTTTACAGCTGCCGGATTAAGGTTTCATCAAACATTTGCTCCTTTTCACGGCCTGGAATCTGCCTCGTTGTATTAGGACATTTGATCCCATAAGTACATGTCAGGGAAAGAGCCCCCCCTGCTGGCCAGACTAGTTTTTCACAAAGGTAGGGCATCCTGCCAGGCTTTATAAGGCCGGCGGAATGCGCTACCACCTCCATAAATGAGGTCAAATTCATCATTAAGGTAGGGAATTAATGACCACAGAAAGTCAGGAGGCCTGTTTAATGCCTCATCTGAAGGATTTTTACATGGGGCGGTTTAATGCTTCATCAAAAGCCTTACACCGCAGAAGTCATTTTTGTATATTTGGACTTTTGGAACCTAAAGTACATGTCAGGGAATGAGCAACCCCTGCTGGCTGGACCAAAACTATCTCCAGCAGAAAGCTATTTTTCCACAAAGAGTCTCCCATCCATGCACAGAGTAGGCTTGGGCCTGCTTAGCTTTAGAAAGTAACCACAATCTGAATACTGGAAGCAACAATTGAACTTGTTATTTTTGGATGAATGAAGCTGCTCTGATAGAGGGGTAGCGCATCCTGACAGGCTCAATCAGGTCAGCGGAATGTGCTACCACCTCCATAAATGAGGTCAAATTCATCATTAAGGTAGGGAATTAATGACCACAGCAAGTCAGGAGGCCAGTTTAATGCCTCATGCGAAGGACGCTCCTTTTTACAGCTGCCGGATTAAGGTTTCATCAAACATTTGCTCCTTTTCACGGCCTGGAATCTGCCTCGTTGTATTAGGACATTTGTACCCATAAATACATGTCAGGGAAAGAGCCCCCCCTGCTGGCAAGACTAGTTTTTCACAAAGGTAGGGCATCCTGCCAGGCTTTATAAGGCCGGCGGAATGCGCTACCACCTCCATAAATGAGGTCAAATTCATCATTAAGGTAGGGAATTAATGACCACTAAAGGTCAGGAGGCCAGTTTATTGCCTCATCCGAAAGATGCTTCTTTTTACAAGGGCTGGATTAAGGTTTCATAAAAACATTTGCTCCTTTTCAAGGCCCGGAATCTGCCTCTTTGTATTAGGGCTTTTGATCCCATAGGTACATGAGAGGGAAAGAGCACCCCCTGCTGGCCACAGTAGTTTTTTACAAAGGTAGCGCATCCTGCAAGGCTCTATAAGGCCGGCAGATTGCGCTACCACCTCCATAAATGAGGTAAAAATCATCATTAAGTAAAGAATTAATGACCACAGAAAGTCAGGAGGCCTGTTTAATGCCTCATCTGAAGGATTTTTACATGGGGCGGTTTAATGCTTCATCAAAAGCCTTACACCGCAAAGTCATTTTTGTATATTTGGACTTTTGGAACCTAAAGTACATGTCAGGGAATGAGCAACCCCTGCTGGCTGGACTAAAACTATCTCAAGCTAGTTTTCCAAAAAGGGTCTCCCATCCATGCACAGAGTAGGCTTGGGCCTGCTTAGCTTTAGAGAGTAACCACAATCTGAATACTGGAAGCAACAGGTGAACCTGTTATTTTTGGATGAATGAAGCTGCTCTGATAGAGGGGTAGCGCATCCTGACAGGCTCAATCAGGTCAGCGGAATGTGCTACCACCTCCATAAATGAGGTCAAATTCATCATTAAGGTAGGGAAATAATGACCACAGCAAGTCAGGAGGCCAGTTTAATGCCTCATGCGAAGGACGCTCCTTTTTACAGCTGCCGGATTAAGGTTTCATCAAACATTTGCTCCTTTTCACGGCCTGGAATCTGCCTCATTGTATTAGGACATTTGTACCCATAAGTACCTGTCAGGGAAAGAGCCCCCCCTGCTGGCCAGACTAGTTTTTCACAAAGGTAGGGCATCCTGCCAGGCTTTATAAGGCCGGCGGAATGCGCTACCACCTCCATAAATGAGGTCAAATTCATCATTAAGGTAGGGAATTAATGACCACTAAAGGTCAGGAGGCCAGTTTATTGCCTCATCCGAAAGATGCTTCTTTTTACAAGGGCTGGATTAAGGTTTCATAAAACCATTTGCTCCTTTTCACGGCCTGGAATCTGCCTCGTTGTATTAGGACATTTGATCCCATAAGTACATGTCAGGGAAAGAGCCCCCCCTGCTGGCCAGACTAGTTTTTCACAAAGGTAGGGCATCCTGCCAGGCTTTATAAGGCCGGCGGAATGCGCTACCACCTCCATAAATGAGGTCAAATTCATCATTAAGGTAGGGAATTAATGACCACTAAAGGTCAGGAGGCCAGTTTATTGCCTCATCTGAAAGATGCTTCTTTTTACAAGGGCTGGATTAAGGTTTCATAAAACCATCTGCTCCTTTTCACGGCCTGGAATCTGCCTCGTTGTATTAGGACATTTGATCGCATAAGTACATGTCAGGGAAAGAGCCCCCCCTGCTGGCCAGACTAGTTTTTCACAAAGGTAGGGCATCCTGCCAGGCTTTATAAGGCCGGCAGATTGCGCTACCACCTCCATAAATGAGGTCAAATTCATCATTAAGGTAGGGAATTAATGACCACAGAAAGTCAGGAGGCCTGTTTAATGCCTCATCTGAAGGATTTTTACATGGGGCGGTTTAATGCTTCATCAAAAGCCTTACACCGCAGAAGTCATTTTTGTATATTTGGACTTTTGGAACCTAAAGTACATGTCAGGGAATGAGCAACCCCTGCTGGCTGAACTAAAACTATCTCCAGCAGAAAGCTAGTTTTCCACAAAGGGTCTCCCATCCATGCACAGAGTAGGCTTGGGCCTGCTTAGCTTTAGAGAGTAACCACAAATCGGACTACTGCAAGCAACAGTTGAACTTGTTATTTTTGGATGAATGAAGCTGCTCTGATAGAGGGGTAGCGCATCCTGACAGGCTCAATCAGGCCAGCGGAATGTGCTACCACCTCCATAAATGAGGTCAAATTCATCATTAAGGTAGGGAATTAATGACCACAGAAAGTCAGGAGGCCAGTTTAATGCCTCATGCGAAGGACGCTCCTTTTTACAGCTGCCGGATTAAGGTTTCATCAAACATTTGCTTCTTTTCACGGCCTGGAATCTGCCTCGTTGTATTAGGACATTTGATCCCATAAGTACATGTCAGGGAAAGAGCCCCCCCTGCTGGCCAGACTAGTTTTTCACAAAGGTAGGGCATCCTGCCAGGCTTTATAAGGCCGGCGGAATGCGCTACCACCTCCATAAATGAGGTCAAATTCATCATTAAGGTAGGGAATTAATGACCACTAAAGGTCAGGAGGCCAGTTTATTGCCTCATCCGAAAGATGCTTCTTTTTACAAGGGCTGGATTAAGGTTTCATAAAAACATTTGCTCCTTTTCAAGGCCCGGAATCTGCCTCTTTGTATTAGGGCTTTTGATCCCATAGGTACATGTCAGGGAAAGAGCCCCCCCTGCTGGCCAGACTAGTTTTTCACAAAGGTAGGGCATCCTGCCAGGCTTTATAAGGCCGGCGGAATGCGCTACCACCTCCATAAATGAGGTCAAATTCATCATTAAGGTAGGGAATTAATGACCACTAAAGGTCAGGAGGCCAGTTTATTGCCTCATCCGAAAGATGCTTCTTTTTACAAGGGCTGGATTAAGGTTTCATAAAAACATTTGCTCCTTTTCAAGGCCCGTAATCTGCCTCTTTGTATTAGGGCTTTTGATCCCATAGGTACATGAGAGGGAAAGAGCACCCCCTGCTGGCCACAGTAGTTTTTTACAAAGGTAGCGCATCCTGCAAGGCTCTATAAGGCCGGCAGATTGCGCTACCACCTCCATAAATGAGGTCAAATTCATCATTAAGGTAGGGAATTAATGACCACAGAAAGTCAGGAGGCCTGTTTAATGCCTCATCTGAAGGATTTTTACATGGGGCGGTTTAATGCTTCATCAAAAGCCTTACACCGCAGAAGTCATTTTTGTATATTTGGAGTTTTGGAACCTAAAGTACATGTCAGGGAACGAGCAACCCCTGCTGGCTGGACCAAAACTATCTCCAGCAGAAAGCTAGTTTTCCACAAAGGGTCTCCCATCCATGCACAGAGTAGGCTTGGGCCTGCTTAGCTTTAGAGAGTAACCACAATCTGAATACTGGAAGCAACAGTTGAACTTGTTATTTCTGGATGAATGAAGCTGCTCTGATAGAGGGGTAGCGCATCCTGACAGGCTCAATCAGGTCAGCGGAATGTGCTACCACCTCCATAAATGAGGTCAAATTCATCATTAAGGTAGGGAAATAATGACCACAGCAAGTCAGGAGGCCAGTTTAATGCCTCATGCGAAGGACGCTCCTTTTTACAGCTGCCGGATTAAGGTTTCATCAAACATTTGCTTCTTTTCACGGCCTGGAATCTGCCTCGTTGTATTAGGACATTTGATCCCATAAGTACATGTCAGGGAAAGAGCCCCCCCTGCTGGCCAGACTAGTTTTTCACAGAGGTAGGGCATCCTGCCAGGCTTTATAAGGCCGGCGGAATGCGCTACCACCTCCATAAATGAGGTCAAATTCATCATTAAGGTAGTGAATTAATGACCACTAAAGGTCAGGAGGCCAGTTTATTGCCTCATCCGAAAGATGCTTCTTTTTACAAGGGCTGGATTAAGGTTTCATAAAAACATTTGCTCCTTTTCAAGGCCCGGAATCTGCCTCTTTGTATTAGGGCTTTTGATCCCATAGGTACATGAGAGGGAAAGAGCACCCCCTGCTGGCCACAGTAGTTTTTTACAAAGGTAGCGCATCCTGCAAGGCTCTATAAGGCCGGCAGATTGCGCTACCACCTCCATAAATGAGGTCAAATTCATCATTAAGGTAGGGAATTAATGACCACAGAAAGTCAGGAGGCCTGTTTAATGCCTCATCTGAAGGATTTTTACATGGGGCGGTTTAATGCTTCATCAAAAGCCTTACACCGCAGAAGTCATTTTTGTATATTTGGACTTTTGGAACCTAAAGTACATGTCAGGGAAAGAGCCCCCCCTGCTGGCCAGACTAGTTTTTCACAAAGGTAGGGCATCCTGCCAGGCTTTATAAGGCCGGCAGATTGCGCTACCACCTCCATAAATGAGGTCAAATTCATCATTAAGGTAGGGAATTAATGACCACAGAAAGTCAGGAGGCCTGTTTAATGCCTCATCTGAAGGATTTTTACATGGGGCGGTTTAATGCTTCATCAAAAGCCTTACACCGCAGAAGTCATTTTTGTATATTTGGACTTTTGGAACCTAAAGTACATGTCAGGGAATGAGCAACCCCTGCTGGCTGAACTAAAACTATCTCCAGCAGAAAGCTAGTTTTCCACAAAGGGTCTCCCATCCATGCACAGAGTAGGCTTGGGCCTGCTTAGCTTTAGAGAGTAACCACAAATCGGACTACTGCAAGCAACAGTTGAACTTGTTATTTTTGGATGAATGAAGCTGCTCTGATAGAGGGGTAGCGCATCCTGACAGGCTCAATCAGGCCAGCGGAATGTGCTACCACCTCCATAAATGAGGTCAAATTCATCATTAAGGTAGGGAATTAATGACCACAGAAAGTCAGGAGGCCAGTTTAATGCCTCATGCGAAGGACGCTCCTTTTTACAGCTGCCGGATTAAGGTTTCATCAAACATTTGCTTCTTTTCACGGCCTGGAATCTGCCTCGTTGTATTAGGACATTTGATCCCATAAGTACATGTCAGGGAAAGAGCCCCCCCTGCTGGCCAGACTAGTTTTTCACAAAGGTAGGGCATCCTGCCAGGCTTTATAAGGCCGGCGGAATGCGCTACCACCTCCATAAATGAGGTCAAATTCATCATTAAGGTAGGGAATTAATGACCACTAAAGGTCAGGAGGCCAGTTTATTGCCTCATCCGAAAGATGCTTCTTTTTACAAGGGCTGGATTAAGGTTTCATAAAAACATTTGCTCCTTTTCAAGGCCCGGAATCTGCCTCTTTGTATTAGGGCTTTTGATCCCATAGGTACATGTCAGGGAAAGAGCCCCCCCTGCTGGCCAGACTAGTTTTTCACAAAGGTAGGGCATCCTGCCAGGCTTTATAAGGCCGGCGGAATGCGCTACCACCTCCATAAATGAGGTCAAATTCATCATTAAGGTAGGGAATTAATGACCACTAAAGGTCAGGAGGCCAGTTTATTGCCTCATCCGAAAGATGCTTCTTTTTACAAGGGCTGGATTAAGGTTTCATAAAAACATTTGCTCCTTTTCAAGGCCCGTAATCTGCCTCTTTGTATTAGGGCTTTTGATCCCATAGGTACATGAGAGGGAAAGAGCACCCCCTGCTGGCCACAGTAGTTTTTTACAAAGGTAGCGCATCCTGCAAGGCTCTATAAGGCCGGCAGATTGCGCTACCACCTCCATAAATGAGGTCAAATTCATCATTAAGGTAGGGAATTAATGACCACAGAAAGTCAGGAGGCCTGTTTAATGCCTCATCTGAAGGATTTTTACATGGGGCGGTTTAATGCTTCATCAAAAGCCTTACACCGCAGAAGTCATTTTTGTATATTTGGAGTTTTGGAACCTAAAGTACATGTCAGGGAACGAGCAACCCCTGCTGGCTGGACCAAAACTATCTCCAGCAGAAAGCTAGTTTTCCACAAAGGGTCTCCCATCCATGCACAGAGTAGGCTTGGGCCTGCTTAGCTTTAGAGAGTAACCACAATCTGAATACTGGAAGCAACAGTTGAACTTGTTATTTCTGGATGAATGAAGCTGCTCTGATAGAGGGGTAGCGCATCCTGACAGGCTCAATCAGGTCAGCGGAATGTGCTACCACCTCCATAAATGAGGTCAAATTCATCATTAAGGTAGGGAAATAATGACCACAGCAAGTCAGGAGGCCAGTTTAATGCCTCATGCGAAGGACGCTCCTTTTTACAGCTGCCGGATTAAGGTTTCATCAAACATTTGCTTCTTTTCACGGCCTGGAATCTGCCTCGTTGTATTAGGACATTTGATCCCATAAGTACATGTCAGGGAAAGAGCCCCCCCTGCTGGCCAGACTAGTTTTTCACAGAGGTAGGGCATCCTGCCAGGCTTTATAAGGCCGGCGGAATGCGCTACCACCTCCATAAATGAGGTCAAATTCATCATTAAGGTAGTGAATTAATGACCACTAAAGGTCAGGAGGCCAGTTTATTGCCTCATCCGAAAGATGCTTCTTTTTACAAGGGCTGGATTAAGGTTTCATAAAAACATTTGCTCCTTTTCAAGGCCCGGAATCTGCCTCTTTGTATTAGGGCTTTTGATCCCATAGGTACATGAGAGGGAAAGAGCACCCCCTGCTGGCCACAGTAGTTTTTTACAAAGGTAGCGCATCCTGCAAGGCTCTATAAGGCCGGCAGATTGCGCTACCACCTCCATAAATGAGGTCAAATTCATCATTAAGGTAGGGAATTAATGACCACAGAAAGTCAGGAGGCCTGTTTAATGCCTCATCTGAAGGATTTTTACATGGGGCGGTTTAATGCTTCATCAAAAGCCTTACACCGCAGAAGTCATTTTTGTATATTTGGACTTTTGGAACCTAAAGTACATGTCAGGGAATGAGCAACCCCTGCTGGCTGGACCAAAACTATCTCCAGCAGAAAGCTAATTTTCCAAAAAGGGTCTCCCATCCATGCACAGAGTAGGCTTGGGCCTGCTTAGCTTTAGAGAGTAACCACAATCTGAATACTGGAAGCAACAAGTGAACCTGTTATTTTTGGATGAATGAAGCTGCTCTGATAGAGGGGTAGCGCATCCTGACAGGCTCAATCAGGTCAGCGGAATGTGCTACCACCTCCATAAATGAGGTCAAATTCATCATTAAGGTAGGGAAATAATGACCACAGCAAGTCAGGAGGCCAGTTTAATGCCTCATGCGAAGGACGCTCCTTTTTACAGCTGCCGGATTAAGGTTTCATCAAACATTTGCTCCTTTTCACGGCCTGGAATCTGCCTCATTGTATTAGGACATTTGTACCCATAAGTACATGTCAGGGAAAGAGCCCCCCCTGCTGGCCAGACTAGTTTTTCACAAAGGTAGGGCATCCTGCCAGGCTTTATAAGGCCGGCGGAATGCGCTACCACCTCCATAAATGAGGTCAAATTCATCATTAAGGTAGGGAATTAATGACCACTAAAGGTCAGGAGGCCAGTTTATTGCCTCATCCGAAAGATGCTTCTTTTTACAAGGGCTGGATTAAGGTTTCATAAAACCATTTGCTCCTTTTCACGGCCTGGAATCTGCCTCGTTGTATTAGGACATTTGATCCCATAAGTACATGTCAGGGAAAGAGCCCCCCCTGCTGGCCAGACTAGTTTTTCACAAAGGTAGGGCATCCTGCCAGGCTTTATAAGGCCGGCGGAATGCGCTACCACCTCCATAAATGAGGTCAAATTCATCATTAAGGTAGGGAATTAATGACCACTAAAGGTCAGGAGGCCAGTTTATTGCCTCATCTGAAAGATGCTTCTTTTTACAAGGGCTGGATTAAGGTTTCATAAAACCATCTGCTCCTTTTCACGGCCTGGAATCTGCCTCGTTGTATTAGGACATTTGATCGCATAAGTACATGTCAGGGAAAGAGCCCCCCCTGCTGGCCAGACTAGTTTTTCACAAAGGTAGGGCATCCTGCCAGGCTTTATAAGGCCGGAAGATTGCGCTACCACCTCCATAAATGAGGTCAAATTCATCATTAAGGTAGGGAATTAATGACCACAGAAAGTCAGGAGGCCTGTTTAATGCCTCATCTGAAGGATTTTTACATGGGGCGGTTTAATGCTTCATCAAAAGCCTTACACCGCAGAAGTCATTTTTGTATATTTGGACTTTTGGAACCTAAAGTACATGTCAGGGAATGAGCAACCCCTGCTGGCTGGACTAAAACTATCTCCAGCAGAAAGCTAGTTTTCCACAAAGTGTCTCCCATCCATGCAGAGAGTAGGCTTGGGCCTGCTTAGCTTTAGAGAGTAACCACAAATCAGACTACTGCAAGCAACAGTTGAACTTGTTATTGTTGGATGAATGAAGCTGCTCTGATAGAGGGGTAGCGCATCCTGACAGGCTCAATCAGGCCAGCGGAATGTGCTACCACTTCCATAAATGAGGTCAAATTCATCATTAAGGTAGGGAATTAATGACCACAGAAAGTCAGGAGGCCAGTTTAATGCCTCATGCGAAGGACGCTCCTTTTTACAGCTGCCGGATTAAGGTTTCATCAAACATTTGCTTCTTTTCACGGCCTGGAATCTGCCTCGTTGTATTAGGACATTTGATCCCATAAGTACATGTCAGGGAAAGAGCCCCCCCTGCTGGCCAGACTAGTTTTTCACAGAGGTAGGGCATCCTGCCAGGCTTTATAAGGCCGGCGGAATGCGCTACCACCTCCATAAATGAGGTCAAATTCATCATTAAGGTAGTGAATTAATGACCACTAAAGGTCAGGAGGCCAGTTTATTGCCTCATCCGAAAGATGCTTCTTTTTACAAGGGCTGGATTAAGGTTTCATAAAAACATTTGCTCCTTTTCAAGGCCCGGAATCTGCCTCTTTGTATTAGGGCTTTTGATCCCATAGGTACATGAGAGGGAAAGAGCACCCCCTGCTGGCCACAGTAGTTTTTTACAAAGGTAGCGCATCCTGCAAGGCTCTATAAGGCCGGCAGATTGCGCTACCACCTCCATAAATGAGGTCAAATTCATCATTAAGGTAGGGAATTAATGACCACAGAAAGTCAGGAGGCCTGTTTAATGCCTCATCTGAAGGATTTTTACATGGGGCGGTTTAATGCTTCATCAAAAGCCTTACCCTGCAGAAGTCATTTTTGTATATTTGGACTTTTGGAACCTAAAGTACATGTCAGGGAATGAGCAACCCCTGCTGGCTGGACCAAAACTATCTCCAGCAGAAAGCTAATTTTCCAAAAAGGGTCTCCCATCCATGCACAGAGTAGGCTTGGGCCTGCTTAGCTTTAGAGAGTAACCACAATCTGAATACTGGAAGCAACAGGTGAACCTGTTATTTTTGGATGAATGAAGCTGCTCTGATAGAGGGGTAGCGCATCCTGACAGGCTCAATCAGGTCAGCGGAATGTGCTACCACCTCCATAAATGAGGTCAAATTCATCATTAAGGTAGGGAAATAATGACCACAGCAAGTCAGGAGGCCAGTTTAATGCCTCATGCGAAGGACGCTCCTTTTTACAGCTGCCGGATTAAGGTTTCATCAAACATTTGCTCCTTTTCACGGCCTGGAATCTGCCTCGTTGTATTAGGACATTTGATCCCATAAGTACATGTCAGGGAAAGAGCCCCCCCTGCTGGCCAGACTAGTTTTTCACAAAGGTAGGGCATCCTGCCAGGCTTTATAAGGCCGGCGGAATGCGCTACCACCTCCATAAATGAGGTCAAATTCATCATTAAGGTAGGGAATTAATGACCACAGAAAGTCAGGAGGCCTGTTTAATGCCTCATCTGAAGGATTTTTACATGGGGCGGTTTAATGCTTCATCAAAAGCCTTACACCGCAGAAGTCATTTTTGTATATTTGGACTTTTGGAACCTAAAGTACATGTCAGGGAATGAGCAACCCCTGCTGGCTGGACCAAAACTATCTCCAGCAGAAAGCTAGTTTTCCACAAAGAGTCTCCCATCCATGCACAGAGTAGGCTTGGGCCTGCTTAGCTTTAGAAAGTAACCACAATCTGAATACTGGAAGCAACAATTGAACTTGTTATTTTTGGATGAATGAAGCTGCTCTGATAGAGGGGTAGCGCATCCTGACAGGCTCAATCAGGTCAGCGGAATGTGCTACCACCTCCATAAATGAGGTCAAATTCATCATTAAGGTAGGGAATTAATGACCACAGCAAGTCAGGAGGCCAGTTTAATGCCTCATGCGAAGGACGCTCCTTTTTACAGCTGCCGGATTAAGGTTTCATCAAACATTTGCTCCTTTTCACGGCCTGGAATCTGCCTCGTTGTATTAGGACATTTGTACCCATAAATACATGTCAGGGAAAGAGCCCCCCCTGCTGGCAAGACTAGTTTTTCACAAAGGTAGGGCATCCTGCCAGGCTTTATAAGGCCGGCGGAATGCGCTACCACCTCCATAAATGAGGTCAAATTCATCATTAAGGTAGGGAATTAATGACCACTAAAGGTCAGGAGGCCAGTTTATTGCCTCATCCGAAAGATGCTTCTTTTTACAAGGGCTGGATTAAGGTTTCATAAAAACATTTGCTCCTTTTCAAGGCCCGGAATCTGCCTCTTTGTATTAGGGCTTTTGATCCCATAGGTACATGAGAGGGAAAGAGCACCCCCTGCTGGCCACAGTAGTTTTTTACAAAGGTAGCGCATCCTGCAAGGCTCTATAAGGCCGGCAGATTGCGCTACCACCTCCATAAATGAGGTAAAAATCATCATTAAGTAAAGAATTAATGACCACAGAAAGTCAGGAGGCCTGTTTAATGCCTCATCTGAAGGATTTTTACATGGGGCGGTTTAATGCTTCATCAAAAGCCTTACACCGCAAAGTCATTTTTGTATATTTGGACTTTTGGAACCTAAAGTACATGTCAGGGAATGAGCAACCCCTGCTGGCTGGACTAAAACTATCTCAAGCTAGTTTTCCAAAAAGGGTCTCCCATCCATGCACAGAGTAGGCTTGGGCCTGCTTAGCTTTAGAGAGTAACCACAATCTGAATACTGGAAGCAACAGGTGAACCTGTTATTTTTGGATGAATGAAGCTGCTCTGATAGAGGGGTAGCGCATCCTGACAGGCTCAATCAGGTCAGCGGAATGTGCTACCACCTCCATAAATGAGGTCAAATTCATCATTAAGGTAGGGAAATAATGACCACAGCAAGTCAGGAGGCCAGTTTAATGCCTCATGCGAAGGACGCTCCTTTTTACAGCTGCCGGATTAAGGTTTCATCAAACATTTGCTCCTTTTCACGGCCTGGAATCTGCCTCATTGTATTAGGACATTTGTACCCATAAGTACATGTCAGGGAAAGAGCCCCCCCTGCTGGCCAGACTAGTTTTTCACAAAGGTAGGGCATCCTGCCAGGCTTTATAAGGCCGGCGGAATGCGCTACCACCTCCATAAATGAGGTCAAATTCATCATTAAGGTAGGGAATTAATGACCACTAAAGGTCAGGAGGCCAGTTTATTGCCTCATCCGAAAGATGCTTCTTTTTACAAGGGCTGGATTAAGGTTTCATAAAACCATTTGCTCCTTTTCACGGCCTGGAATCTGCCTCGTTGTATTAGGACATTTGATCCCATAAGTACATGTCAGGGAAAGAGCCCCCCCTGCTGGCCAGACTAGTTTTTCACAAAGGTAGGGCATCCTGCCAGGCTTTATAAGGCCGGCGGAATGCGCTACCACCTCCATAAATGAGGTCAAATTCATCATTAAGGTAGGGAATTAATGACCACTAAAGGTCAGGAGGCCAGTTTATTGCCTCATCTGAAAGATGCTTCTTTTTACAAGGGCTGGATTAAGGTTTCATAAAACCATCTGCTCCTTTTCACGGCCTGGAATCTGCCTCGTTGTATTAGGACATTTGATCGCATAAGTACATGTCAGGGAAAGAGCCCCCCCTGCTGGCCAGACTAGTTTTTCACAAAGGTAGGGCATCCTGCCAGGCTTTATAAGGCCGGCAGATTGCGCTACCACCTCCATAAATGAGGTCAAATTCATCATTAAGGTAGGGAATTAATGACCACAGAAAGTCAGGAGGCCTGTTTAATGCCTCATCTGAAGGATTTTTACATGGGGCGGTTTAATGCTTCATCAAAAGCCTTACACCGCAGAAGTCATTTTTGTATATTTGGACTTTTGGAACCTAAAGTACATGTCAGGGAATGAGCAACCCCTGCTGGCTGGACTAAAACTATCTACAGCAGAAAGCTAGTTTTCCACAAAGGGTCTCCCATCCATGCACAGAGTAGGCTTGGGCCTGCTTAGCTTTAGAGAGTAACCACAAATCGGACTACTGCAAGCAACAGTTGAACTTGTTATTTTTGGATGAATGAAGCTGCTCTGATAGAGGGGTAGCGCATCCTGACAGGCTCAATCAGGCCAGCGGAATGTGCTACCACCTCCATAAATGAGGTCAAATTCATCATTAAGGTAGGGAATTAATGACCACAGAAAGTCAGGAGGCCAGTTTAATGCCTCATGCGAAGGACGCTCCTTTTTACAGCTGCCGGATTAAGGTTTCATCAAACATTTGCTTCTTTTCACGGCCTGGAATCTGCCTCGTTGTATTAGGACATTTGATCCCATAAGTACATGTCAGGGAAAGAGCCCCCCCTGCTGGCCAGACTAGTTTTTCACAAAGGTAGGGCATCCTGCCAGGCTTTATAAGGCCGGCGGAATGCGCTACCACCTCCATAAATGAGGTCAAATTCATCATTAAGGTAGGGAATTAATGACCACTAAAGGTCAGGAGGCCAGTTTATTGCCTCATCCGAAAGATGCTTCTTTTTACAAGGGCTGGATTAAGGTTTCATAAAAACATTTGCTCCTTTTCAAGGCCCGGAATCTGCCTCTTTGTATTAGGGCTTTTGATCCCATAGGTACATGTCAGGGAAAGAGCCCCCCCTGCTGGCCAGACTAGTTTTTCACAAAGGTAGGGCATCCTGCCAGGCTTTATAAGGCCGGCGGAATGCGCTACCACCTCCATAAATGAGGTCAAATTCATCATTAAGGTAGGGAATTAATGACCACTAAAGGTCAGGAGGCCAGTTTATTGCCTCATCCGAAAGATGCTTCTTTTTACAAGGGCTGGATTAAGGTTTCATAAAAACATTTGCTCCTTTTCAAGGCCCGTAATCTGCCTCTTTGTATTAGGGCTTTTGATCCCATAGGTACATGAGAGGGAAAGAGCACCCCCTGCTGGCCACAGTAGTTTTTTACAAAGGTAGCGCATCCTGCAAGGCTCTATAAGGCCGGCAGATTGCGCTACCACCTCCATAAATGAGGTCAAATTCATCATTAAGGTAGGGAATTAATGACCACAGAAAGTCAGGAGGCCTGTTTAATGCCTCATCTGAAGGATTTTTACATGGGGCGGTTTAATGCTTCATCAAAAGCCTTACACCGCAGAAGTCATTTTTGTATATTTGGACTTTTGGAACCTAAAGTACATGTCAGGGAATGAGCAACCCCTGCTGGCTGGACTAAAACTATCTCCAGCAGAAAGCTAGTTTTCCACAAAGTGTCTCCCATCCATGCAGAGAGTAGGCTTGGGCCTGCTTAGCTTTAGAGAGTAACCACAAATCAGACTACTGCAAGCAACAGTTGAACTTGTTATTGTTGGATGAATGAAGCTGCTCTGATAGAGGGGTAGCGCATCCTGACAGGCTCAATCAGGCCAGCGGAATGTGCTACCACCTCCATAAATGAGGTCAAATTCATCATTAAGGTAGGGAATTAATGACCACAGAAAGTCAGGAGGCCAGTTTAATGCCTCATGCGAAGGACGCTCCTTTTTACAGCTGCCGGATTAAGGTTTCATCAAACATTTGCTTCTTTTCACGGCCTGGAATCTGCCTCGTTGTATTAGGACATTTGATCCCATAAGTACATGTCAGGGAAAGAGCCCCCCCTGCTGGCCAGACTAGTTTTTCACAGAGGTAGGGCATCCTGCCAGGCTTTATAAGGCCGGCGGAATGCGCTACCACCTCCATAAATGAGGTCAAATTCATCATTAAGGTAGTGAATTAATGACCACTAAAGGTCAGGAGGCCAGTTTATTGCCTCATCCGAAAGATGCTTCTTTTTACAAGGGCTGGATTAAGGTTTCATAAAACCATTTGCTCCTTTTCACGGCCTGGAATCTGCCTCGTTGTATTAGGACATTTGATCCCATAAGTACATGTCAGGGAAAGAGCCCCCCCTGCTGGCCAGACTAGTTTTTCACAAAGGTAGGGCATCCTGCCAGGCTTTATAAGGCCGGCGGAATGCGCTACCACCTCCATAAATGAGGTCAAATTCATCATTAAGGTAGGGAATTAATGACCACTAAAGGTCAGGAGGCCAGTTTATTGCCTCATCTGAAAGATGCTTCTTTTTACAAGGGCTGGATTAAGGTTTCATAAAACCATCTGCTCCTTTTCACGGCCTGGAATCTGCCTCGTTGTATTAGGACATTTGATCGCATAAGTACATGTCAGGGAAAGAGCCCCCCCTGCTGGCCAGACTAGTTTTTCACAAAGGTAGGGCATCCTGCCAGGCTTTATAAGGCCGGCAGATTGCGCTACCACCTCCATAAATGAGGTCAAATTCATCATTAAGGTAGGGAATTAATGACCACAGAAAGTCAGGAGGCCTGTTTAATGCCTCATCTGAAGGATTTTTACATGGGGCGGTTTAATGCTTCATCAAAAGCCTTACACCGCAGAAGTCATTTTTGTATATTTGGACTTTTGGAACCTAAAGTACATGTCAGGGAATGAGCAACCCCTGCTGGCTGGACTAAAACTATCTCCAGCAGAAAGCTAGTTTTCCACAAAGTGTCTCCCATCCATGCAGAGAGCAGGCTTGGGCCTGCTTAACTTTAGAGAGTAACCACAAATCGGACTACTGCAAGCAACAGTTGAACTTGTTATTTTTGGATGAATGAAGCTGCTCTGATAGAGGGGTAGCGCATCCTGACAGGGTCAATCAGGCCAGCGGAATGTGCTACCACCTCCATAAATGAGGTCAAATTCATCATTAAGGTAGGGAATTAATGACCACAGAAAGTCAGGAGGCCAGTTTAATGCCTAATGCGAAGGACGCTCCTTTTTACAGCTGCCGGATTAAGGTTTCATCAAACATTTGCTTCTTTTCACGGCCTGGAATCTGCCTCGTTGTATTAGGACATTTGATCCCATAAATACATGTCAGGGAAAGAGCCCCCCCTGCTGGCAAGACTAGTTTTTCACAAAGGTAGGGCATCCTGCCAGGCTTTATAAGGCCGGCGGAATGCGCTACCACCTCCATAAATGAGGTCAAATTCATCATTAAGGTAGGGAATTAATGACCACTAAAGGTCAGGAGGCCAGTTTAATGCCTCATCCGAAAGATGCTTCTTTTTACAAGGGCTGGATTAAGGTTTCATAAAAACATTTGCTCCTTTTCAAGGCCCGGAATCTGCCTCTTTGTATTAGGGCTTTTGATCCCATAGGTACATGAGAGGGAAAGAGCACCCCCTGCTGGCCACAGTAGTTTTTTACAAAGGTAGCGCATCCTGCAAGGCTCTATAAGGCCGGCAGATTGCGCTACCACCTCCATAAATGAGGTCAAATTCATCATTAAGTAAAGAATTAATGACCACAGAAAGTCAGGAGGCCTGTTTAATGCCTCATCTGAAGGATTTTTACATGGGGCGGTTTAATGCTTCATCAAAAGCCTTACACCGCAAAGTCATTTTTGTATATTTGGACTTTTGGAACCTAAAGTACATGTCAGGGAATGAGCAACCCCTGCTGGCTGGACTAAAACTATCTCAAGCTAGTTTTCCACAAAGGGTCTCCCATCCATGCACAGAGTAGGCTTGGGCCTGCTTAGCTTTAGAGAGTAACCACAATCTGACTACTGGAAGCAACAGTTGAACTTGTTATCTTCGGATGAATGAAGCTGCTCTGATAGAGGGGTAGTGCATCCTGACAGGCTCAATCAGGCCAGCGGAATATGCTACCACCTCCATAAATGAGGTCAAATTCATCATTAAGGTAAGGAATTAATGACCACAGCAAGTCAGGAGGCCAGTTTAATGCCTCATGCGAAGGACGCTCCTTTTTACAGCTGCCGGATTAAGGTTTCATCAAACATTTGCTGCTTTTCATGGCCTGGAATCTGCCTCGTTGTATTAGGACATTTGATCCCATAAGTACATGTCAGGGAAAGAGCCCCCCCTGCTGGCCAGACTAGTTTTTCACAAAGGTAGGGCATCCTGCCAGGCTTTATAAGGCCGGCGGAATGCGCTACCACCTCCATAAATGAGGTCAAATTCATCATTAAGGCAGTGAATTAATGACCACTAAAGGTCAGGAGGCCAGTTTATTGCCTCATCCGAAAGATGCTTCTTTTTACAAGGGCTGGATTAAGCTTTCATAAAACCATTTGCTCCTTTTCACGGCCTGGAATCTGCCTCGTTGTATTTGGACATTTGATCCCATAAGTACATGTCAGGGAAAGAGCCCCCCCTGCTGGCCAGACTAGTTTTTCACAAAGGTAGGGCATCCTGCCAGGCTTTATAAGGCCGGCGGAATGCGCTACCACCTCCATAAATGAGGTCAAATTCATCATTAAGGTAGGGAATTAATGACCACTAAAGGTCAGGAGGCCAGTTTATTGCCTCATCCGAAAGATGCTTCTTTTTACAAGGGCTGGATTAAGGTTTCATAAAAACATTTGCTCCTTTTCAAGGCCCGTAATCTGCCTCTTTGTATTAGGGCTTTTGATCCCATAGGTACATGAGAGGGAAAGAGCACCCCCTGCTGGCCACAGTAGTTTTTTACAAAGGTAGCGCATCCTGCAAGGCTCTATAAGGCCGGCAGATTGCGCTACCACCTCCATAAATGAGGTCAAATTCATCATTAAGGTAGGGAATTAATGACCACAGAAAGTCAGGAGGCCTGTTTAATGCCTCATCTGAAGGATTTTTACATGGGGCGGTTTAATGCTTCATCAAAAGCCTTACACCGCAGAAGTCATTTTTGTATATTTGGAGTTTTGGAACCTAAAGTACATGTCAGGGAACGAGCAACCCCTGCTGGCTGGACCAAAACTATCTCCAGCAGAAAGCTAGTTTTCCACAAAAGGTCTCCCATCCATGCACAGAGTAGGCTTGGGCCTGCTTAGCTTTAGAGAGTAACCACAATCTGAATACTGGAAGCAACAGTTGAACTTGTTATTTCTGGATGAATGAAGCTGCTCTGATAGAGGGGTAGCGCATCCTGACAGGCTCAATCAGGTCAGCGGAATGTGCTACCACCTCCATAAATGAGGTCAAATTCATCATTAAGGTAGGGAAATAATGACCACAGCAAGTCAGGAGGCCAGTTTAATGCCTCATGCGAAGGACGCTCCTTTTTACAGCTGCCGGATTAAGGTTTCATCAAACATTTGCTCCTTTTCACGGCCTGGAATCTGCCTCGTTGTATTAGGACATTTGTACCCATAAGTACATGTCAGGGAAAGAGCCCCCCCTGCTGGCCAGACTAGTTTTTCACAAAGGTAGGGCATCCTGCCAGGCATTATAAGGCCGGCGGAATGCGCTACCACCTCCATAAATGAGGTCAAATTCATCATTAAGGTAGGGAATTAATGACCACTAAAGGTCAGGAGGCCAGTTTATTGCCTCATCCGAAAGATGCTTCTTTTTACAAGGGCTGGATTAAGGTTTCATAAAACCATCTGCTACTTTTCACGGCCTGGAATCTGCCTCGTTGTATTAGGACATTTGATCGCATAAGTACATGTCAGGGAAAGAGCCCCCCCTGCTGGCCAGACTAGTTTTTCACAAAGGTAGGGCATCCTGCCAGGCTTTATAAGGCCGGCAGATTGCGCTACCACCTCCATAAATGAGGTCAAATTCATCATTAAGGTAGGGAATTAATGACCACAGAAAGTCAGGAGGCCTGTTTAATGCCTCATCTGAAGGATTTTTACATGGGGCGGTTTAATGCTTCATCAAAAGCCTTACACCGCAGAAGTCATTTTTGTATATTTGGACTTTTGGAACCTAAAGTACATGTCAGGGAATGAGCAACCCCTGCTGGCTGGACTAAAACTATCTCCAGCAGAAAGCTAGTTTTCCACAAAGTGTCTCCCATCCATGCAGAGAGTAGGCTTGGGCCTGCTTAGCTTTAGAGAGTAACCACAAATCAGACTACTGCAAGCAACAGTTGAACTTGTTATTGTTGGATGAATGAAGCTGCTCTGATAGAGGGGTAGCGCATCCTGACAGGCTCAATCAGGCCAGCGGAATGTGCTACCACCTCCATAAATGAGGTCAAATTCATCATTAAGGTAGGGAATTAATGACCACAGAAAGTCAGGAGGCCAGTTTAATGCCTCATGCGAAGGACGCTCCTTTTTACAGCTGCCGGATTAAGGTTTCATCAAACATTTGCTTCTTTTCACGGCCTGGAATCTGCCTCGTTGTATTAGGACATTTGATCCCATAAGTACATGTCAGGGAAAGAGCCCCCCCTGCTGGCCAGACTAGTTTTTCACAGAGGTAGGGCATCCTGCCAGGCTTTATAAGGCCGGCGGAATGCGCTACCACCTCCATAAATGAGGTCAAATTCATCATTAAGGTAGTGAATTAATGACCACTAAAGGTCAGGAGGCCAGTTTATTGCCTCATCCGAAAGATGCTTCTTTTTACAAGGGCTGGATTAAGGTTTCATAAAAACATTTGCTCCTTTTCAAGGCCCGGAATCTGCCTCTTTGTATTAGGGCTTTTGATCCCATAGGTACATGAGAGGGAAAGAGCACCCCCTGCTGGCCACAGTAGTTTTTTACAAAGGTAGCGCATCCTGCAAGGCTCTATAAGGCCGGCAGATTGCGCTACCACCTCCATAAATGAGGTCAAATTCATCATTAAGGTAGGGAATTAATGACCACAGAAAGTCAGGAGGCCTGTTTAATGCCTCATCTGAAGGATTTTTACATGGGGCGGTTTAATGCTTCATCAAAAGCCTTACACCGCAGAAGTCATTTTTGTATATTTGGACTTTTGGAACCTAAAGTACATGTCAGGGAATGAGCAACCCCTGCTGGCTGGACCAAAACTATCTCCACCAGAAAGCTAATTTTCCAAAAAGGGTCTCCCATCCATGCACAGAGTAGGCTTGGGCCTGCTTAGCTTTAGAGAGTAACCACAATCTGAATACTGGAAGCAACAGGTGAACCTGTTATTTTTGGATGAATGAAGCTGCTCTGATAGAGGGGTAGCGCATCCTGACAGGCTCAATCAGGTCAGCGGAATGTGCTACCACCTCCATAAATGAGGTCAAATTCATCATTAAGGTAGGGAAATAATGACCACAGCAAGTCAGGAGGCCAGTTTAATGCCTCATGCGAAGGACGCTCCTTTTTACAGCTGCCGGATTAAGGTTTCATCAAACATTTGCTCCTTTTCACGGCCTGGAATCTGCCTCATTGTATTAGGACATTTGTACCCATAAGTACATGTCAGGGAAAGAGCCCCCCCTGCTGGCCAGACTAGTTTTTCACAAAGGAGGGGCATCCTGCCAGGCTTTATAAGGCCGGCGGAATGCGCTACCACCTCCATAAATGAGGTCAAATTCATCATTAAGGTAGGGAATTAATGACCACTAAAGGTCAGGAGGCCAGTTTATTGCCTCATCCGAAAGATGCTTCTTTTTACAAGGGCTGGATTAAGGTTTCATAAAACCATTTGCTCCTTTTCACGGCCTGGAATCTGCCTCGTTGTATTAGGACATTTGATCCCATAAGTACATGTCAGGGAAAGAGCCCCCCCTGCTGGCCAGACTAGTTTTTCACAAAGGTAGGGCATCCTGCCAGGCTTTATAAGGCCGGCGGAATGCGCTACCACCTCCATAAATGAGGTCAAATTCATCATTAAGGTAGGGAATTAATGACCACTAAAGGTCAGGAGGCCAGTTTATTGCCTCATCTGAAAGATGCTTCTTTTTACAAGGGCTGGATTAAGGTTTCATAAAACCATCTGCTCCTTTTCACGGCCTGGAATCTGCCTCGTTGTATTAGGACATTTGATCGCATAAGTACATGTCAGGGAAAGAGCCCCCCCTGCTGGCCAGACTAGTTTTTCACAAAGGTAGGGCATCCTGCCAGGCTTTATAAGGCCGGCAGATTGCGCTACCACCTCCATAAATGAGGTCAAATTCATCATTAAGGTAGGGAATTAATGACCACAGAAAGTCAGGAGGCCTGTTTAATGCCTCATCTGAAGGATTTTTACATGGGGCGGTTTAATGCTTCATCAAAAGCCTTACACCGCAGAAGTCATTTTTGTATATTTGGACTTTTGGAACCTAAAGTACATGTCAGGGAATGAGCAACCCCTGCTGGCTGGACTAAAACTATCTCCAGCAGAAAGCTAGTTTTCCACAAAGTGTCTCCCATCCATGCAGAGAGTAGGCTTGGGCCTGCTTAGCTTTAGAGAGTAACCACAAATCGGACTACTGCAAGCAACAGTTGAACTTGTTCTTTTTGGATGAATGAAGCTGCTCTGATAGAGGGGTAGCGCATCCTGACAGGCTCAATCAGGCCAGCGGAATGTGCTACCACCTCCATAAATGAGGTCAAATTCATCATTAAGGTAGGGAATTAATGACCACAGAAAGTCAGGAGGCCAGTTTAATGCCTCATGCGAAGGACGCTCCTTTTTACAGCTGCCGGATTAAGGTTTCATCAAACATTTGCTTCTTTTCACGGCCTGGAATCTGCCTCGTTGTATTAGGACATTTGATCCCATAAGTACATGTCAGGGAAAGAGCCCCCCCTGCTGGCCAGACTAGTTTTTCACAAAGGTAGGGCATCCTGCCAGGCTTTATAAGGCCGGCGGAATGCGCTACCACCTCCATAAATGAGGTCAAATTCATCATTAAGGTAGGGAATTAATGACCACTAAAGGTCAGGAGGCCAGTTTATTGCCTCATCCGAAAGATGCTTCTTTTTACAAGGGCTGGATTAAGGTTTCATAAAAACATTTGCTCCTTTTCAAGGCCCGGAATCTGCCTCTTTGTATTAGGGCTTTTGATCCCATAGGTACATGTCAGGGAAAGAGCCCCCCCTGCTGGCCAGACTAGTTTTTCACAAAGGTAGGGCATCCTGCCAGGCTTTATAAGGCCGGCGGAATGCGCTACCACCTCCATAAATGAGGTCAAATTCATCATTAAGGTAGGGAATTAATGACCACTAAAGGTCAGGAGGCCAGTTTATTGCCTCATCCGAAAGATGCTTCTTTTTACAAGGGCTGGATTAAGGTTTCATAAAAACATTTGCTCCTTTTCAAGGCCCGTAATCTGCCTCTTTGTATTAGGGCTTTTGATCCCATAGGTACATGAGAGGGAAAGAGCACCCCCTGCTGGCCACAGTAGTTTTTTACAAAGGTAGCGCATCCTGCAAGGCTCTATAAGGCCGGCAGATTGCGCTACCACCTCCATAAATGAGGTCAAATTCATCATTAAGGTAGGGAATTAATGACCACAGAAAGTCAGGAGGCCTGTTTAATGCCTCATCTGAAGGATTTTTACATGGGGCGGTTTAATGCTTCATCAAAAGCCTTACACCGCAGAAGTCATTTTTGTATATTTGGAGTTTTGGAACCTAAAGTACATGTCAGGGAACGAGCAACCCCTGCTGGCTGGACCAAAACTATCTCCAGCAGAAAGCTAGTTTTCCACAAAGGGTCTCCCATCCATGCACAGAGTAGGCTTGGGCCTGCTTAGCTTTAGAGAGTAACCACAATCTGAATACTGGAAGCAACAGTTGAACTTGTTATTTCTGGATGAATGAAGCTGCTCTGATAGAGGGGTAGCGCATCCTGACAGGCTCAATCAGGTCAGCGGAATGTGCTACCACCTCCATAAATGAGGTCAAATTCATCATTAAGGTAGGGAAATAATGACCACAGCAAGTCAGGAGGCCAGTTTAATGCCTCATGCGAAGGACGCTCCTTTTTACAGCTGCCGGATTAAGGTTTCATCAAACATTTGCTCCTTTTCACGGCCTGGAATCTGCCTCGTTGTATTAGGACATTTGTACCCATAAGTACATGTCAGGGAAAGAGCCCCCCCTGCTGGCCAGACTAGTTTTTCACAAAGGTAGGGCATCCTGCCAGGCATTATAAGGCCGGCGGAATGCGCTACCACCTCCATAAATGAGGTCAAATTCATCATTAAGGTAGGGAATTAATGACCACTAAAGGTCAGGAGGCCAGTTTATTGCCTCATCCGAAAGATGCTTCTTTTTACAAGGGCTGGATTAAGGTTTCATAAAACCATCTGCTCCTTTTCACGGCCTGGAATCTGCCTCGTTGTATTAGGACATTTGATCGCATAAGTACATGTCAGGGAAAGAGCCCCCCCTGCTGGCCAGACTAGTTTTTCACAAAGGTAGGGCATCCTGCCAGGCTTTATAAGGCCGGCAGATTGCGCTACCACCTCCATAAATGAGGTCAAATTCATCATTAAGGTAGGGAATTAATGACCACAGAAAGTCAGGAGGCCTGTTTAATGCCTCATCTGAAGGATTTTTACATGGGGCGGTTTAATGCTTCATCAAAAGCCTTACACCGCAGAAGTCATTTTTGTATATTTGGACTTTTGGAACCTAAAGTACATGTCAGGGAATGAGCAACCCCTGCTGGCTGGACTAAAACTATCTCCAGCAGAAAGCTAGTTTTCCACAAAGTGTCTCCCATCCATGCAGAGAGTAGGCTTGGGCCTGCTTAGCTTTAGAGAGTAACCACAAATCAGACTACTGCAAGCAACAGTTGAACTTGTTATTGTTGGATGAATGAAGCTGCTCTGATAGAGGGGTAGCGCATCCTGACAGGCTCAATCAGGCCAGCGGAATGTGCTACCACCTCCATAAATGAGGTCAAATTCATCATTAAGGTAGGGAATTAATGACCACAGAAAGTCAGGAGGCCAGTTTAATGCCTCATGCGAAGGACGCTCCTTTTTACAGCTGCCGGATTAAGGTTTCATCAAACATTTGCTTCTTTTCACGGCCTGGAATCTGCCTCGTTGTATTAGGACATTTGATCCCATAAGTACATGTCAGGGAAAGAGCCCCCCCTGCTGGCCAGACTAGTTTTTCACAGAGGTAGGGCATCCTGCCAGGCTTTATAAGGCCGGCGGAATGCGCTACCACCTCCATAAATGAGGTCAAATTCATCATTAAGGTAGTGAATTAATGACCACTAAAGGTCAGGAGGCCAGTTTATTGCCTCATCCGAAAGATGCTTCTTTTTACAAGGGCTGGATTAAGGTTTCATAAAAACATTTGCTCCTTTTCAAGGCCCGGAATCTGCCTCTTTGTATTAGGGCTTTTGATCCCATAGGTACTTGAGAGGGAAAGAGCACCCCCTGCTGGCCACAGTAGTTTTTTACAAAGGTAGCGCATCCTGCAAGGCTCTATAAGGCCGGCAGATTGCGCTACCACCTCCATAAATGAGGTCAAATTCATCATTAAGGTAGGGAATTAATGACCACAGAAAGTCAGGAGGCCTGTTTAATGCCTCATCTGAAGGATTTTTACATGGGGCGGTTTAATGCTTCATCAAAAGCCTTACACCGCAGAAGTCATTTTTGTATATTTGGACTTTTGGAACCTAAAGTACATGTCAGGGAATGAGCAACCCCTGCTGGCTGGACCAAAACTATCTCCAGCAGAAAGCTAATTTTCCAAAAAGGGTCTCCCATCCATGCACAGAGTAGGCTTGGGCCTGCTTAGCTTTAGAGAGTAACCACAATCTGAATACTGGAAGCAACAGGTGAACCTGTTATTTTTGGATGAATGAAGCTGCTCTGATAGAGGGGTAGCGCATCCTGACAGGCTCAATCAGGTCAGCGGAATGTGCTACCACCTCCATAAATGAGGTCAAATTCATCATTAAGGTAGGGAAATAATGACCACAGCAAGTCAGGAGGCCAGTTTAATGCCTCATGCGAAGGACGCTCCTTTTTACAGCTGCCGGATTAAGGTTTCATCAAACATTTGCTCCTTTTCAAGGCCCGGAATCTGCCTCTTTGTATTAGGGCTTTTGATCCCATAGGTACATGTCAGGGAAAGAGCCCCCCCTGCTGGCCAGACTAGTTTTTCACAAAGGTAGGGCATCCTGCCAGGCTTTATAAGGCCGGCGGAATGCGCTACCACCTCCATAAATGAGGTCAAATTCATCATTAAGGTAGGGAATTAATGACCACTAAAGGTCAGGAGGCCAGTTTATTGCCTCATCCGAAAGATGCTTCTTTTTACAAGGGCTGGATTAAGGTTTCATAAAAACATTTGCTCCTTTTCAAGGCCCGTAATCTGCCTCTTTGTATTAGGGCTTTTGATCCCATAGGTACATGAGAGGGAAAGAGCACCCCCTGCTGGCCACAGTAGTTTTTTACAAAGGTAGCGCATCCTGCAAGGCTCTATAAGGCCGGCAGATTGCGCTACCACCTCCATAAATGAGGTCAAATTCATCATTAAGGTAGGGAATTAATGACCACAGAAAGTCAGGAGGCCTGTTTAATGCCTCATCTGAAGGATTTTTACATGGGGCGGTTTAATGCTTCATCAAAAGCCTTACACCGCAGAAGTCATTTTTGTATATTTGGAGTTTTGGAACCTAAAGTACATGTCAGGGAACGAGCAACCCCTGCTGGCTGGACCAAAACTATCTCCAGCAGAAAGCTAGTTTTCCACAAAGGGTCTCCCATCCATGCACAGAGTAGGCTTGGGCCTGCTTAGCTTTAGAGAGTAACCACAATCTGAATACTGGAAGCAACAGTTGAACTTGCTATTTCTGGATGAATGAAGCTGCTCTGATAGAGGGGTAGCGCATCCTGACAGGCTCAATCAGGTCAGCGGAATGTGCTACCACCTCCATAAATGAGGTCAAATTCATCATTAAGGTAGGGAAATAATGACCACAGCAAGTCAGGAGGCCAGTTTAATGCCTCATGCGAAGGACGCTCCTTTTTACAGCTGCCGGATTAAGGTTTCATCAAACATTTGCTCCTTTTCACGGCCTGGAATCTGCCTCGTTGTATTAGGACATTTGTACCCATAAGTACATGTCAGGGAAAGAGCCCCCCCTGCTGGCCAGACTAGTTTTTCACAAAGGTAGGGCATCCTGCCAGGCATTATAAGGCCGGCGGAATGCGCTACCACCTCCATAAATGAGGTCAAATTCATCATTAAGGTAGGGAATTAATGACCACTAAAGGTCAGGAGGCCAGTTTATTGCCTCATCCGAAAGATGCTTCTTTTTACAAGGGCTGGATTAAGGTTTCATAAAACCATCTGCTCCTTTTCACGGCCTGGAATCTGCCTCGTTGTATTAGGACATTTGATCGCATAAGTACATGTCAGGGAAAGAGCCCCCCCTGCTGGCCAGACTAGTTTTTCACAAAGGTAGGGCATCCTGCCAGGCTTTATAAGGCCGGCAGATTGCGCTACCACCTCCATAAATGAGGTCAAATTCATCATTAAGGTAGGGAATTAATGACCACAGAAAGTCAGGAGGCCTGTTTAATGCCTCATCTGAAGGATTTTTACATGGGGCGGTTTAATGCTTCATCAAAAGCCTTACACCGCAGAAGTCATTTTTGTATATTTGGACTTTTGGAACCTAAAGTACATGTCAGGGAATGAGCAACCCCTGCTGGTTGGACTAAAACTATCTCCAGCAGAAAGCTAGTTTTCCACAAAGTGTCTCCCATCCATGCAGAGAGTAGGCTTGGGCCTGCTTAGCTTTAGAGAGTAACCACAAATCAGACTACTGCAAGCAACAGTTGAACTTGTTATTGTTGGATGAATGAAGCTGCTCTGATAGAGGGGTAGCGCATCCTGACAGGCTCAATCAGGCCAGCGGAATGTGCTACCACCTCCATAAATGAGGTCAAATTCATCATTAAGGTAGGGAATTAATGACCACAGAAAGTCAGGAGGCCAGTTTAATGCCTCATGCGAAGGACGCTCCTTTTTACAGCTGCCGGATTAAGGTTTCATCAAACATTTGCTTCTTTTCACGGCCTGGAATCTGCCTCGTTGTATTAGGACATTTGATCCCATAAGTACATGTCAGGGAAAGAGCCCCCCCTGCTGGCCAGACTAGTTTTTCACAGAGGTAGGGCATCCTGCCAGGCTTTATAAGGCCGGCGGAATGCGCTACCACCTCCATAAATGAGGTCAAATTCATCATTAAGGTAGTGAATTAATGACCACTAAAGGTCAGGAGGCCAGTTTATTGCCTCATCCGAAAGATGCTTCTTTTTACAAGGGCTGGATTAAGGTTTCATAAAAACATTTGCTCCTTTTCAAGGCCCGGAATCTGCCTCTTTGTATTAGGGCTTTTGATCCCATAGGTACATGAGAGGGAAAGAGCACCCCCTGCTGGCCACAGTAGTTTTTTACAAAGGTAGCGCATCCTGCAAGGCTCTATAAGGCCGGCAGATTGCGCTACCACCTCCATAAATGAGGTCAAATTCATCATTAAGGTAGGGAATTAATGACCACAGAAAGTCAGGAGGCCTGTTTAATGCCTCATCTGAAGGATTTTTACATGGGGCGGTTTAATGCTTCATCAAAAGCCTTACACCGCAGAAGTCATTTTTGTATATTTGGACTTTTGGAACCTAAAGTACATGTCAGGGAATGAGCAACCCCTGCTGGCTGGACCAAAACTATCTCCAGCAGAAAGCTAATTTTCCAAAAAGGGTCTCCCATCCATGCACAGAGTAGGCTTGGGCCTGCTTAGCTTTAGAGAGTAACCACAATCTGAATACTGGAAGCAACAGGTGAACCTGTTATTTTTGGATGAATGAAGCTGCTCTGATAGAGGGGTAGCGCATCCTGACAGGCTCAATCAGGTCAGCGGAATGTGCTACCACCTCCATAAATGAGGTCAAATTCATCATTAAGGTAGGGAAATAATGACCACAGCAAGTCAGGAGGCCAGTTTAATGCCTCATGCGAAGGACGCTCCTTTTTACAGCTGCCGGATTAAGGTTTCATCAAACATTTGCTCCTTTTCACGGCCTGGAATCTGCCTCGTTGTATTAGGACATTTGATCCCATAAGTACATGTCAGGGAAAGAGCCCCCCCTGCTGGCCAGACTAGTTTTTCACAAAGGTAGGGCATCCTGCCAGGCTTTATAAGGCCGGCGGAATGCGCTACCACCTCCATAAATGAGGTCAAATTCATCATTAAGGTAGGGAATTAATGACCACTAAAGGTCAGGAGGCCAGTTTATTGCCTCATCCGAAAGATGCTTCTTTTTACAAGGGCTGGATTAAGGTTTCATAAAACCATTTGCTCCTTTTCACGGCCTGGAATCTGCCTCGTTGTATTAGGACATTTGATCCCATAAGTACATGTCAGGGAAAGAGCCCCCCCTGCTGGCCAGACTAGTTTTTCACAAAGGTAGGGCATCCTGCCAGGCTTTATAAGGCCGGCGGAATGCGCTACCACCTCCATAAATGAGGTCAAATTCATCATTAAGGTAGGGAATTAATGACCACTAAAGGTCAGGAGGCCAGTTTATTGCCTCATCTGAAAGATGCTTCTTTTTACAAGGGCTGGATTAAGGTTTCATAAAACCATCTGCTCCTTTTCACGGCCTGGAATCTGCCTCGTTGTATTAGGACATTTGATCGCATAAGTACATGTCAGGGAAAGAGCCCCCCCTGCTGGCCAGACTAGTTTTTCACAAAGGTAGGGCATCCTGCCAGGCTTTATAAGGCCGGCAGATTGCGCTACCACCTCCATAAATGAGGTCAAATTCATCATTAAGGTAGGGAATTAATGACCACAGAAAGTCAGGAGGCCTGTTTAATGCCTCATCTGAAGGATTTTTACATGGGGCGGTTTAATGCTTCATCAAAAGCCTTACACCGCAGAAGTCATTTTTGTATATTTGGACTTTTGGAACCTAAAGTACATGTCAGGGAATGAGCAACCCCTGCTGGCTGGACTAAAACTATCTCCAGCAGAAAGCTAGTTTTCCACAAAGTGTCTCCCATCCATGCAGAGAGTAGGCTTGGGCCTGCTTAGCTTTAGAGAGTAACCACAAATCGGACTACTGCAAGCAACAGTTGAACTTGTTCTTTTTGGATGAATGAAGCTGCTCTGATAGAGGGGTAGCGCATCCTGACAGGCTCAATCAGGCCAGCGGAATGTGCTACCACCTCCATAAATGAGGTCAAATTCATCATTAAGGTAGGGAATTAATGACCACAGAAAGTCAGGAGGCCAGTTTAATGCCTCATGCGAAGGACGCTCCTTTTTACAGCTGCCGGATTAAGGTTTCATCAAACATTTGCTTCTTTTCACGGCCTGGAATCTGCCTCGTTGTATTAGGACATTTGATCCCATAAGTACATGTCAGGGAAAGAGCCCCCCCTGCTGGCCAGACTAGTTTTTCACAAAGGTAGGGCATCCTGCCAGGCTTTATAAGGCCGGCGGAATGCGCTACCACCTTCATAAATGAGGTCAAATTCATCATTAAGGTAGGGAATTAATGACCACTAAAGGTCAGGAGGCCAGTTTATTGCCTCATCCGAAAGATGCTTCTTTTTACAAGGGCTGGATTAAGGTTTGATAAAAACATTTGCTCCTTTTCAAGGCCCGGAATCTGCCTCTTTGTATTAGGGCTTTTGATCCCATAGGTACATGTCAGGGAAAGAGCCCCCCCTGCTGGCCAGACTAGTTTTTCACAAAGGTAGGGCATCCTGCCAGGCTTTATAAGGCCGGCGGAATGCGCTACCACCTCCATAAATGAGGTCAAATTCATCATTAAGGTAGGGAATTAATGACCACTAAAGGTCAGGAGGCCAGTTTATTGCCTCATCCGAAAGATGCTTCTTTTTACAAGGGCTGGATTAAGGTTTCATAAAAACATTTGCTCCTTTTCAAGGCCCGTAATCTGCCTCTTTGTATTAGGGCTTTTGATCCCATAGGTACATGAGAGGGAAAGAGCACCCCCTGCTGGCCACAGTAGTTTTTTACAAAGGTAGCGCATCCTGCAAGGCTCTATAAGGCCGGCAGATTGCGCTACCACCTCCATAAATGAGGTCAAATTCATCATTAAGGTAGGGAATTAATGACCACAGAAAGTCAGGAGGCCTGTTTAATGCCTCATCTGAAGGATTTTTACATGGGGCGGTTTAATGCTTCATCAAAAGCCTTACACCGCAGAAGTCATTTTTGTATATTTGGAGTTTTGGAACCTAAAGTACATGTCAGGGAACGAGCAACCCCTGCTGGCTGGACCAAAACTATCTCCAGCAGAAAGCTAGTTTTCCACAAAGGGTCTCCCATCCATGCACAGAGTAGGCTTGGGCCTGCTTAGCTTTAGAGAGTAACCACAATCTGAATACTGGAAGCAACAGTTGAACTTGTTATTTCTGGATGAATGAAGCTGCTCTGATAGAGGGGTAGCGCATCCTGACAGGCTCAATCAGGTCAGCGGAATGTGCTACCACCTCCATAAATGAGGTCAAATTCATCATTAAGGTAGGGAAATAATGACCACAGCAAGTCAGGAGGCCAGTTTAATGCCTCATGCGAAGGACGCTCCTTTTTACAGCTGCCGGATTAAGGTTTCATCAAACATTTGCTCCTTTTCACGGCCTGGAATCTGCCTCGTTGTATTAGGACATTTGTACCCATAAGTACATGTCAGGGAAAGAGCCCCCCCTGCTGGCCAGACTAGTTTTTCACAAAGGTAGGGCATCCTGCCAGGCATTATAAGGCCGGCGGAATGCGCTACCACCTCCATAAATGAGGTCAAATTCATCATTAAGGTAGGGAATTAATGACCACTAAAGGTCAGGAGGCCAGTTTATTGCCTCATCCGAAAGATGCTTCTTTTTACAAGGGCTGGATTAAGGTTTCATAAAACCATCTGCTCCTTTTCACGGCCTGGAATCTGCCTCGTTGTATTAGGACATTTGATCGCATAAGTACATGTCAGGGAAAGAGCCCCCCCTGCTGGCCAGACTAGTTTTTCACAAAGGTAGGGCATCCTGCCAGGCTTTATAAGGCCGGCAGATTGCGCTACCACCTCCATAAATGAGGTCAAATTCATCATTAAGGTAGGGAATTAATGACCACAGAAAGTCAGGAGGCCTGTTTAATGCCTCATCTGAAGGATTTTTACATGGGGCGGTTTAATGCTTCATCAAAAGCCTCACACCGCAGAAGTCATTTTTGTATATTTGGACTTTTGGAACCTAAAGTACATGTCAGGGAATGAGCAACCCCTGCTGGCTGGACTAAAACTATCTCCAGCAGAAAGCTAGTTTTCCACAAAGTGTCTCCCATCCATGCAGAGAGTAGGCTTGGGCCTGCTTAGCTTTAGAGAGTAACCACAAATCAGACTACTGCAAGCAACAGTTGAACTTGTTATTGTTGGATGAATGAAGCTGCTCTGATAGAGGGGTAGCGCATCCTGACAGGCTCAATCAGGCCAGCGGAATGTGCTACCACCTCCATAAATGAGGTCAAATTCATCATTAAGGTAGGGAATTAATGACCACAGAAAGTCAGGAGGCCAGTTTAATGCCTCATGCGAAGGATGCTCCTTTTTACAGCTGCCGGATTAAGGTTTCATCAAACATTTGCTTCTTTTCACGGCCTGGAATCTGCCTCGTTGTATTAGGACATTTGATCCCATAAGTACATGTCAGGGAAAGAGCCCCCCCTGCTGGCCAGACTAGTTTTTCACAGAGGTAGGGCATCCTGCCAGGCTTTATAAGGCCGGCGGAATGCGCTACCACCTCCATAAATGAGGTCAAATTCATCATTAAGGTAGTGAATTAATGACCACTAAAGGTCAGGAGGCCAGTTTATTGCCTCATCCGAAAGATGCTTCTTTTTACAAGGGCTGGATTAAGGTTTCATAAAAACATTTGCTCCTTTTCAAGGCCCGGAATCTGCCTCTTTGTATTAGGGCTTTTGATCCCATAGGTACATGAGAGGGAAAGAGCACCCCCTGCTGGCCACAGTAGTTTTTTACAAAGGTAGCGCATCCTGCAAGGCTCTATAAGGCCGGCAGATTGCGCTACCACCTCCATAAATGAGGTCAAATTCATCATTAAGGTAGGGAATTAATGACCACAGAAAGTCAGGAGGCCTGTTTAATGCCTCATCTGAAGGATTTTTACATGGGGCGGTTTAATGCTTCATCAAAAGCCTTACACCGCAGAAGTCATTTTTGTATATTTGGACTTTTGGAACCTAAAGTACATGTCAGGGAATGAGCAACCCCTGCTGGCTGGACCAAAACTATCTCCAGCAGAAAGCTAATTTTCCAAAAAGGGTCTCCCATCCATGCACAGAGTAGGCTTGGGCCTGCTTAGCTTTAGAGAGTAACCACAATCTGAATACTGGAAGCAACAGGTGAACCTGTTATTTTTGGATGAATGAAGCTGCTCTGATAGAGGGGTAGCGCATCCTGACAGGCTCAATCAGGTCAGCGGAATGTGCTACCACCTCCATAAATGAGGTCAAATTCATCATTAAGGTAGGGAAATAATGACCACAGCAAGTCAGGAGGCCAGTTTAATGCCTCATGCGAAGGACGCTCCTTTTTACAGCTGCCGGATTAAGGTTTCATCAAACATTTGCTCCTTTTCACGGCCTGGAATCTGCCTCGTTGTATTAGGACATTTGATCCCATAAGTACATGTCAGGGAAAGAGCCCCCCCTGCTGGCCAGACTAGTTTTTCACAAAGGTAGGGCATCCTGCCAGGCTTTATAAGGCCGGCGGAATGCGCTACCACCTCCATAAATGAGGTCAAATTCATCATTAAGGTAGGGAATTAATGACCACAGAAAGTCAGGAGGCCTGTTTAATGCCTCATCTGAAGGATTTTTACATGGGGCGGTTTAATGCTTCATCAAAAGCCTTACACCGCAGAAGTCATTTTTGTATATTTGGACTTTTGGAACCTAAAGTACATGTCAGGGAATGAGCAACCCCTGCTGGCTGGACCAAAACTATCTCCAGCAGAAAGCTAGTTTTCCACAAAGAGTCTCCCATCCATGCACAGAGTAGGCTTGGGCCTGCTTAGCTTTAGAAAGTAACCACAATCTGAATACTGGAAGCAACAATTGAACTTGTTATTTTTGGATGAATGAAGCTGCTCTGATAGAGGGGTAGCGCATCCTGACAGGCTCAATCAGATCAGCGGAATGTGCTACCACCTCCATAAATGAGGTCAAATTCATCATTAAGGTAGGGAATTAATGACCACAGCAAGTCAGGAGGCCAGTTTAATGCCTCATGCGAAGGACGCTCCTTTTTACAGCTGCCGGATTAAGGTTTCATCAAACATTTGCTCCTTTTCACGGCCTGGAATCTGCCTCGTTGTATTAGGACATTTGTACCCATAAATACATGTCAGGGAAAGAGCCCCCCCTGCTGGCAAGACTAGTTTTTCACAAAGGTAGGGCATCCTGCCAGGCTTTATAAGGCCGGCGGAATGCGCTACCACCTCCATAAATGAGGTCAAATTCATCATTAAGGTAGGGAATTAATGACCACTAAAGGTCAGGAGGCCAGTTTATTGCCTCATCCGAAAGATGCTTCTTTTTACAAGGGCTGGATTAAGGTTTCATAAAAACATTTGCTCCTTTTCAAGGCCCGGAATCTGCCTCTTTGTATTAGGGCTTTTGATCCCATAGGTACATGAGAGGGAAAGAGCACCCCCTGCTGGCCACAGTAGTTTTTTACAAAGGTAGCGCATCCTGCAAGGCTCTATAAGGCCGGCAGATTGCGCTACCACCTCCATAAATGAGGTAAAAATCATCATTAAGTAAAGAATTAATGACCACAGAAAGTCAGGAGGCCTGTTTAATGCCTCATCTGAAGGATTTTTACATGGGGCGGTTTAATGCTTCATCAAAAGCCTTACACCGCAAAGTCATTTTTGTATATTTGGACTTTTGGAACCTAAAGTACATGTCAGGGAATGAGCAACCCCTGCTGGCTGGACTAAAACTATCTCAAGCTAGTTTTCCAAAAAGGGTCTCCCATCCATGCACAGAGTAGGCTTGGGCCTGCTTAGCTTTGGAGAGTAACCACAATCTGACTACTGGAAGCAACAGTTGAACTTGTTATCTTCGGATGAATGAAGCTGCTCTGATAGAGGGGTAGCGCATCCTGACAGGCTCAATCAGGCCAGCGGAATGTGCTACCACCTCCATAAATGAGGTCAAATTCATCATTAAGGTAGGGAATTAATGACCACAGCAAGTCAGGAGGCCAGTTTAATGCCTCATGCGAAGGACGCTCCTTTTTACAGCTGCCGGATTAAGGTTTCATCAAACATTTGCTCCTTTTCATGGCCTGGAATCTGCCTCGTTGTATTAGGACATTTGATCCCATAAGTACATGTCAGGGAAAGAGCCCCCCCTGCTGGCCAGACTAGTTTTTCACAAAGGTAGGGCATCCTGCCAGGCTTTATAAGGCCGGCAGAATGCGCTACCACCTCCATAAATGAGGTCAAATTCATCATTAAGGTAGTGAATTAATGACCACTAAAGGTCAGGAGGCCAGTTTATTGCCTCATCCGAAAGATGCTTCTTTTTACAAGGGCTGGATTAAGCTTTCATAAAACCATTTGCTCCTTTTCACGGCCTGGAATCTGCCTCGTTGTATTTGGATATTTGATCCCATAAGTACATGTCAGGGAAAGAGCCCCCCCTGCTGGCCAGACTAGTTTTTCACAAAGGTAGGGCATCCTGCCAGGCTTTATAAGGCCGGCGGAATGCGCTACCACCTCCATAAATGAGGTCAAATTCATCATTAAGGTAGGGAATTAATGACCACTAAAGGTCAGGAGGCCAGTTTATTGTCTCATCCGAAAGATGCTTCTTTTTACAAGGGCTGGATTAAAGTTTCATAAAAACATTTGCTCCTTTTCAAGGCCCGGAATCTGCCTCTTTGTATTAGGGCTTTTGATCCCATAGGTACATGAGAGGGAAAGAGCACCCCCTGCTGGCCACAGTAGTTTTTTACAAAGGTAGCGCATCCTGCAAGGCTCTATAAGGCCGGCAGATTGCGCTACCACCTCCATAAATGAGGTCAAATTCATCATTAAGGTAGGGAATTAATGACCACAGAAAGTCAGGAGGCCTGTTTAATGCCTCATCTGAAGGATTTTTACATGGGGCGGTTTAATGCTTCATCAAAAGCCTTACACCGCAGAAGTCATTTTTGTATATTTGGACTTTTGGAACCTAAAGTACATGTCAGGGAACGAGCAACCCCTGCTGGCTGGACCAAAACTATCTCCAGCAGAAAGCTAGTTTTCCACAAAGGGTCTCCCATCCATGCACAGAGTAGGCTTGGGCCTGCTTAGCTTTAGAGAGTAACCACAATCTGAATACTGGAAGCAACAGTTGAACTTGTTATTTCCGGATGAATGAAGCTGCTCTGATAGAGGGGTAGCGCATCCTGACAGGCTCAATCAGGTCAGCGGAATGTGCTACCACCTCCATAAATGAGGTCAAATTCATCATTAAGGTAGGGAAATAATGACCACAGCAAGTCAGGAGGCCAGTTTAATGCCTCATGCGAAGGACGCTCCTTTTTACAGCTGCCGGATTAAGGTTTCATCAAACATTTGCTCCTTTTCACGGCCTGGAATCTGCCTCGTTGTATTAGGACATTTGTACCCATAAGTACATGTCAGGGAAAAAGCCCCCCCTGCTGGCCAGACTAGTTTTTCACAAAGGTAGGGCATCCTGCCAGGCATTATAAGGCCGGCGGAATGCGCTACCACCTCCATAAATGAGGTCAAATTCATCATTAAGGTAGGGAATTAATGACCACTAAAGGTCAGGAGGCCAGTTTATTGCCTCATCCGAAAGATGCTTCTTTTTACAAGGGCTGGATTAAGGTTTCATAAAACCATCTGCTCCTTTTCACGGCCTGGAATCTGCCTCGTTGTATTAGGACATTTGATCGCATAAGTACATGTCAGGGAAAGAGCCCCCCCTGCTGGCCAGACTAGTTTTTCACAAAGGTAGGGCATCCTGCCAGGCTTTATAAGGCCGGCAGATTGCGCTACCACCTCCATAAATGAGGTCAAATTCATCATTAAGGTAGGGAATTAATGACCACAGAAAGTCAGGAGGCCTGTTTAATGCCTCATCTGAAGGATTTTTACATGGGGCGGTTTAATGCTTCATCAAAAGCCTTACACCGCAGAAGTCATTTTTGTATATTTGGACTTTTGGAACCTAAAGTACATGTCAGGGATTGAGCAACCCCTGCTGGCTGGACTAAAACTATCTCCAGCAGAAAGCTAGTTTTCCACAAAGCGTCTCCCATCCATGCAGAGAGTAGGCTTGGGCCTGCTTAGCTTTAGAGAGTAACCACAAATCGGACTACTGCAAGCAACAGTTGAACTTGTTATTTTTGGATGAATGAAGCTGCTCTGATAGAGGGGTAGCGCATCCTGACAGGCTCAATCAGGCCAGCGGAATGTGCTACCACCTCCATAAATGAGGTCAAATTCATCATTAAGGTAGGGAATTAATGACCACAGAAAGTCAGGAGGCCAGTTTAATGCCTCATGCGAAGGACGCTCCTTTTTACAGCTGCCGGATTAAGGTTTCATCAAACATTTGCTTCTTTTCACGGCCTGGAATCTGCCTCGTTGTATTAGGACATTTGATCCCATAAATACATGTCAGGGAAAGAGCCCCCCCTGCTGGCAAGACTAGTTTTTCACAAAGGTAGGGCATCCTGCCAGGCTTTATAAGGCCGGCGGAATGCGCTACCACCTCCATAAATGAGGTCAAATTCATCATTAAGGTAGGGAATTAATGACCACTAAAGGTCAGGAGGCCAGTTTATTGCCTCATCCGAAAGATGCTTCTTTTTACAAGGGCTGGATTAAGGTTTCATAAAAACATTTGCTCCTTTTCAAGGCCCGGAATCTGCCTCTTTGTATTAGGGCTTTTGATCCCATAGGTACATGAGAGGGAAAGAGCACCCCCTGCTGGCCACAGTAGTTTTTTACAAAGGTAGCGCATCCTGCAAGGCTCTATAAGGCCGGCAGATTGCGCTACCACCTCCATAAATGAGGTCAAATTCATCGTTAAGTAAAGAATTAATGACCACAGAAAGTCAGGAGGCCTGTTTAATGCCTCATCTGAAGGATTTTTACATGGGGCGGTTTAATGCTTCATCAAAAGCCTTACACCGCAAAGTCATTTTTGTATATTTGGACTTTTGGAACCTAAAGTACATGTCAGGGAATGAGCAACCCCTGCTGGCTGGACTAAAACTATATCAAGCTAGTTTTCCACAAAGGGTTTCCCATCCATGCACAGAGTAGGCTTGGGCCTGCTTAGCTTTAGAGAGTAACCGCAATCTGACTACTGGAAGCAACAGTTGAACTTGTTATCTTCGGATGAATGAAGCTGCTCTGATAGAGGGGTAGCGCATCCTGACAGGCTCAATCAGGCCAGCGGAATGTGCTACCACCTCCATAAATGAGGTCAAATTCATCATTAAGGTAGGGAATTAATGACCACAGCAAGTCAGGAGGCCAGTTTAATGCCTCATGCGAAGGACGCTCCTTTTTACAGCTGCCGGATTAAGGTTTCATCAAACATTTGCTGCTTTTCATGGCCTGGAAGCTGCCTCGTTGTATTAGGACATTTGATCCCATAAGTACATGTCAGGGAAAGAGCCCCCCCTGCTGGCCAGACTAGTTTTTCACAAAGGTAGGGCATCCTGCCAGGCTTTATAAGGCCGGCGGAATGCGCTACCACCTCCATAAATGAGGTCAAATTCATCATTAAGGTAGGGAATTAATGACCACTAAAGGTCAGGAGGCCAGTTTATTGTCTCATCCGAAAGATGCTTCTTTTTACAAGGGCTGGATTAAGGTTTCATCAAACATTTGCTCCTTTTCACGGCCTGGAATCTGCCTCGTTGTATTAGGACATTTGTACCCATAAATACATGTCAGGGAAAGAGCCCCCCCTGCTGGCAAGACTAGTTTTTCACAAAGGTAGGGCATCCTGCCAGGCTTTATAAGGCCGGCGGAATGCGCTACCACCTCCATAAATGAGGTCAAATTCATCATTAAGGTAGGGAATTAATGACCACTAAAGGTCAGGAGGCCAGTTTATTGCCTCATCCGAAAGATGCTTCTTTTTACAAGGGCTGGATTAAGGTTTCATAAAAACATTTGCTCCTTTTCAAGGCCCGGAATCTGCCTCTTTGTATTAGGGCTTTTGATCCCATAGGTACATGAGAGGGAAAGAGCACCCCCTGCTGGCCACAGTAGTTTTTTACAAAGGTAGCGCATCCTGCAAGGCTCTATAAGGCCGGCAGATTGCGCTACCACCTCCATAAATGAGGTAAAAATCATCATTAAGTAAAGAATTAATGACCACAGAAAGTCAGGAGGCCTGTTTAATGCCTCATCTGAAGGATTTTTACATGGGGCGGTTTAATGCTTCATCAAAAGCCTTACACCGCAAAGTCATTTTTGTATATTTGGACTTTTGGAACCTAAAGTACATGTCAGGGAATGAGCAACCCCTGCTGGCTGGACTAAAACTATCTCAAGCTAGTTTTCCAAAAAGGGTCTCCCATCCATGCACAGAGTAGGCTTGGGCCTGCTTAGCTTTGGAGAGTAACCACAATCTGACTACTGGAAGCAACAGTTGAACTTGTTATCTTCGGATGAATGAAGCTGCTCTGATAGAGGGGTAGCGCATCCTGACAGGCTCAATCAGGCCAGCGGAATGTGCTACCACCTCCATAAATGAGGTCAAATTCATCATTAAGGTAGGGAATTAATGACCACAGCAAGTCAGGAGGCCAGTTTAATGCCTCATGCGAAGGACGCTCCTTTTTACAGCTGCCGGATTAAGGTTTCATCAAACATTTGCTCCTTTTCATGGCCTGGAATCTGCCTCGTTGTATTAGGACATTTGATCCCATAAGTACATGTCAGGGAAAGAGCCCCCCCTGCTGGCCAGACTAGTTTTTCACAAAGGTAGGGCATCCTGCCAGGCTTTATAAGGCCGGCAGAATGCGCTACCACCTCCATAAATGAGGTCAAATTCATCATTAAGGTAGTGAATTAATGACCACTAAAGGTCAGGAGGCCAGTTTATTGCCTCATCCGAAAGATGCTTCTTTTTACAAGGGCTGGATTAAGCTTTCATAAAACCATTTGCTCCTTTTCACGGCCTGGAATCTGCCTCGTTGTATTTGGATATTTGATCCCATAAGTACATGTCAGGGAAAGAGCCCCCCCTGCTGGCCAGACTAGTTTTTCACAAAGGTAGGGCATCCTGCCAGGCTTTATAAGGCCGGCGGAATGCGCTACCACCTCCATAAATGAGGTCAAATTCATCATTAAGGTAGGGAATTAATGACCACTAAAGGTCAGGAGGCCAGTTTATTGTCTCATCCGAAAGATGCTTCTTTTTACAAGGGCTGGATTAAAGTTTCATAAAAACATTTGCTCCTTTTCAAGGCCCGGAATCTGCCTCTTTGTATTAGGGCTTTTGATCCCATAGGTACATGAGAGGGAAAGAGCACCCCCTGCTGGCCACAGTAGTTTTTTACAAAGGTAGCGCATCCTGCAAGGCTCTATAAGGCCGGCAGATTGCGCTACCACCTCCATAAATGAGGTCAAATTCATCATTAAGGTAGGGAATTAATGACCACAGAAAGTCAGGAGGCCTGTTTAATGCCTCATCTGAAGGATTTTTACATGGGGCGGTTTAATGCTTCATCAAAAGCCTTACACCGCAGAAGTCATTTTTGTATATTTGGACTTTTGGAACCTAAAGTACATGTCAGGGAACGAGCAACCCCTGCTGGCTGGACCAAAACTATCTCCAGCAGAAAGCTAGTTTTCCACAAAGGGTCTCCCATCCATGCACAGAGTAGGCTTGGGCCTGCTTAGCTTTAGAGAGTAACCACAATCTGAATACTGGAAGCAACAGTTGAACTTGTTATTTCTGGATGAATGAAGCTGCTCTGATAGAGGGGTAGCGCATCCTGACAGGCTCAATCAGGTCAGCGGAATGTGCTACCACCTCCATAAATGAGGTCAAATTCATCATTAAGGTAGGGAAATAATGACCACAGCAAGTCAGGAGGCCAGTTTAATGCCTCATGCGAAGGACGCTCCTTTTTACAGCTGCCGGATTAAGGTTTCATCAAACATTTGCTCCTTTTCACGGCCTGGAATCTGCCTCGTTGTATTAGGACATTTGTACCCATAAGTACATGTCAGGGAAAAAGCCCCCCCTGCTGGCCAGACTAGTTTTTCACAAAGGTAGGGCATCCTGCCAGGCATTATAAGGCCGGCGGAATGCGCTACCACCTCCATAAATGAGGTCAAATTCATCATTAAGGTAGGGAATTAATGACCACTAAAGGTCAGGAGGCCAGTTTATTGCCTCATCCGAAAGATGCTTCTTTTTACAAGGGCTGGATTAAGGTTTCATAAAACCATCTGCTCCTTTTCACGGCCTGGAATCTGCCTCGTTGTATTAGGACATTTGATCGCATAAGTACATGTCAGGGAAAGAGCCCCCCCTGCTGGCCAGACTAGTTTTTCACAAAGGTAGGGCATCCTGCCAGGCTTTATAAGGCCGGCAGATTGCGCTACCACCTCCATAAATGAGGTCAAATTCATCATTAAGGTAGGGAATTAATGACCACAGAAAGTCAGGAGGCCTGTTTAATGCCTCATCTGAAGGATTTTTACATGGGGCGGTTTAATGCTTCATCAAAAGCCTTACACCGCAGAAGTCATTTTTGTATATTTGGACTTTTGGAACCTAAAGTACATGTCAGGGATTGAGCAACCCCTGCTGGCTGGACTAAAACTATCTCCAGCAGAAAGCTAGTTTTCCACAAAGCGTCTCCCATCCATGCAGAGAGTAGGCTTGGGCCTGCTTAGCTTTAGAGAGTAACCACAAATCGGACTACTGCAAGCAACAGTTGAACTTGTTATTTTTGGATGAATGAAGCTGCTCTGATAGAGGGGTAGCGCATCCTGACAGGCTCAATCAGGCCAGCGGAATGTGCTACCACCTCCATAAATGAGGTCAAATTCATCATTAAGGTAGGGAATTAATGACCACAGAAAGTCAGGAGGCCAGTTTAATGCCTCATGCGAAGGACGCTCCTTTTTACAGCTGCCGGATTAAGGTTTCATCAAACATTTGCTTCTTTTCACGGCCTGGAATCTGCCTCGTTGTATTAGGACATTTGATCCCATAAATACATGTCAGGGAAAGAGCCCCCCCTGCTGGCAAGACTAGTTTTTCACAAAGGTAGGGCATCCTGCCAGGCTTTATAAGGCCGGCGGAATGCGCTACCACCTCCATAAATGAGGTCAAATTCATCATTAAGGTAGGGAATTAATGACCACTAAAGGTCAGGAGGCCAGTTTATTGCCTCATCCGAAAGATGCTTCTTTTTACAAGGGCTGGATTAAGGTTTCATAAAAACATTTGCTCCTTTTCAAGGCCCGGAATCTGCCTCTTTGTATTAGGGCTTTTGATCCCATAGGTACATGAGAGGGAAAGAGCACCCCCTGCTGGCCACAGTAGTTTTTTACAAAGGTAGCGCATCCTGCAAGGCTCTATAAGGCCGGCAGATTGCGCTACCACCTCCATAAATGAGGTCAAATTCATCGTTAAGTAAAGAATTAATGACCACAGAAAGTCAGGAGGCCTGTTTAATGCCTCATCTGAAGGATTTTTACATGGGGCGGTTTAATGCTTCATCAAAAGCCTTACACCGCAAAGTCATTTTTGTATATTTGGACTTTTGGAACCTAAAGTACATGTCAGGGAATGAGCAACCCCTGCTGGCTGGACTAAAACTATATCAAGCTAGTTTTCCACAAAGGGTTTCCCATCCATGCACAGAGTAGGCTTGGGCCTGCTTAGCTTTAGAGAGTAACCGCAATCTGACTACTGGAAGCAACAGTTGAACTTGTTATCTTCGGATGAATGAAGCTGCTCTGATAGAGGGGTAGCGCATCCTGACAGGCTCAATCAGGCCAGCGGAATGTGCTACCACCTCCATAAATGAGGTCAAATTCATCATTAAGGTAGGGAATTAATGACCACAGCAAGTCAGGAGGCCAGTTTAATGCCTCATGCGAAGGACGCTCCTTTTTACAGCTGCCGGATTAAGGTTTCATCAAACATTTGCTGCTTTTCATGGCCTGGAAGCTGCCTCGTTGTATTAGGACATTTGATCCCATAAGTACATGTCAGGGAAAGAGCCCCCCCTGCTGGCCAGACTAGTTTTTCACAAAGGTAGGGCATCCTGCCAGGCTTTATAAGGCCGGCGGAATGCGCTACCACCTCCATAAATGAGGTCAAATTCATCATTAAGGTAGGGAATTAATGACCACTAAAGGTCAGGAGGCCAGTTTATTGTCTCATCCGAAAGATGCTTCTTTTTACAAGGGCTGGATTAAGGTTTCATAAAAACATTTGCTCCTTTTCAAGGCCCGGAATCTGCCTCTTTGTATTAGGGCTTTTGATCCCATAGGTACATGAGAGGGAAAGAGCACCCCCTGCTGGCCACAGTAGTTTTTTAGAAAGGTAGCGCATCCTGCAAGGCTCTATAAGGCCGGCAGATTGCGCTACCACCTCCATAAATGAGGTCAAATTCATCATTAACCCCCTGGGGCCGACGGTCACGCCGGCGTGACCAACCTACTTTTTTTAAGATCAGCGCAAAAGACACTAAAAATGCTCTATCGGTTTAAGTCATACACATTAGAGATATACATCAATGGAAACTGTAAAGCTTGCACTTTTATTTGGGCACACTCAAAAGAACAGCAGAAAGTTGTGTTTTTTTATTTAGAATAAAGAAAACAAACAGGGTGATTTCTGTTTTCTCTGTCTCCGTGAACTGCTTTTAGAAATGCGTCACTTATATCATTCAAACACGGTGAATATTTAGCACACAAACATAAAAGTGGTATCTACTGAAAGCTTGAGATTTATGCTTTTAAACGAAGTAAGTTTTATCAAAAACAAATAATCTGTGATAAATTAATCTATATGAAACCAAGGAGATGTCTAGTCTATCCAGTTCCAACTAATTATCTCTAATGTGACCGCGCCCACTATCGCAAAATCTTTTGCCATGCAAATTAGCCATGTGCTACAAGCGCGGCAAGGACCGGAGTATCTGTACGCGAGGAAACTCCCACATCACCGCAACAAAGCAACATGACTTCAAGTTCATCTTGGTTACAGTTTGTTACTGAATGAAGATATGCTGTGAGGAATAAGATTTATATCTACCTCAATCCTAAGAAGGACGCGATGCGACGCAAACCCAGCAGGAGGAGACATTTACATGAGTAAGTCTTACTTTCATTTTCCTACTAGCTTTCGCTGTTATTTACTTTGACAAAACATGTACACATTTTACTAGTTAGACTTATTCCAAACTAAAATTCCTGACTTTATCAAATGAAACATTATGAAGTACGTTTGATTGCATTGCATCTCTTACAATGGCAGGATATTTATAATGTTCTAGAAAAACGATGTGATTATGACTGTGAGATGCATTTATGACGATATCTTTATGAATGTAGAATCATACTTTATTTATTTATTTTATTGTATAACAGTGTAAAAGTAATATGAGTGCTTACACTGAATGTGTGTTTACATCACGTTTATTAGTAATATAGTGCTAAACGATAATTATTAGTTTCTTAGATATTACATGTCCTTTTTTTTACATTAGTACAAATTCTAGAGTATAGACTGTATTCTGACAGATGATCCTGATATGATTTTTGGTTTGTTTTGTTTTTGTAGTGATCTCAAACCTGCTCAAAAGATGAATCCTGCCCTCTTTCCCATGAGTCCCTTCAAACGGTTTTCCTCTGAGAACACTAGAAACTTGAGATGTTCAACTACACTGATATTCTAGTGTAAAACAAGTTTTTGACTTTTTTTGTATTTTTTTAAGGGCACACAAAATAGCAGGTAAGATTTGTTTCATTTGTTGAACAGAATTCAGAAGAAGTTTTCAGAAATGCCACAAAGTCTGTGCACATCTGTGTGGTAAGATGAGGGAGCTCAATAATGTGTCTTGGACCTTCATTATGTATGTTTTGGTTATACAGTGATAGTAAATAAAATAAAAATAATCTAAAACTCCATTCTCTGAATCTTCTCACATTGTTTCAGTCATCATTGATGGGGCCATTAGGGAGGGCCCTTTTGTCTTTCAGGTGTGAATTGCTAAATATTCATGGGCCATTGCCACACCTATGAATAATCCCTTTCGATCACAAAACATGTTTTATAAAATTTAAATCAATATATTGTTTTCTCTGAACGAGTGAACGAGATGATTTTCACATCATTTGGTTGAAAAAATTCTAGCCTACGACATCCAATTATCTAAAGTCTTGTAAAGAAATGTCCTGCATGTGCTTCATGGCCTTATTTCAGTGACTTCAAAACTTTAGATTTCCAATAACCACGCATAAACATAGTTTTCTCAAAAACACAAACATGCACATTAATGTTGCTTGCATATTATTGTAGCCCAATATGTGCTGATTACAATGTAATCTGACTTTAACCATTCATATGTTTTTAAGATACTGAAAAAAGCACAAATGTCAGGGCATGTCAAAACTTCTTCAGGGCCCCAAAACACCTCAGGCCCCAGAGGGTTAAGGTAGGGAATTAATGACCACAGAAAGTCAGGAGGCCTGTTTAATGCCTCATCTGAAGGATTTTTACATGGGGCGGTTTAATGCTTCATCAAAAGCCTTACACCGCAGAAGTCATTTTTGTATATTTGGACTTTTGGAACCTAAAGTACATGTCAGGGAACGAGCAACCCCTGCTGGCTGGACCAAAACTATCTCCAGCAGAAAGCTAGTTTTCCACAAAGGGTCTCCCATCCTTGCACAGAGTAGGCTCGGGCCTGCTTAGCTTTAGAGAGTAACCACAATCTGAATACTGGAAGCAACAGTTGAACTTGTTATTTCTGGATGAATGAAGCTGCTCTGATAGAGGGGTAGCGCATCCTGACAGGCTCAATCAGGTCAGCGGAATGTGCTACCACCTCCATAAATGAGGTCAAATTCATCATTAAGGTAGGGAAATAATGACCACAGCAAGTCAGGAGGCCAGTTTAATGCCTCATGCGAAGGACGCTCCTTTTTACAGCTGCCGGATTAAGGTTTCATCAAACATTTGCTCCTTTTCACGGCCTGGAATCTGCCTCGTTGTATTAGGACATTTGTACCCATAAGTACATGTCAGGGAAAGAGCCCCCCCTGCTGGCCAGACTAGTTTTTCACAAAGGTAGGGCATCCTGCCAGGCATTATAAGGCCGGCGGAATGCGCTACCACCTCCATAAATGAGGTCAAATTCATCATTAAGGTAGGGAATTAATGACCACTAAAGGTCAGGAGGCCAGTTTATTGCCTCATCCGAAAGATGCTTCTTTTTACAAGGGCTGGATTAAGGTTTCATAAAACCATCTGCTCCTTTTCACGGCCTGGAATCTGCCTCGTTGTATTAGGACATTTGATCGCATAAGTACATGTCAGGGAAAGAGCCCCCCCTGCTGGCCAGACTAGTTTTTCACAAAGGTAGGGCATCCTGCCAGGCTTTATAAGGCCGGCAGATTGCGCTACCACCTCCATAAATGAGGTCAAATTCATCATTAAGGTAGGGAATTAATGACCACAGAAAGTCAGGAGGCCTGTTTAATGCCTCATCTGAAGGATTTTTACATGGGGCGGTTTAATGCTTCATCAAAAGCCTTACACAGCAGAAGTCATTTTTGTATATTTGGACTTTTGGAACCTAAAGTACATGTCAGGGAATGAGCAACCCCTGCTGGCTGGACTAAAACTATCTCCAGCAGAAAGCTAGTTTTCCACAAAGTGTCTCCCATCCATGCAGAGAGTAGGCTTGGGCCTGCTTAGCTTTAGAGAGTAACCACAAATCGGACTACTGGAAGCAACAGTTGATCTTGTTATCTTCGGATGAATGAAGCTGCTCTGATAGAGGGGTAGCGCATCCTGACAGGCTCAATCAGGCCAGCGGAATGTGCTACCACCTCCATAAATGAGGTCAAATTCATCATTAAGGTAGGGAATTAATGACCACAGCAAGTCAGGAGGCCAGTTTAATGCCTCATGCGAAGGACGCTCCTTTTTACAGCTGCCGGATTAAGGTTTCATCAAACATTTGCTGCTTTTCATGGCCTGGAATCTGCCTCGTTGTATTAGGACATTTGATCCCATAAGTACATGTCAGGGAAAGAGCCCCCCCTGCTGGCCAGACTAGTTTTTCACAAAGGTAGGGCATCCTGCCAGGCTTTATAAGGCCGGCGGAATGCGCTACCACCTCCATAAATGAGGTCAAATTCATCATTAAGGTAGGGAATTAATGACCACTAAAGGTCAGGAGGCCAGTTTATTGTCTCATCCGAAAGATGCTTCTTTTTACAAGGGCTGGATTAAGGTTTCATAAAAACATTTGCTCCTTTTCAAGGCCCGGAATCTGCCTCTTTGTATTAGGGCTTTTGATCCCATAGGTACATGAGAGGGAAAGAGCACCCCCTGCTGGCCACAGTAGTTTTTTAGAAAGGTAGCGCATCCTGCAAGGCTCTATACGGCCGGCAGATTGCGCTACCACCTCCATAATTCCAAATTCATCATTAAGGTAGGGAATTAATGACCACAGAAAGTCAGGAGGCCTGTTTAATGCCTCATCTGAAGGATTTTTACATGGGGCGGTTTAATGCTTCATCAAAAGCCTTACACCGCAGAAGTCATTTTTGTATATTTGGACTTTTGGAACCTAAAGTACATGTCAGGGAACGAGCAACCCCTGCTGGCTGGACCAAAACTATCTCCAGCAGAAAGCTAGTTTTCCACAAAGGGTCTCCCATCCATGCACAGAGTAGGCTTGGGCCTGCTTAGCTTTAGAGAGTATCCACAAATCGGACTACTGCAAGCAACAGTTGAACTTGTTATTTTTGGATGGATGAAGCTGCTCTGATAGAGGGGTAGCGCATCCTGACAGGCTCAATCAGGCCAGCGGAATGTGCTACCACCTCCATAAATGAGGTCAAATTCATCATTAAGGTAGGGAATTAATGACCACAGAAAGTCAGGAGGCCAGTTTAATGCCTCATGCGAAGGACGCTCCTTTTTACAGCTGCCGGATTAAGGTTTCATCAAACATTTGCTTCTTTTCACGGCCTGGAATCTGCCTCGTTGTATTAGGACATTTGATCCCATAAATACATGTCAGGGAAAGAGCCCCCCCTGCTGGCCACAGTAGTTTTTTACAAAGGTAGCGCATCCTGCAAGGCTCTATAAGGCCGGCAGATTGCGCTACCACCTCCATAAATGAGGTCAAATTCATCATTAAGTAAAGAATTAATGACCACAGAAAGTCAGGAGGCCTGTTTAATGCCTCATCTGAAGGATTTTTACATGGGGCGGTTTAATGCTTCATCAAAAGCCTTACACCGCAAAGTCATTTTTGTATATTTGGACTTTTGGAACCTAAAGTACATGTCAGGGAATGAGCAACCCCTGCTGGCTGGACTAAAACTATCTCAAGCTAGTTTTCCACAAAGGGTCTCCCATCCATGCACAGAGTAGGCTTGGGCCTGCTTAGCTTTAGAGAGTAACCACAATCTGACTACTGGAAGCAACAGTTGAACTTGTTATCTTCGGATGAATGAAGCTGCTCTGATAGAGGGGTAGCGCATCCTGACAGGCTCAATCAGGCCAGCGGAATGTGCTACCACCTCCATAAATGAGGTCAAATTCATCATTAAGGTAGGGAATTAATGACCACAGCAAGTCAGGAGGCCAGTTTAATGCCTCATGCGAAGGACGCTCCTTTTTACAGCTGCCGGATTAAGGTTTCATCAAACATTTGCTCCTTTTCATGGCCTGGAATCTGCCTCGTTGTATTAGGACATTTGATCCCATAAGTACATGTCAGGGAAAGAGCCCCCCCTGCTGGCCAGAATAGTTTTTCACAAAGGTAGGGCATCCTGCCAGGCTTTATAAGGCCGGCGGAATGCGCTACCACCTCCATAAATGAGGTCAGATTCATCATTAAGGTAGGGAATTAATGACCACAGCAAGTCAGGAGGCCAGTTTAATGCCTCATGCGAAGGACGCTCCTTTTTACAGCTGCCGGATTAAGGTTTCATCAAACATTTGCTCCTTTTCACGGCCTGGAATCTGCCTCTTTGTATTAGGGCTTTTGATCCCATAGGTACATGAGAGGGAAAGAGCACCCCCTGCTGGCCACAGTAGTTTTTTACAAAGGTAGCGCATCCTGCAAGGCTCTATAAGGCCGGCAGATTGCGCTACCACCTCCATAAAGGAGGTCAAATTCATCATTAAGGTAGGGAATTAATGACCACAGAAAGTCAGGAGGCCTGTTTAATGCCTCATCTGAAGGATTTTTACATGGGGCGGTTTAATGCTTCATCAAAAGCCTTACACCGCAGAAGTCATTTTTGTATATTTGGACTTTTGGAACCTAAAGTACATGTCAGGGAATGAGCAACCCCTGCTGGCTGGACCAAAACTATCTCCAGCAGAAAGCTAGTTTTCCACAAAGGGTCTCCCATCTATGCACAGAGTAGGCTTGGGCCTGCTTAGCTTTAGAGAGTAACCACAATCTGAATACTGGAAGCAACAGTTGAACTTGTTGTTTTTGGATGAATGAAGCTGCTCTGATAGAGGGGTAGCGCATCCTGACAGGCTCAATCAGGTCAGCGGAATGTGCTACCACCTCCATAAATGAGGTCAAATTCATCATTAAGGTAGGGAATTAATGACCACAGCAAGTCAGGAGGCCAGTTTAATGCCTCATGCGAAGGACGCTCCTTTTTACAGCTGCCGGATTAAGGTTTCATCAAACATTTGCTCCTTTTCACGGCCTGGAATCTGCCTCGTTGTATTAGGATATTTGTACCCATAAGTACATGTCAGGGAAAGAGCCCCCCTGCTGGCCAGACTAGTTTTTCACAAAGGTAGGGCATCCTGCCAGGCTTTATAAGGCCGGCGGAATGCACTACCACCTCCATAAATGAGGTCAAATTCATCATTAAGGTAGGGAATTAATGACCACTAAAGGTCAGGAGGCTAGTTTATTGCCTCATCCGAAAGATGCTTCTTTTTACAAGGGCTGGATTAAGGTTTCATAAAAACATTTGCTCCTTTTCAAGGCCCGGAATCTGCCTCTTTGTATTAGGGCTTTTGATCCCATAGATACATGAGAGGGAAAGAGCACCCCCTGCTGGCCACAGTAGTTTTTTACAAAGGTAGCGCATCCTGCAAGGCTCTATAAGGCCGGCAGATTGCGCTACCACCTCCATAAATGAGGTCAAATTCATCATTAAGGTAGGGAATTAATGACCACAGAAAGTCAGGAGGCCTGTTTAATGCCTCATCTGAAGGATTTTTACATGGGGCGGTTTAATGCTTCATCAAAAGCCTTACACCGCAGAAGTCATTTTTGTATATTTGGACTTTTGGAACCTAAAGTACATGTCAGGGAATGAGCAACCCCTGCTGGCTGGACTAAAACTATCTCAAGCTAGTTTTCCACAAAGGGTCTCCCATCCACGCACAGAGTAGGCTTGGGCCTGCTTAGCTTTAGAGAGTAACCACAATCTGACTACTGGAAGCAACAGTTGAACTTGTTGCTTTTGGATGAATGAAGCTGCTCTGATAGAGGGGTAGCGCATCCTGACAGGCTCAATCAGGTCAGCGGAATGTGCTACCACCTCCATAAATGAGGTCAAATTCATCATTAAGGTAGGGAATTAATGACCACAGCAAGTCAGGAGGCCAGTTTAATGCCTCATGCGAAGGACGCTCCTTTTTACAGCTGCCGGATTAAGGTTTCATCAAACATTTGCTCCTTTTCACGGCCTGGAATCTGCCTCGTTGTATTAGGACATTTGTACCCATAAGTACATGTCAGGGAAAGAGCCCCCCCTGCTGGCCAGACTAGTTTTTCACAAAGGTAGGGCATCCTGCCAGGCTTTATAAGGCCAGAGGAATGCGCTACCACCTCCATAAATGAGGTCAAATTCATCATTAAGGTAGGGAATTAATGACCACTAAAGGTCAGGAGGCCAGTTTATTGCCTCATACGAAAGATGCTTCTTTTTACAAGGGCTGGATTAAGGTTTCATAAAACCATTTGCTCCTTTTCACGACCTGGAATCTGCCTCGTTGTATTAGGACATTTGATCCCATAAGTACATGTCAGGGAAAGAGCCCCCCCTGCTGGCCAGACTAGTTTTTCACAAAGGTAGGGCATCCTGCCAGGCTTTATAAGGCCGGCGGAATGTGCTACCACCTCCATAAATGAGGTCAAATTCATCATTAAGGTAGGGAATTAATGACCACTAAAGGTCAGGAGGCCAGTTTATTGCCTCATCCGAAAGATGCTTCTTTTTACAAGGGCTGGATTAAGGTTTCATAAAAACATTTGCTCCTTTTCAAGGCCCGGAATCTGCCTCTTTGTATTAGGGCTTTTGATCCCATAGGTACATGAGAGGGAAAGAGCACCCCCTGCTGGCCACAGTAGTTTTTTACAAAGGTAGCGCATCCTGCAAGGCTCTATAAGGCCGGCAGATTGCGCTACCACCTCCATGAATGAGGTCAAATTCATCATTAAGTAGGGATTTAATGACCACAGAAAGTCAGGAGGCCTGTTTAATGCCTCATCTGAAGGATTTTTACATGGGGCGGTGTAATGTTTCATCAAAAGCCTTACACCACAGAAGTCATTTTTGTATATTTGGACTTTTGGAACCTAAAGTACATGTCAGGGAATGAGCAACCCCTGCTGGCTGGACTAAAACTGTCTCCAGCAGAAAGCTAGTTTTCCACAAAGTGTCTCCCATCCATGCACAGAGTAGGCTTGGGCCTGCTTAGCTTTAGAGAGTAACCACAAATCAGACTACTGCAAGCAACATTTGAACTTGTTGTTTTTGGATGAATGAAGCTGCTCTGATAGAGGGGTAGCGCATCCTGACAGGCTCAATCAGGCCAGCGGAATGTGCTACCACCTCCATAAATGAGGTCAAATTCATCATTAAGGTAGGGAATTAATGACCACAGCAAGTCAGGAGGCCAGTTTAATGCCTCATGCGAAGGACGCTCCTTTTTACAGCTGCCGGATTAAGGTTTCATCAAACATTTGCTCCTTTTCATGGCCTGGAATCTGCCTCGTTGTATTAGGACATTTGATCCCATAAGTACATGTCAGGGAAAGAGCCCCCCCTGCTGGCCAGAATAGTTTTTCACAAAGGTAGGGCATCCTGCCAGGCTTTATAAGGCCGGTGGAATGCGCTACCACCTCCATAAATGAGGTCAGATTCATCATTAAGGTAGGGAATTAATGACCACAGCAAGTCAGGAGGCCAGTTTAATGCCTCATGCGAAGGACGCTCCTTTTTACAGCTGCCGGATTAAGGTTTCATCAAACATTTGCTCCTTTTCACGGCCTGGAATCTGCCTCGTTGTATTAGGACATTTGATCCCATAAGTACATGTCAGGGAAAGAGCCCCCCCTGCTGGCCAGACTAGTTTTTCACAAAGGTAGGGCATCCAGCCAGGCTTTATAAGGCCGGCGGAATGCGCTACCACCTCCATAAATGAGGTCAAATTCATCATTAAGGTAGGGAATTAATGACCACTAAAGGTCAGGAGGCCAGTTTATTGCCTCATCCGAAAGATGCTTCTTTTTACAAGGGCTGGATTAAGGTTTCATAAAAACATTTGCTCCTTTTCAAGGCCCGGAATCTGCCTCTTTGTATTAGGGCTTTTGATCCCATAGGTACATGAGAGGGAAAGAGCACCCCCTGCTGGCCACAGTAGTTTTTTACAAAGGTAGCGCATCCTGCAAGGCTCTATAAGGCCGGCAGATTGCGCTACCACCTCCATGAATGAGGTCAAATTCATCATTAAGTAGGGATTTAATGACCACAGAAAGTCAGGAGGCCTGTTTAATGCCTCATCTGAAGGATTTTTACATTGGGCGGTGTAATGTTTCATCAAAAGCCTTACACCACAGAAGTCATTTTTGTATATTTGGACTTTTGGAACCTAAAGTACATGTCAAGGAATGAGCAACCCCTGCTGGCTGGACTAAAACTGTCTCCAGCAGAAAGCTAGTTTTCCACAAAGTGTCTCCCATCCATGCACAGAGTAGGCTTGGGCCTGCTTAGCTTTAGAGAGTAACCACAATCTGACTACTGGAAGCAACAGTTGAACTTGCTGCTTTTGGATGAATGAAGCTGCTCTGATAGAGGGGTAGCGCATCCTGACAGGCTCAATCAGGTCAGCGGAATGTGCTACCACCTCCATAAATGAGGTCAAATTCATCATTAAGGTAGGGAATTAATGACCACAGCAAGTCAGGAGGCCAGTTTAATGCCTCATGCGAAGGACGCTCCTTTTTACAGCTGCCGGATTAAGGTTTCATCAAACATTTGCTCCTTTTCACGGCCTGGAATCTGCCTCGTTGTATTAGGACATTTGTACTCATAAGTACATGTCAGGGAAAGAGCCCCCCCTGCTGGCCAGACTAGTTTTTCACAAAGGTAGGGCATCCTGCCAGGCTTTATAAGGCCGGCGGAATGCGCTACCACCTCCATAAATGAGGTCAAATTCATCATTAAGGTAGGGAATTAATGACCACTAAAGGTCAGGAGGCCAGTTTATTGCCTCATCCGAAAGATGCTTCTTTTTACAAGGGCTGGATTAAGGTTTCATAAAAACATTTGCTCCTTTTCAAGGCCCGGAATCTGCCTCTTTGTATCATGGCTTTTGATCCCATAGGTACATGAGAGGGAAAGAGCACCCCCTGCTGGCCACAGTAGTTTTTTTACAAAGGTAGCGCATCCTGCAAGGCTCTATAAGGCCGGCAGATTGCGCTACCACCTCCATAAATGAGGTCAAATTCATCATTAAGGTAGGGAATTAATGACCACAGAAAGTCAGGAGGCCTGTTTAATGCCTCATCTGAAGGATTTTTACATGGGGCGGTTTAATGCTTCATCAAAAGCCTTACACCGCAGAAGTCATTTTTGTATATTTGGACTTTTGGAACCTAAAGTACATGTCAGGGAAAGAGCCCCCCCTGCTGGCCAGAATAGTTTTTCACAAAGGTAGGGCATCCTGCCAGGCTTTATAAGGCCGGCGGAATGCGCTACCACCTCCATAAATGAGGTCAAATTCATCATTAAGGTAGGGAATTAATGACCACTAAAGGTCAGGAGGCCAGTTTATTGCCTCATCCGAAAGATGCTTCTTTTTACAAGGGCTGGATTAAGGTTTCATAAAACCATTTGCTCCTTTTCACGGCCTGGAATCTGCCTCGTTGTATTAGGACATTTGATCCCATAAGTACATGTCAGGGAAAGAGCCCCCCCTGCTGGCCATACTAGTTTTTCACAAAGGTAGGGCATCCTGCCAGGCTTTATAAGGCCGGCGGAATGCGCTACCACCTCCATAAATGAGGTCAAATTCATCATTAAGGTAGGGAATTAATGACCACTAAAGGTCAGGAGGCCAGTTTATTGCCTCATCCGAAAGATGCTTCTTTTTACAAGGGCTGGATTAAGGTTTCATAAAAACATTTGCTCCTTTTCATGGCCTGGAATCTGCCTCGTTGTATTAGGACATTTGTACCCATAAATATATGTCAGGGAAAGAGCCCCCCCTGCTGGCCACAGTAGTTTTTTACAAAGGTAGCGCATCCTGCAAGGCTCTATAAGGCTGGCAGATTGCGCTACCACCTCCATAAATGAGGTCAAATTCATCATTAAGGTAGGGAATTAATGACCACAGAAAGTCAGGAGGCCTGTTTAATGCCTCATCTGAATGATTTTTACATGGGGCGGTTTAATGCTTCATCAAAAGCCTTACACCGCAGAAGTCATTTTTTTATATTTGGACTTTTGGAACCTAAAGTACATGTCAGGGAATGAGCAACCCCTGCTGGCTGGACTAAAACTATCTCAAGCTAGTTTTCCACATAGGGTCTCCCATCCATGTACAGAGTAGGCTTGGGCCTGCTTAGCTTTAGAGAGTAACCACAATCTGACTACTGTAAGCAACAGTTGAACTTGTTATGTTCGGATGAATGAAGCTGCTCTGATAGAGGGGTAGCGCATCCTGACAGGCTCAATCAGGCCAGCGGAATGTGCCACCACCTCCATAAATGAGGTCAAATTCATCATTAAGGTAGGGAATTAATGACCACAGCAAGTCAGGAGGCCAGTTTAATGCCTCATGCGAAGGACACTCCTTTTTACAGCTGCCGGATTAAGGTTTCATCAAACATTTGCTCCTTTTCATGGCCTGGAATCTGCCTCGTTGTATTAGGACATTTGATCCCATAAGTACATATCAGGGAAAGAGCCCCCCCTGCTGGCCAGACTAGTTTTTCACAAAGGTAAGGCATCTTGCCAGGCTTTATAAGGCCGGCGGAATGCGCTACCACCTCCATAAATGAGGTCAAATTCATCATTAAGGTAGGGAATTAATGACCACTAAAGGTCAGGAGGCCAGTTTATTGCCTCATCCGAAAGATGCTTCTTTTTACAAGGGCTGGATTAAGGTTTCATAAAAACATTTGCTCCTTTTCAAGGCCCGGAATCTGCCTCTTTGTATGAGGGCTTTTGATCCCATAGGTACATGAGAGGGAAAGAGCACCCCCTGCTGGCCACAGTAGTTTTTTACAAAGGTAGCGCATCCTGCAAGGCTCTATAAGGCCGGCAGATTGCGCTACCACCTCCATAAATGAGGTCAAATTCATCATTAAGGTAGGGAATTAATGACCACAGAAAGTCAGGAGGCCTGTTTAATGCCTCATCTGAAGGATTTTTACATGGGGCGGTTTAATGCTTCATCAAAAGCCTTACACCGCAGAAGTCATTTTTGTATATTTGGACTTTTGGAACCTAAAGTACATGTCAGGGAATGAGCAACCCCTGCTGGCTGGACCAAAACTATCTCCAGCAGAAAGCTAGTTTTCCACAAAGGGTCTCTCACCCATGCACAGAGTAGGCTTGGGCCTGCTTAGCTTTAGAGAGTAACCACAATCTGAATACTGGAAGCAACAGTTGAACTTGTTGTTTTTGGATGAATGAAGCTGCTCTGATAGAGGGGTAGCGCATCCTGACAGGCTCAATCAGGTCAGCGGAATGTGCTACCACCTCCATAAATGAGGTCAAATTCATCATTAAGGTAGGGAATTAATGACCACAGCAAGTCAGGAGGCCAGTTTAATGCCTCATGCGAAGGACGCTCCTTTTTACAGCTGCCGGATTAAGGTTTCATCAAACATTTGCTCCTTTTCACGGCCTGGAATCTGCCTCGTTGTATTAGGACATTTGTACCCATAAGTACATGTCAGGGAAAGAGCCCCCCCTGCTGGCCAGACTAGTTTTTCACAAAGGTAGGGCATCCTGCCAGGCTTTATAAGGCCAGAGGAATGCGCTACCACCTCCATAAATGAGGTCAAATTCATCATTAAGGTAGGGAATTAATGACCACTAAAGGTCAGGAGGCCAGTTTATTGCCTCATCCGAAAGATGCTTCTTTTTACAAGGGCTGGATTAAGGTTTCATAAAAACATTTGCTCCTTTTCAAGGCCTGGAATCTGCCTCTTTGTATTAGGGCTTTTGATCCCATAGGTACATGAGAGGGAAAGAGCACCCCCTGCTGGCCACAGTAGTTTTTTACAAAGGTAGCGCATCCTGCAAGGCTCTATAAGGCCGGCAGATTGCGCTACCACCTTTATAAATGAGGTCAAATTCATCATTAAGGTAGGGAATTAATGACCACAGAAAGTCAGGAGGCCTGTTTAATGCCTCATCTGAAGGATTTTTACATGGGGCGGTTTAATGCTTCATCAAAAGCCTTACACCGCAGAAGTCATTTTTGTATATTTGGACTTTTGGAACCTAAAGTACATGTCAGGGAATGAGCAACCCCTGCTGGCTGGACCAAAACTATCTCCAGCAGAAAGCTAGTTTTCCACAAAGGGTCTCCCATCCATGCACAGAGTAGGCTTGGGCCTGCTTAGCTTTAGAGAGTAACCACAATAGGACTACTGCAAGCAACAGTTGAACTTGTTATCTTCAAATGAATGAAGCTGCTCTGATAGAGGGGTAGCGCATCCTGACAGGCTCAATCAGGCCAGCGGAATGTGCTACCACCTCCATAAATGAGGTCAAATTCATCATTAAGGTAGGGAATTAATGACCACAGCAAGTCAGGAGGCCAGTTTAATGCCTCATGCGAAGGACGCTCCTTTTTACAGTTGCCGGATTAAGGTTTAATCAAACATTTGCTCCTTTTCACGGCCCGGAATCTGCCTCTTTGTATTAGGGCTTTTGATCCCATAGGTACATGAGAGGGAAAGAGCACCCCCTGCTGGCCACAGTAGTTTTTTACAAAGGTAGCGCATCCTGCAAGGCTCTATAAGGCCGGCAGATTGCGCTACCACCTCCATAAATGAGGTCAAATTCATCATTAAGGTAGGGAATTAATGACCACAGAAAGTCAGGAGGCCTGTTTAATGCCTCATCTGAAGGATTTTTACATGGGGCGGTTTAATGCTTCATCAAAAGCCTTACACCGCAGAAGTCATTTTTGTATATTTGGACTTGTGGAACCTAAAGTACATGTCAGGGAATGAGCAACCCCTGCTGGCTGGACTAAAACTATCTCCAGCAGAAAGCTAGTTTTCCACAAAGGGTCTCCCATTCATGCACACAACAGGCTTGGGCACGCTTAGCTTCAGAGAGTAACCAGAATCTGACTACTGCAAGCAACAATTAAACTTGTTCTTTTTGGTTGAATGAAGCTGCTCTGATAGAGGGGTAGCACATACTGACAGGTTCAATCAGGCCAGCGGAATGTGCTACCACCTCTATAAATGAGGTCAAATTCATCATTAAGGTAGGGAATTAATGACCACAGAAAGTCAGGAGGCCAGTTTAATGCCTCATGCGAATGACACTCCTTTTTTCAGGGGCCGGATTAAGGTTTCAGAAAAACATTTGCTCCTTTTCACGGCCTGGAATCTGCCTCGTTGTATTAGGACGTTTCATCTCATAGGTACATGTCAGGGAAAGAGCCCCCCCTGCTGGCCAAACTAGTTTTTCACAAAGGTAGCGCATCCTGCCAGGCTCTATAAGGTCGACGGAATGCGCTACCACCTCCATAAAGGAGGTCAAATTCATCATTAAAGTACATTTCAGGGAATGAGCAACCCCTGCTGGCTTGAATAAAAGTATCTCCAACAGGAAGATTTTTACACAAAAGGTATCCCATCCATGTACAGAGCTGGCTTGGGCCTGCTTAGCTTTAGAGAGGAACCAGAATCTGACCACGTCAAGCTGAAGTTGAACTTGCTCTCATTGATTTAATAAAGCTGCTATAATAGAGTGGTAGCTCATCCTCACAGGTTCAATAAGGAGGCTTCTTTTTACAGCGGCCTTTTAGAATCTTAAAGAATGATCATGTGACTATTACGTACGTCTTGTGATCTGTAAATGTAAAAAAAAAAAATCCATTGCAGTTTTGCGATATATTCCTTTTTCAAATTGCCTAAAAAACACCTCATGTGAGTGTAAAAACTAAATTGATGTGTTTCCTTCCTTCTGTGTATTTTTAATTGGCAATTTCAATTTGCGCAATTTGAAAGGTACTGGAAACACAGTCGGAGCCGTAATGCAGTGTAAATAAGGAGTTATACAGGCATTCATGACAACACTGTAAAAAGTTTTCACCAGTTTCAACTTAAAAACTTAAGTTTAGCAGCTGCATTAAAATTTTAAGTTAAATTAACTTTACAAGTACAAGTCATTTTAACTAGTTTTATTATCGTGAGCTGAAATGAGTAGTAGTTTTAAGTTGATTTAACTTAAAAATTTTAAGGCAGCTGCTGAACTAAAGTTTTTAAGTTGAAACTGGTAAAAACTTTTTACAGTGAACGAAAGCCCCTTATACTTGCGAGAGACCACGTATGAGGTGTTTCTTGGTGGTTATAGTACTTTAAAAAATGATCATGTGACTTTTAACGTACGCCGGGTGATCTGTAAATGTTTTCATTGAAGTTTTGCGATATATTCCTTTTTCAAATTGCCTTAAAATACCACCTCATGTGAGCGTAAAAACTTTTTTGTGATATATGGCTGTTTTAGGGAAATTGGCGTGTTTCCATTTGGTGTATTTTCAATTTGCAGTTACATTTTTTTGGAATGTTTTTTCTTGGAGGTTATGGTGCATTAAAGAATAATCATGTGACTCTTACGTATGCCAGTTAATCTGTAAATGCGGAAAAATGTTTAATTGCATTTTTGCGATACATTCCTTTTTTTCTAATCGCCTGATTTTGCGATATATGGGAGTTTTTCCGAAATTGACACGTTTCCGGCATATTTGAAGGGTAATGGAAACGTGATTACACTACAGAGACCTTGAATTTCGCTCTAGGCCATTAAACAACCTTAAATGCCCTAGCGACAACATAGCAACACACTAGAACCCATTTAGAACAACTTGGCAACCAACCTAGCATTTTTTTTCCCCCAAGAAAATATAAAAATAATTTTGAAATATAAAATTATAATTTTGTGCCTCATTAAAAAGTCTCCAGCTTGGCTGCACTTGTTTGTTCCTGCTTTAAATGGTGGTCAAAGCCCATACAATTAGTGCTTGGAAAACGTTGGGGTTTTTTAACCCCCTTGTGAGAGACTGAAGAGTTGTCCCTGCCAGCGGACCTGCAATTAAAATATGGGCAAGTCACTAGGATAATTTGGAATATGTCTCAATTTGGATTTTCTGTTGGGATGGTGAGTGCTAAAAAAGAGTGTTGGATGAACAGCAGACTGACTCCTGCCGTAGCTCGGTTTTTAATTGGCTTCCAATAAAATTACGCTCAAGTTGAGAAAAAGGCACTTGAAGATTGTCATCAGAGTTATAGCAGGAAGATAACGTCAAGTGTTGAAAAGGTCTGGCTGTCTCCACAGTTGCAAATGACCTTATGATTCAGTAAACTCATGATGACAAAAACATGTAGAGAAGTCTTTGAGAGATTGATAAATTATAGCCGCTTCAGTTACCCCAGACTGTGTGATAAAGTTTAGTACTCGATAATGAGTTAATTATGTTTTGAATAATCATGTCTTGGAGATTCAAGCTATTTTAAAATACAAAAGGTGCATTTGATCAAAAATAATACGATAAGAACAAAAATATAACAATACAATAACAGTTTTAGATTTTGTTGTATTTTAAAATGTAGTTTATTCCTGTGATAGCAAAGCTGAATTTTCAGCATCATTACTCCAGTCTTCAGTGTCACACAATCCTTCAGAAAGAATTCTGATATACTGATTTGCTGCTCAAGAAACATCTTCTTCCCCTCATTTTCCTTGTTGTTTCCTTATTTATATATGTTTTTTGTTGCAAGAGATTTATTTTTTACAGTATGTTTTGCCAGTGACAAATTCATTTTTGGAAGCATAAAATTCGGAATTGTCTGCGGAGGTTTGAGGACCGAGCACACTTGTTGTCCCATCAGCCAATCAATGGACCTGACGCCATTTCCCTGTTGCCTTTGATTAGTCACACATCAATTATAGTTCAAGTGATTGTCTCAAAAACTTAAGTGCGCATAACTGAGTGCCCAGTAAATTAATTAATGAGTTCTCTGTGACTTTTTTTTTCATATTTGTTCATTTTCTCCTTTCTTGTCTTGCCATTTCAAGATTTTCCTAACTGAGCTTTACATTTGACCCTTCCCTGCAGATTCTTGGCTCTGGTTTTCAACGTTTAATTAAATCATCTTTGCACTTTTCCTTCAAGTCCTTCTCAGAAAGTTCCTTTCTTAAGGGAGAAGTTTACTTCCAAAATGAAAATTTTCTGATAATTTACTTATACTTTACTTATAATTTTACTTATAATTTACTTTCTATCATGTCATTCAAGATGTTCATGTTTTTCCTTCTTCGAATGCGAATGAATTGACTCCATAGGATGAAATGTTAGGCTTATATGAGGCTCTTTTTACAAGTAGAAGGTTAATATTGTTTTTCACTTGCGACAAAACAACGAATTAGCCGTGCATTTATATGGAAATATGCTTTAGGAGCTATCCATCTTCACTCTCCTTGCATTCGGAGACGAAATCACGGTCAATCTCAAAAACGGCTCGTTTGTCGTAATTATGCTTTTAGATATATGTTTGTCTCGTTTACAGTAAAAAAAACAAAAACAGCCCAGGTTGCATTTTGGCAATAGTTATCCTTTAAGGGGCAAAATTGTAGTTTCAATGCAGCTTCAAAGGGCTCTACACAATCCCAGCCGAGAAATAAGTGTCTTATCTAGCAAAACAATCATTCATTTTTTTTAAATACTAATACTTAAATACTGTACAGTTTTTAACTGTTTTCCTAAAAGACCTTCATTTCTTTTTGACTGATAAAGAAAGGCATTTGTCACTGAAATGTACTGTAGTTTTTCATTAAAATAAATTGTACAACATAACTTGAATGCAGCAATACATCTTAATTCAGCTCCGGTTCTTGGTTAATTAGAATATCATTGTGTAACATTTTGACAGTCATACTGTGAAACTTTTCTATTGCGTCTTTGTATTAAAAACAGAAGTTGCACATGATGCATCATGTTCTTGTGTCCGTCCACACCAGCCTGTAGACGTATGTAACACATTCTTTGGCATTACCGTAAAAAGACAATGAACTGATCTCCAGGTGTCTGCGACGTTACAATGGGCGGCGGGTGACGTTTCGAGGATGGCGTGATTAATGCTCTGTCAAGGGTTCAGAAGAGAATGTGGTGATGGCTGCGGCATCTGATTTGCATATCTACTCTAAATAAAAGCTGGTGAGTCATTGCTTTGAAGAGTGTTAAGAGGCTCCGAGTGTCAACTCCTGTTGTGCTTTATAGATATCATTATGAGCTCCTGGGAATGCCACTGCGGTGGATTCACGTTTACATTGTTGCACAGCTCTAGAGGTGGTTAGCAGTGATGGCCAGGGGCGACACGTGCTTGATTTCTCTCCGGCTTCTTCATTTCGGGTTGTGGGCTGACTGCTTTTAAAGTTCAGATGGAACTAAACATCAGCTCACAGCTGGGCAGCTCACCTATTTTTCTGATAGTGTTTACAGTGCCTTGCGAAGGTATTCATACCCCCTAATTTTTTTCACATTTTGACATGTTGCTGCCTAATGTTAAACTGTTTTAAATTACTTTTTTTCCACATCAATCTACACTCCATGTACTATAATGACAAAGCAAAAAGAGAATTGTCACAACTTCATAAATTTGTTACAAAAAACTCAGTACTTAGCTGAAGCACCTTTACAGCCTTTTTAAAGTTTTTTTGGGTATGATGCAACAAAATGTGCACATCAATATCTGGCAATTATCTGCCATTCTTCACCTCATTTCTTCACCTCTCAAGCTCTGTGAGCTTGGATAGGGTCTGGCAGACATTTTCAGGTTTCTCCAGAAATGTTTGATTGGGTTCAAGCCCAGGCTCTGGCTGGGCCACTCAAGGACATTATAGTTGTCTATAAGCCACTATTACTGTGTGCTTTGGGTCATTACCCTGTTGGAAGGTGAACCTTCTGCCCAGTCTGAGGTTCTGAATGCTCTGGACTGGGTTTTCATTAGGGCTGAGACTGAGTCCTTCAGTCCCTGCCACTGAAAAACAGCCCTACAGCATGAGGTTACTACAACCACATTTTACTTTTGGGATGGTACTCTGCAGGTGATGAACAGTGCCTGGTTTCCTACAAACATGATGCTTGGAATTGAGGTTCATCAGACCAGAGTCTTGTTTCTCACAGTCTGAAAGTTCTTTAGATGCTTTTTTGCAAATTCCAAGTGTGTTTTCATGTGAGGAGAGGATTGAGTCTTGCCACACCACCATAAAGCCCAGATTGGTGGAGTGCTGCAGTGATGTTTGTCCTTTTGTAAGTTTCCACATTATGGAGCTCAACTAGAGTGACCATCAGGTTTTTGGTCACTATTGTAGTGACCTTCTCCATCAATTGCTCAATTTGGCCAGGAGACTAGCTCTAAAAGGAGTCATGGTTGTTTTTATCATTTTCCATTAAGGGTAACAGAGACTACATGCTTCTGTGAACCTTCAGTGCAGCAAAAATGATGTATCCAGATGTATGGCTTGATACAGTCCTGTCTATGAGCCCTACAGTTTTTGCTCTGATATGCATTTTCAGCTTTTAGACCTTTTATTAAGACGTGTATGCCTTTCCAAATCATACCCATTCAATTGAATTTGCCGCAGGTTAACTTCACTTGAAGTGTAGTAACATCTACAAGCAATTTGAATGCTCCTGAGCTAAATTTCAACTTTCCCAGATCATTTAAGTTTTTTATTTTTAATAAATTTGCAAAGATGTTAGTTTTTTGCTTTGCCATTACGGTTTATGGAGTGTACATTAATGTAGAAAAAAGTAATTTAAAGCAGTTAACTTAGTAACGTAAGGCAGCAACATAACAAAATGTGAACAAAATGAAGGGGTATGAATACTTTTGCAGGGCACTGTAACTAGAATTGAAAACTGAAAGGACAGTTTACTCAAAAATGAAAATGCTGTGATCATTCTGTGACCTTAATTGTGGATAGACGATCATTATACCATTAAACAATCATTATAATTAAAAGCTTCTCTGGAGTGAATGGGTGCCGTCAGAATGAGAGTCCAAACAGCTAATTAAAACAGTACAAGTAATCCACACGACTTCAGCCCATTCAATTTTGTCTTGTAAAAAAGCCAGAGATGTTTATAGTAAACAAATCATGAAGACATTTTTAACTTCAAACCATTACTTCTGGCTAAACTAAGAATCCTTAATCTATAATATTGCTTTCCTCAGTCTGAATCAGGAGAGAAATATACGCAGATTAAGCACTATTTACAGTATAATCAAAAACAGTCCAAACAAAACGTTTCTAAACAAATGTCGGTGGACTTTGATATGAGATGACAAAAGGGACTATTTTCTCTAATATTTTGTCCAAAATTTGCATTTTAAAGTTAAAACGTCTTACTAATGAATTTGTTTTTTACAAACACGCAGCTTTGATGTTTTTATCAGCTGTTTGGACTCTCATTCTGACGGCACCCATTCACTCATCCATTGGTGTGCAAGTGATTTAATTCAAAAAAATTTCAAATCTCTTTTGATCAAGAAACAATCTGCATCTGCATCTTGGATGGCCTAACGGTGTGTAAATTGTCAGCAATTTTTTTTGGGGGGGGGGGGGGGTGAACTATTCCTGAACTGCTTTATATTGGAAAACAGTGTACATACAGTCCAGTAGTCCTTTGGCAATATACTGTTTGCAATATGATGCAGTTCACAGTGTGAATTACATTGCGTTTCATGCTCTTGAGTCATGACTTCACTTCCGCTATTGTTCTTTCTAGTTTTAACCTCAGTATTGCCAACGGAGTCATTTATGTTGCAGCTCACTGAACAGAGATAATCATGAGAAATCGACAACCTACACTTTAATTACTCTGGAGCTCTATAAAACTTGATGCACACATTGTAGCAGAGCTCTAAAAACCCAACTTCTAAGACAACTTCCAAGTTTCGACTGCTTTTAGATGTGACGCAATACATCAGGAGGTGTGGATTTGCCAATCACATTAACAGATTTTTTGTACATACATGGCACGTGAAACAAATGCTGCATTATGATGCAGATGCACACGTACAGCTTTTCCTCGGGGCAAGAAAATGCAGAGGTGTTTTTTGTCCCATGAGCATGGGAATAAAGCCATGGTTCTTTGGCATACATATTTTGACTCATAAAACAGGAGATTAACACACTTTATGGATGAAATAAATGAAACCATCTTAAGGCCATTTTAAACACGAGCGTGATTTAAATTCTCGAAACATCAAATCAGATTCGGCCCCTATAGACTGAAGTGTCATGAATGCATATCTTTTGACACTGAATATGTGGGTGCTTTCATTAAAGGTTCCAACTTTGTCAGAATATAAAAACAGATCTTCAGGAAGAAGAAGGACACACAAAGTGTACTTTTCTTTCATTTAAGAGCTTTGTAGAAACATATTTAAAAAAGCCAGTCTGTTCTCTAAGAACACATTGAACTGTTGAGCACTTAGATTTTTTGAAAAAGGGGACCTGGAGCAAGTTCCCTTCAAAAAGTTACTTTATATTAGTGGTGGGCCGTTATCGAACCTGTGTGTATGCCTACTGTGAAATTACCACATCAAACGAGACGTGCTAACATGGATGCAGCTATGAAGCTGCCAGGTTTGCTTCAGGGCAGGGGCGTTGCTAGACCCTTTTTACTGGGGCACGTGCGTGAGTTATAATTTACTTTGCTAATCCCGAAATAAAGACATTAAACTTTATGCAACAACTGAATTGACGCTTCTAAAAGCAACGCAGTTTAACCTAAGACTATGCACGCAGATATCCATGCCCACGTGCGTCTGTGTATTTAACTGTAACGTGCACGTCGTGCAGCCTTTTACGCAGAAGTACATGCAGTGTAGGAATAGTTGGTTACACAAGTTTGTATAGTTAATTGTGTTGTAAATGCAATTGTCAAGCAGTTTGTGATGCATTTTGGAAACAGGAGATGAGCCCCTGGTCTAATGCGCCACCTGGCTTGAGAAACCCGTTCTCAAAGACTTACTTTTAGTCATTATTTGGGTAGCATATTCTGACACATATTCTGAATGCCTTCGACAGAATTCAAATTAGCCATTTTAATCTAGATTAATTCCAAGATTACAGTGAGATTAATCTAGATTAAAAAAATTAATCTATGCCCACCACTACTTTATATACAGTTAAAGTCAAAAGTTTACATACACCTTGCAGAATCTGCCAAATGTTTTACCAAATTAAGAGGGTTTATACAAAATGCTTGTTATTTTTTATTTAGTACTGACCTGAATAAGATATTTCACTTAATAGACATTTACATATAGTCCACAAGAGAAAATAAGAGTTGCATATTCAAAAGTTTACATATGCTTGATTCTTAATAATGTGTTCCACATGTGATGCACAGCTGTTTTTTTTTCTTTAGTAATAGTTATTCATGAGTCCCTTGTTTGTCCTAAACAGTTAAACTGCCTGTTGTTCAGAAAAGTCCTTCAGGTCCCACAGATTCTTTGGTTTTTCAGCATTTTTGTGCAACCGAGGGACTTATATGCAACTATTACAGAAGGTTCAAATGCAAATAAATTATTTTTTTCTAGTTTATGTTGACCACAGTTATTGGCACCCAATTATTGCAATGTCCTTTTCCCAAGATAACAGCTCTGAGTTTTCTTCTATAATGGAGAATACCTGACAAGAGATCAGAGACCATTCCTTCTTACAGAATCTCTCCAGATCCTTCAGATTCACAGCTCCATGTTGGTGCTTCTTCTCTTCATTGCACCCTATTTATTTTCTATAGGGTTCAGGTCAGGGAACTGGGACGACCATGGCAGAAGTCATGCTAAGTGATACATTTTTATTATTAGCTTTGGATCATTGTCATTGATGGAAGATCCAACCACGGCCCATCATAGGATTTCTAACAGGCATGTTGATAGAATCCATGCTGCTATGTATCTGAACAAGGTGTCCAGGACGTCTAACAGAAAACAGGCTTACAACATTAAAGACCCAGCAGTATATTTAATCGTGGGCATGGGGTACTTTTTATCCATGTTTGCTTCAAACCTGTCTATTCCTGTCAGGTTTCCTTCAAACCTCTCTGCTCTTTTTTTGTTGTTTCATCTGACCATAAAAGCCAGTCCTGTTTGAAGTCCCAGTCATGTCTGACAACTGAATATGCTGGAGTTTGTTTTTGGATTTTTTTTCAACATGTGGTCATGTTTGATATTTTTATTTACGCTTTCTGACATCAAAACTCAACTAATTTCTGCAATTCTCCAGCTGTGATTTTTGAAGAGTCTTTGGCCATTCAAACTCTCTACCTACCGTGTATTAGGATAATATAGACACATGTTCTCTTACAGGCAGATTTGTACCATCTTTAGTCTGCGTTTACACTAATGCGTTTCCTTTTTTAAAACGCATAACTTTGCTACGGTTACGCCTGTCATTGACACTACTCCATCATTTTTGGCCCTCGAAAATGGAGAATTTAGAAAGCGCTGCAGATCCCGTTTTAGTTTGAAAACTCCAGGGTTGCATTTGAGTGTAAACGGGCCAAAATGGAGACTTTTGGCATGGCATGGCTGCCCACATTCGCTCTGCGTATCCTTGACGAACGTGTAAACAACAACATCACGCTCATTTGTTTCGCTCATTTCAGAGGCTCATTTAAGGAAAGTAACCGTTAAATTGTGAAGTAAAACAAAATTACATTATTTTTAGACCCCAAGGAATAACAGTCAATTTTTTTACAGTTACTTCTGTTAAATAAGACATCCTTGATGTTGTATGCAGCCTGAATGATCATGTGACATGCGTTTTCAGTTTTGTAGTGTAGACAGGGATCGTTTCTGAATCGCAGTGAAAACAGCAGTGTAAACAAGAATCCTTTTCATTTTAAACTGCTATTTTAAAACGAAAGCACACTATTTTCTTACAGCCATTTTCTATTTTGTGAAGCTCAGCAATCTTGTTTCACACATCAGAACTATATTCTTTGGTTTTACTCCTTGTGATGGATGATTAAGGGGAATTTAGCCTGTGTGTTCCAAATATTTATAATTCCTGCTGAAAAAAAAACAGCTTAAAACCAGCCTAAATTGGTTGGCCCGTCTTAGCTGGTCTCCAAGCCTGGCTAGGCTGTTCAGGCTGGTTTTTGCTGGTTCTTCCAGTTGGTATCCCAGCCTAAACAGCTAATGAAGTGGACAAAACCAGCCTGCTGACCAGTAATGACCAGCTAATACCAGGCTGAATGACTAGTTAAAACCAGCCAATCAGCTTAGGCTGGTTTTAGCTAGGGGTTTTTTTCAGCAGGGCTGTGGAACAGGAAGTCATGGCTGGACAATTTCATGCTCCTAGTCACCCTGGTGTGCTAAAAAAAATGTAAATATGAAAAGGAATATACTTTTTTTTACTCATAAGAATTTCTGGGGTGCCAATACTTATGGCCAACATGAATTTAAATGTAAGAAAAACATTAATTTTATAATGTGAGTTTCCCCCAACTTTCAAATGTTTTACTTCAATGAAAGGTTAGAATTTTATGAATTTTTTGAATGAAAAAGATCAAAAAGATAAAAATTGCAGATTTATTTTCACAGTCGCCTTGGCTCATATTTACCAAGGGTGCAAATATTAGTGGATCCACTAAGTTTTTATAAATAAATAGTTCTTCTAATTAAAATAGATTATTATTGCTCATTAATGTGTGCTGTGACATGTTTGCAGTAAATGCAATAAACAACATCTCCATTAATTGCTCTAATGAACTGTTAATGTGCTGCGTGAAAATACAATTAGGAAAAAACAGAGCTTCTTGTTTTTACAACTCGCGGTCCTCGCTCAGTAATGACATAAACCGATATAATAAAGCTTTAAGTGTGCGCTTCAGAGAGAACGCTGGCTCTCCTGAGACACTGGAGACCTTCTCAATTTTTCGACACGTCAAAGGAAAATTCAATCCACTGTATTTATTCCCTTCATTTTCAGAGACCGGGGGAGATTCTTTTTAGCGGATCGACATTTTTATTGATTCAGTGCCATATTCTGTCCTCATTTCAGAGAGAACATCAAGCTGTGTCTTTTCCCTTCTTGATGTTAAAAGTTGGAAAGAGGCCTGGAGAGGGAACACTTTTTAAGCCGAGACTATAAAGATATGTGCGCCGGTCCCTTGAGAGAGGCTGACTCATCCGACGAGAGCCCGTAACTCATATATCGATAAATTCCACCGCCAATTCGCCATCGCTGGCATCTCCTTCTAATTGATCACGGACATCTGTTGTCATTCATTCTCAAACAAGATGTCACTTTTGTTGACTGCAATCACTTACGCTGATGACTGCTCTCAACAAGTGAAAAATAAACAGTACACTTACTGCAATGAGAGCTCAGCCAAGCATCTCAATATCTTCGCCTCTTCGCTCGACAAACCTTAAATGTTAAATGATTTACGCTCACATGGAATTGATTGATTCATGACCTTGCGTCTGTGTAAATCTAAAATGTTTAATTAAGTAAATTCAGGTGGGTTCGGATAGGAATGGGTTATTCAAAATGAAGCCATTTTTATACATCCCCCCGCTTCGAGTGTGAATGAAACATGATTTGACGGCAAAGAGTCGTTTGACGCACAGTGGAGCCTTACGTTTATTCTTTTTGCACAATTAGCAAGTTTAATGATGGTGATTAATTAACAGGGAAAATCAAACTGATTGATGGGTGCAATCCTCTGATGATCTATTCAGTCTGAGATTCGCAGAGAGAGCTCAAAGTATCAACCTTGGAGCTAATGAACGCCAATTAGTGCAGGAGATGACTTTGGTACGCCTTTGTTTAGGCTTGCACTCGCGGTTCCTAATGAAAAAAGTACGACCATGTGTTGAAATATCCACATAATGATGTAGATGGAGAAGAGCAAGGAGACCTTTTCACACACCAATTAGATAGTTCTTTAATGGCATTGTTCTAAGAATATCTTTTTTTAGCCTACTACAATCATCTATTGGAAGGGAAACTTTTTGCCAAGGTAATTAAGATTTTTTAAACCTAGAATACTCTGTGACTTCTTACGAAACTCGATGATTTAAATAGATGTTTCTTGGATGGCCTTTCGGAGGGCATCCCTGTGCATTGTAGCATTTGTATGTGGATTATCCGGTCTGAGGGATACACACTTCCACATCCATCAGGAGATGCAACTGATGGCTGATTATGTAAATAAAACAATGCTGAATGAAGCATAAAGGTGTTTCTGAACAGTCACTTGGACTCCATATGCTTACGTGCCCATTAAAGGGATGGTTCATCCGGAAATGAAAATGTGAAATTATTTACTCACCCTCAAGTCATTCCAAACCTGTGGAACACAAAATAATACAATTTGAGAAAATTTTCAGTACTTTTTTTTCTATACAGTGAAAGCTTTGGACACCACTGACATTCATTGTACACCGAGAAAAAGAAAAGAAAAAACACTTAACAACGAAAAAAAGTTACAGCAAAAGCCTATTATTTGGTATAAGTCATGCAAGTTATCTTACCATATATGGCAGAAAACTGTGGTTGCATTAATTATAATTTTACTGTAAAATACAATCAAATGTATGCTTTTTGTAAGTAAAAACTATTTACTGCCATATCATTTATGATGAAAACATCATGTGATTCAATTTTTATTAAAATAGTTTTGTTTCTTCGTGTTGTATGCATACGTGTTTTTGTTATCAGTAATGCACATTACATGTTTTTTTTATATTTCATGTTTAGTTAGTGTTTTTAGCTGCAGTTTATTACAGTATATGGATGAAAACCAGTTAAAATATTCTTAAAAATATACATGTTGTTCAGCAATAGAAAGAAAATCATACATGTTTAATAAATAATAACACCATTTTTATTTTTGCCTGAGCTGTCTCTTTAATTTGAAGCTTTAAAAACTTGTAAAAAGTAAAAAATCTTGTAAAAAAAAAAATCTTGTAAAAAGTGCAAACTAGCAAAGTATGATGGTATTTTAGTGCCACATTAATAAATAAATTGTAAAAAAAAAAAAAATCTTGTAAAAAGTGCAAACTAGCAAAGTATGATGGTATTTTAGTGCCACATTAATAAAAAATTAAAAAAAACAAGATTGGGAGATTAAAGTCGTAATATTTCGAGAATAAAGTTTAAATATTACGAGAATATAGCCGAAATATTATGAGAATAAAGTCGAAATTACAAGAATAAAGTCAAAATATTACGAGAATAAAGTCGAAACATTGTGACAACAAAGTCGAAATTATGAAAATAAAGTCGAAATGTTATGAGAATAAAGTAAAAATTATGAAAATAAATTCGAAATATTTTGAAATGTTTCGAGAATAGTCTAAATGTTTTGAAAATAAAGTCGAAAAGGTCCAAGAATAAAGTTGAAATTACAAGAATGAAGTTAAAATTACAAGAATAAAATCGATATTACGAGAATACCATCGAAATATTACAATAAAGATGAAATTACGAGAATAAAGTCTAAATGTTTTGAGAATAAAGTTGAAATTACAAGAATAAAGTCTAAATGTTTTGAGAATAAAGTCGAAATTACAAGAATAAAGTCGTAATTTTTCGAGAATAAAGTAGAAATTATGAGAATAAAGTTAAAATTACGAGAATAAAGTCGAAATTATGAGAATAGTCATTATATTTTAAGAATAAAGTCGAAATTATGAGAATAAAGTCGAAATATTTCGAGATTTATGTTGTAATATTTTGAGAATAAAGTCAAAACATTGCTAGAATAAAGTCGAAATTACGAGAATAAAGTCTAAATATTTCGAGATTAAAGTTGAAATTACAAAAATAAAGTCGAAATTCTGAGAATAAAGTCGAAATATTGCGAGAATAAAGTTGAAATTACAAGAATAAAGTCGTAATTTTTCAAGAATAAAGTAGAAATTACAAGAATAAAGTTAAAATTACGAGAATAAAGTTGAAATTACGAGAATAGTCATAATATTTCAAGAATAAAGTCGAAATTACGAGAATAAAATCGATATTACGAGAATACCATCGAAATATTACAAGAATAAAAATGAAATTACGAGAATAAAGTCTAAATGTTTTGAGAATAAAGTCGAAATTACAAGAATAAAGTCGTAATTTTTCGAGAATAAAGTAGAAATTATGATAATAAAATTAAAATTAAGAGAATAAAGTCGAAATTATGAGAACAGTCATAATATTTCAAGAATAAAGTCGAAATTACGAGAATAAAATCGATATTACGAGAATACCATCAAAATATTACAAGAATAAAGATGAAATTTTAAGAGTTTTTGTTTTGAGAATAAAGTAAAAATTACAAGAATAAAGTCATAATATTTTGAGAAAAAAGTTGAAATTATGAGAATAAAGTCGAAATATTTCTAGAATAATGTAGAAATTACAAGAATAAAGTATAAATGTTTCAAGTATAAAGTCGAAATTACGACAATTAAATAACAAGAATTAAGAAGTTATAATATTTTGAGAGTATAGCCTTCGCATTTGCGAATGGCCCAGATTGGTAGCACCGGAGGTTGCCAGGACACCCAGTAATCGCAATAATTTGTGCTTTGTTGCTATTAATGTAACACATCTAAGCTTTCAAATTCTGTCAGTTTTATCTAAAAATACCAATTATAATGTGTTTTTCTCACATTATTGTAATAGACATATTGTCTGTATTTTGCTATAAAACTGACAGATATTGAAAGCTAAGACTTTGTAATATCTGTAATTTGTAATACCAATTCAGGCCATTTGTATGCACAAAAGGCTAGAATATAGTCTCAAAATAATATAACTTTAATCTCATAATTTGTACTAATTAATTCAAGTAATATTGACTTTATTCTTAAAATATTTTTACCTTATTCTAGAAATGTTTTGACTTTATTCTAATAATTTTGACTGTATTGTCATTTTTAAGAACATTTTGATAGTCTTAAAGGGATAGTTCACCCAAAAATAAAAATTCTGTCATTAATTACTCACCCTCATATCATTCCAAATCTTAATTTATCTGTTTATCTGCTGTCTATGCAGGATCAGAAAGCTATTGGATTTCATCAAAAATATCTTAATTTAGGTTTACAGGTTTGAAACGACATGAGGGTGAGTAATTAATGACAGAATTTTCATGTTCATCTGAACTATTCCTTTAAGGAGCCTTTTGTCTTATAAACCTTATGTAGCTCTGACCCCTTTCAAGCGCTCGTTGTCTTCTATCTTATGTTTCTATTTCTACAGCGTGAATGTAAGGTTGCATGATTTTCTGAATAAACGTCTCATTTTGAAATCTTCCTGGTCTACTGACATTTGTTACGACATCCGCTTGAAACATTGCAATGCACATGATGCATCAATAAGTAAATCCACTTCACCAGCTAATTACTCTTTAACATGCTATAGAGCTACCGCAAAAATGGAAGCACTTGTTTGTGTGACGCATAAGGTCTGTAAAGAATCTTTTGTGCAATGGAAAGGTTCTACAAATGTTACTTCGTGGAAAATCTGTATATATCGGTAAAGCCAATAAAGAACCTTTTTTAATGTATATGCCACAATGGTACATAATCGCAAATACAGCATTACCTTAGAAATAATCAATGAAGTGAGTAGTCTAAAGTTTTGGGTCTTAGCTCTAGTGACAATTCTGCGGGAACAGTATGGAAATGTTGTGCTTAATCATGTTAACACATGGGGATGAAGACGCAAAGCAGAATGAAGGAGCGGAGTGAATATGATGCTCTTAATCAGTACAGAGTCGTGTGTGTGTGTGTGCGTGAAGGGGCAGTGACAGGGCAAAGCTGCACGCTCTCTGTGTGCTCAAGGAGGAAAAGGCCACAAATCATTGATTCTGTGTCACTGAAACATGATCAAAGATCGTCCCGAAACATTCCCACGGGATCGAATGCCCTATTTAGAGAAGACACCAAATGAGTCGAAGGCAATGCTGGTCAGTTACAATTTGTGATAAATTAAGAGAAGTCAGGATATTTGATATTAATGTTCTGTTTAGTGTTTTTAAAGCGATAGTTCACCCAAAAATGAAAATTCAGTTATTAATTACTCACCCTCATGTTGTTCCAAAACCACAAGACCTTCGCTCAGCTTCAAAACTAATTATGATGCACGTGTCATGATACTCTTGTCAACGTGTGTCGAAGACTGACATGGAAGAGATTATTTCAGTTTTCTTTGCGCACAAAAACATTGACTATTTTAACAATGTCAGTACTACCTTTCTACCTTGATCATGTCAGTTGTGTAGCTGTCTATGCAGGGTCAGAAAGCTCTCGGATTTCATCAAAAATATCTTAATTTGCTTTCCAAAGATGAACGAAGGTCTTACAGGTTTAGTACGACATGAGGGTGAGTAATTCATGACAGAATTTTCATTTTTTGGGTAAACTGTCCCTTTAACCCATTTGTGGCCAAATTTTTCTGAATGGTTTCATACATATGGTCGTGTTAATAGTGTCCTATGTGAACATGTTCTGCATTTATTTTCCCCAGGTTTTTTTTTTTTTTTCCCTTGAAAATTGTATTTAAATGTTCGCCAACTATAGTTGCCGGTGGGCAAATATGTTGTATGCACCCCTTCAGTGTCAAATTTGATTTGGATAAGAACATTTGGCATCCAACTCAAATTAATTGCTTTCAACACCCTGTTGAGAAAAATTTGAAGTAGTTGGTCTCCCAGCCTGGCTAGGCTGGTCAGACTGGTTTTAGCTGGTTGTTCCAGCTGTTCCCCCAGCCAGACCAGCTAAGAAAGTGGCCAAAACCCCTTTAAAACCAGCCTGCTGACCAGCTAAGACCAGAATGGATGACCAGCTGAAACCAGCCTAAGATGGTTGGCTGGTCTTAGCTGCTTTAACATGGAAGTAGGTGGTTTTAGCTAGTTGTTCTAGCTGGTCTCCCAGTCAGACCAGGTAAGGAAGTAGCCAAAACCCCTCTTAAACCAGCCTGCTGACAAGCTACGACCAGCTAAGCCCAGGCTGGATGACTAGCTAAAACCAGCCTAAGCTGGTTGTCTGGTTTTAGCTGGTCTCCCAGCCTGGCTAGGCTGTTCAGGCTGGTTTTATCTGATTGTTCCAGCTAGTCTCCCAGCCAGACCAGCTAAGACCAGGCTGGGTGACCAGCTAAAACCAACCTAAGCTGGTTGGCCGGTTTTAGCTGGTTTAATTTGGAAGTGGCTGGTTTTAGCTGATTGTTCCAGCTGGTCTCCCAGCCAGACCAGGTAAGGCAGTGGCCAAAATCCCTCTAAAACCAGCCTGCTGACAAGCTACGACCAGCTAAGACCAGGCTGGATGACCAGCCTAAGCTGGTTGTCTGGTCTTAGCTGGTCTCCCAGCCTGGCTAAGCTATTCAGGCTGGTTTTAGCTGATTGTTCCAGCTGCTCTCCCAGCCAGACCAGCTAAAGAAGAGGCCAAAACCCCTCTAAGACCAGTCTGCTGACCAGCTAAGACTAGGCTGGATGACCAGCTAAACCCAGAGCTGGTTGTCTGGTCTTAGCTGGTTTTAGCTGGTCTCCCAGCCTGGCTATGCTGTTCAGTCTGGTTTTAGCTGATTGTTCCAGCTGGTCTCCCAGCCTGACCAGCTAAGACAGTGGCCAAAGTGACCCATCTAAGACCATTTTTTTCAGCAGGGTAGATCAATCTTAATTCATAAACAAATTTATTATGTATAAAAAAAAAAAGTCACGTATTCATATATTTGCTTGAATGTCGGTGAGACATAAAATGCCGGCGGGCTTAAATGGTTTTGCAAACTAAACTAAATTAGGATGCTGATATTCAAAACATTCAATGTGATCAGTAGCTAAAAAGGGTAAATAGTAAAACGTGACTCTGCAACTACTTCTACCCGACCTGACCCTTAAAATTGATTCACTGGAGTAACTTATGTCATAAGATTGATTCTGTTGTATTAAATAATGTATTTGAGCTGAATAAAGCTTATTCATTTAAGTTACCTAACACAAAACAGTGATGGTTTTTCTTATGAAGCTGCCCTGAACAAAACATGTTTACAGTGCAATGCAGTGTCTCCAAAGCATTTTAGTTTAAAAGCTGCAGCACAAAAGAAAATTAAGTACACTTTGGTTAAAATATTCATGGTATTGCACTTAGTAGTGCAGTTAGTTGGCAGAAATTTGTAGCGTAAGCATGAAAGGTTGTGCAGTAAACAATCATTGCGTGCCGTGCCAGATTTGACTACACAGATATGATTTTCATATGATGTTTGTGCATATTTTGTTTACTAGCTATCTAAAATATGAAATACACATTTTATTGGGATGCTTACAGACGTATGTTTAATGCTGCTGGCTCTTCTTTAAATCTTAAAGTCTTTATAACAAATTCAGAAGGTCTGGAAGCCAGCAGCAAGCCCTAAAGGTATTCTCAAGAAAAAAAGGCACCTTGACGTACAAAGAAACAAAAAGCTGTGATGTGGTTTTTCAGTGGTGCTTTTTAAAACAGTGACGCTTCGCCCTATATGTTGTTCAATTGAGTTGTAGATCACGATTTCTGTCTGTAACAAATCTTAAATTGTTATTCATAGTTTATTGTCATTGGGGATATTATACGTTCATGTTCATTTTTTGCTTTGATATTGTTTTCTTCTAGAGTTCCCAAAAGAGATGCTTCTCCATGAAGATTTCAATGGATTCTGTTGTTCAGGTAGAGTTCATTTTAAATAACAAATATATAGTATTCTAAAATAACTCTAATTTGCATTGAAAAGGATGGGGATGACGATATTTCAGCACCTTTAGCATTTGGTTACACTCAATAGTGGGTGGTTTGTGAATATGACACAGGTTTTCGCAAATGCTGCAGCTGTTTAGTGAATTCCCCCCACGATGTACTATAAATCCTTACTGTTTTCAAGTATAATAATCTCATGCTAAAATGATTTTAGTATGACAGACACAAAGAACCTCAGGACTTTAGTTTACAGGACATCTCAGCTATATAAAGATGTCAGTGCTGTTGACTAAAATGTATGATTGATTTTCATGCCCAACCCAAAGTCTTCTCATGAGGGCTACTCATGTCACGTCATATCAAATCATATCTCAGACAAAGTAAAAAATGTGTCAGGCCCAGCAAATCGCAAAGCCAGAAGTGTCAGAAAAAGGCAAAAGACAGGGATCCTACACTGTCTGTGACAGGTACTCAAAACCGGACGAGTTAGATGAAACCAGAAAGGGACGGGTGCAATAGAGCATGGTGTTCCTGGCAGAATATCCATGCCTCCTCATCATCTCAAGGTGATTGAACAACAAAGGCCAACAGTGAAGAATGTGGGTAAAGTGGAATCTGGACTTTGAAAAAGATTTTGTTCAGTCAGAGGAAGTTTATTTGATGAGCTCTATCTATTCTGCATTGGCAACGTGAAGGATGATCTATATGTTAACAAAAGGAAACTTTACAAACAGGGTACAAAAATAATGGCCAGATTTTTTTTGCCCAAGCAAAAAACATCTGTTTTGTTTTGATTGTCATGTCTATCGCTCTGAAATCATGCATTTTAAACCATATTAGTTTAAACTTCTGATATACAGTTTTCTGTATATTTTTTGTCTTTCATGTCTTATTGCACTTAAACTGTCAAATACACACAAGTTTATGTTAAAAACACAAAAACAGTCGGTTATGTCTGTGGAGGTAAACAGCTGGGAAAGAAATTGCATGTTAGATCTGGGTTCATTGGGTTGTTCTTTTTCACGTTTTCTGGGTTAGTGGATGAACTGGTGATATTGTTTAAACAATATGCAATTTATGCGAATATATATATCGCAAAAAACAAACAAAAATACACAGAGAGAGTGCACGCATATACTACACGATGAAGGTTAAACTACTGCTGGAGCACATTTAGAGTTCATGCTTTCACTGTGTGATTTATTCTATTAAAATACATTCAGAATTCCCCAAAAATTCAAGATAAGAGGGCAAATATGGCCTTGTCTGACTTGTATGTCTTTTATATTTATATCATCTGCTATAGTTTAAGGGTTAGTTCACCCAAAAATAAAATTAACACATTATTTACTCATCCTCCAGATATCCTATATGACTTCCTTCTTTCAGACGAATCCAGTTGGAGTTATATTAAAAATTATCCTGGCTCCTTTAAAGGAGAAGTCCAGTGTGATATTGACCTAAAGTGTAATGAATCATGATACCGAGTGTGAACGTACCTTGCATATCTCATCTCGTCTTGTCGAGCAGGAAGGAACTTATCAGGTTTTCAACTTATCAGGTAGTAGTTTCCTTCCTGCTCATCACTCGACTTATCGTGACTACATTCAAGATGGCGGCGACCGCTAAACTTCTTGCAGTTACTGTCTGTATAAATCTTCTCGTAAATAAACTACCGGTGCTTTTTATGAGTTCTCAATGTCTCGTTTTAAATGTCAGGGCCCTTTGGAAGTCTACCAATGAAGTGTGGAGCTACTTTGTGCCTCGTAAATGGCATAAAACAGTGATTTATTTACATGGCTACTTCGATGCCCTATTGACTCTCATTGACAACCTGTTGTGAGCATCGGCTAACTGACCCCAGATTTCGGACAGCAGTGGACAAGACGAGATGAGATATGCAAGGTACGTTCACACTCTGTATCATAATTCAATATACTTTAGGTCAAAATCACACTGGACTTCTCCTTTAAGCTTAATAATGTCAGCGGTTGGGTGTTTCTCTTCAACAGTCCAAAACAAGTCCAATAAAGCACATCCATCCATGATAAAAAAACTGCTGCACACCAAGGTTATTTTCGTAAACGAAAACTAAAACTACGACGAAAACTATTGATCAAAAAACATTTCCGTAAACTGAAATAAAATAAAAATGTCAAAATAAATGAAAAACTAGAACGAAACGAAACTAACAACTTTTATTGAAAAACTAACTGAAATAAAATAATAATTATCAAAAATAAATAATCGTTTTCGTAATCATTATGTTCTCACCCCATGGCGGAAAAATAAAGACTGCGACATGAACAGCACCTGAATTAAATCTAGGCTACTGCATCAGTTTTAATTTATGTATTTTATGTAACACAAGCGATCAAACCAATATACTGGAGCTGCTTAATCGTAAAATGATAGAGATTCAAACACCCACGCGATCATTTGTAAATGACAACGATTCCTCATGTCTATTAAACCTTTGAAAAGTCTTACCGGAACATTCAAATCTATATTTGCACTGCCGCTGACAGAGAGAGCGGTCATCATGTTACATGTATTAAAAAAAAAAAAAACTGCTTCACAAACAGTCTTTTCAAATACCCAGTCATTCATATTATCACAGCAATATTCTGATTAAAGGTCATAGTTTGGATATAAACACTGATATGATGTCTATGGTAGAGATCAAAACAGAGCACGTCATTTTTTGAAAGTAATTGGCGCTTCAAGTAACGTTTGTGTCGATTGCTTTGTTTCGCCACTAGATGGAAACAACTGTTAAAAAATTTATTTGTCATTGACTACTAGAGATTGATAGCCTAGAAATCTAGACGCACCCTAGCGGCAGCAAAAATTATTTTGCAGCCAGGTGGGTCTAGACACTCTCAATAGACCTTCTAGCTGCAAAAACCCAAATTGGGTCAGGCCAATCACAACGCGTATAGAGTAGGCGGGGCGGGCTTAACATATGACGACAGAGTTGCGACGGCTGCCACTTGAAAAACAAAGAATGGCGGCTGCAGCTGTCGAACAGCGGTCTTTCGAATCGGCTTTGGCCGCGACTCTGGAGGACTTGGAGTTAAGTTCTTCTTTAAGAAACGAGCAAAGAACGGCACTTAAGTCATTTTTAAAAAAGGAAGATGTGTTTGGAGTTTTGCCGACTGGATACGGAAAAAGCTTAATATACCAATTATACCAACTACGTCACTTCTTCGTTGCTCTGATTGGTTGAAGCGCTATCCTATTGCGTGCATAGGGATTTTGAGAGACAACCGTTTATCCCGCCCCTCGGAGTAAGCCGCGTCTATGGAGAGTTTCCAGACTAAACATCTTGATGTAAGTCTGGCTCGCCAGGCTAAGAGATTGATTCAAAAACGCAGATTCATCCAGTTGTTTTTGTGAGCAAATCATTTATTCATTCAAACCACTTTTTCATACATTTAATATAAAAAGTTGGTGTATTAAATATATTCTATTTTAAATATTATGTATTAAATTATTAATAATTCATTTAAATTAATTAAACACTTTTTAATAGACTGAAGCAATTAATGTTTTGTGTTCTGTATTATTTTGCTTAGTTTAGAAATATCTAGGAAATCGGGATCTCTATTTAATCTCTAAAAAACTAAAACTAAAACTGAAACTAAACTATATAAAAACTAAATAGAAATGTGTTCACAAAATAGAAACTAAACTAAAACTAACAAAATTGTTAATGAAACTAATAAAAACTAAACTAAGTTTTATTGCAAATTTGAAAACTATACTAAAATAAAACGAATTTAAAAAAGCAAAACTAAATTAACCTTGCTGCACATGGCTCCCGGGGGGTGAATAAAGGCCTCCTGTAGTGAAACGATGTGTTTTTATAAGAAAAATATCCAGCTTGCGCTCACTGTTGTACATGGAAGCAGCTCAGGGCAGATGATGGATGGCGACGGCGTTGCGCATTTGCTGGTGAAAAGTGACGATAGCGGACACGCAGTGGAGAAACCAAAACAAAACAACAGGTCACAAATTAGAAGTACAAAATGAGGATTTGTAAAGAAAAATGTCAAAGGATTTTGATATAAACCAAAAGGGGACTGGTTTTCCTTTGGTAAAGTAAGAAAATTTTGTTTCCTTTGCTCCTGTAAACAAACACTGGTTTTCACAAGACTCACAGGCGAATGCGCAATGCCGACATCCAGCGTCATCTGCCTGATTAAAATTTTTCTTACAAAATGCATCAATTTGCTACAAGAGACCTTTTATTCGCCACCCCTGAGCCGTGTGAGGCACTTTTTATTATGGATAGATGCACTTTATTGGACTTCTTTTGGACTGATAAAAAGAAACACTCGCCTATTGCCATTCTAAAGCTTGGGTGACCCAGGATAATTTTTAATATAACTCTGATTGGTTTAGTCTGTAAGAAGGAAGTCATATAAACCTAGGATGCCTGGAGGATGAGTAAATAATGGGCTAACTTTAATTTTCGGGTGAACTATTACTTTCATAGCATACGAAGAGTGACATTGTTTGCCAAGTATCAGCATGACTACAAATGTGTTATTGATTTGATGAACAGCTCAATAAACAAGCAATTAATATTAAGTGACTTGCATTTTAAACACAGGTTTGTGTTTTTGCTGTATTTTAGCAACAAATTAGTTCCTAACAAAGCAACAGCAGAACTTTTTTTTGCATCTTGGAGCAACACACGGCAGTGTTTCATTACTGAATCCATCAGCCCTTTGAACAAATCGGTTGAATGAATGACTCACACATACAGTAATTTGCCACCACCTACTGACGATTTTATGTTTTTTTTTAAAGGGAACCCCAGGTGTCGAGACTTGCATGGCTTAATATTACGTAAATGATGTCTATTACTAAAAAATGTTGTAGAAAACCCATGAAAGATTTATGTTATTTAAAAAACCCACATCGTTTTATACATATTGTGGACTATGGGGGTGGGCGGGAAACCATTATTTTGCTGATGTAAAGTGGTTGCACTCGGTGAGCTACTGGCGCCACCTATTGCTATTTTCACCGCTACACAATTTTGAAAAAATAAAATACTGATACGATGACCACAGCTACTGAAAGAGCCTATAGGTGGCGATGAATATAAGCGTACACTTAAACCAAATGCTGTACCATTGATTTTTCCCCACAAGAAGTCTAAACACCCCCGGATATCAAGCGAAACTCCTTCAGTGGCCGTCGGCATGTTTACATCCTGCCAGGATGGCATCTAGCATTTCTTGTCTTTGGCGTTCTTTCAGTGGCTGTGATCTACTTGCAAGCCTCAAAGCCATCATTTCTGAAATGGAGAAAAGAAAGACACAGGACTTTTGGAAGTTTTATTTGTCCATAGGCATCTTCCCATTCTTTTCTCCTCTTCGTGTCACAAGGAAAGCAGTGAAGATTTACATCAGTTCTCTTGTTGCCCTTCAACTGAAAATTACAATCAAAAGATGCACAATGTATCGTATCAGTGTTTTACTTACTCTTGAGTTGTGTTGCAGAAGAAATAGCAACAGGTAGCAGCAGTTGCTCACTGAGTGCAACCATTTGACATCATCAAAATAATTGCGCCCCCCATAGTTCAAAATATGTATAAAACAATGTGGATTTTTTTTTTCAAATATGGTGAATCTTTCATAGGTATTTTTAACTACATATTTCAGTAAAAGTCATCATTTACATTATATTAAGCTATACAAGTGTTAATACCTGGGGTTCCCTTTAAAGTATATTTTCCACCTTTCCTCCAAACCATTTCAAATTTCAGTATTCAGCGTTTTTTCAAAACATCAAAACATTAATTATGCACTTGTAACTGCAGGTTAACTGCATTCATGTCCTGTATTAAACAGTCTGTGTGAATGCATTTAAATGCCACTTCACATGCAGATTCTGTGCCACGTCTGCATTGCAAATACAAATTTTGTTGATATTGAGTTCATTAGATTGGTAACAGCCCTGTAGTGTCTTACTATTTGAAATGTATGTATTAAATTTAAGAATTTGACACAAAATATGATGCATACATTTAATTAGGATTGAAAAAATGCCCCTATAAAGGTAGAAATGCCCATGAAAGGTTAAAATAAATTTAAACTTATTGGAAAAGTCCATTTCTGTTACTGCTGCAAACAAACCACTGCACAGAATATGATATACAATATCAAAAGCTTTGGGAGTCAGTTGTCCACAGCAGTCCTAAACCTGTCAAAATACCAGCACAATAACACACTCCGCAAAATATTGTCTACTTATCGACCAAATTCCAGAAATTATCAAGATATATCATTTTTAATCATTATCGCACACTACTAGTTTTGACATTTGAATAATATTCCCTAAACTGCGTAGATTACATTGATGGCCGCTGTCTGTGACTAAGATATAACTAAGACTGCTTTTTAAAAAGATAAAAATACATTTATAAATCCCTGCTGTATAGACAATTCAAAAGAGCAGTGCTTAAAATAGC